>NC_064832.1:13875054-14223668 GCF_024166365.1 Elephas maximus indicus
CCACCAGGGGATATGTCAGTGTGGGAGTCACCATTTGTCACTGGCAGCAGTGTCACAAGCCACTAGACTTCCAGCTACCCGCTGACCTAGGCTGCCTTCTGCCCCAGGCAAGGTCCCGAATCCTTTATCCCAGATGCTGACACCTGGGCACTGGCGGACATTGATTTTTATCAACACAGAGGTCTGAGTGAGGGTCAGAGGGCCAGGTAGGTGAAGTGAAGGCCAGGTGGGCGGGGCTAAGGCTTCTTTGCCATCACCATAGAGACAGTCCCCCCACCGCAAGAGTGGGCGGAGCTTGGGATGGGCCTGGTGACAAGACTGAGCCAATGGCAGAGATCCGGCCCGCCAGGCAGATGACACAGGGCCCTCCATTGTGACCTATGACCCCTAGTGGCCACAGGATTTGAGCACACCCCAGGAAAGGCTACGCAGGCACAAGGGAGCCCCTGGTGCGGACTCCTTCAGGGCATTGGCAGAGCACGCCAGGTACCTCTTTCCCACTTTCCTCAGGATATCAGTAGGCAAGGCATCCCCACTCAGCCTCTCTTGCCTCTCTCTGTCTCTCTCTGCTTGTGTTCCTTCTCTGAAATCTGTTCCTTCTCCCCCTTGTCACTTCACACCTTGGAGTGCCTCACAGAGGGCCTTGAGACGAAAGAACAAAGGGGGAAGGCCTCTGGCTCTACTGCTTGCCCATGGGGAGAGAAGTTCTGGTAGTCTATCTGGAAGGTCTAGAGAGCAGAGATTGATTGGGGAGCTACATCACGGGCGGACCTGGCCAGGTGAAGCTCGCTGACAAGTGGCAGCCTCTCCGGAGACTACTAATTCCGCTGATAACATTCTATGCAAATAACCGGCTGAGTGCCATGGGCAGAAAACATTGACACATACCTGCCAGAGGCCTATTCTGGGTCTGAAGAGTCCACCCTGGTCTCCAGCAACTCATCATCTCAGCACACACTTTGCCTGCACGCGTGGAAACCGCCTCTCTCCACGAATGTCTTCACCTGCTAGGAAGCACACGATGTCACTCAGCCAAAGGAGAGCACAGGCAAAGTCAACTGAAGCCCCCATTTTCAAGATTTTGCCCTCTGCTGCTCCACAGCCTCCGGTGGCACACTGCATGTGCGTCACTTCTCGGTAGACAAGGACGAAATCCGGGCATCCAGGGCCCCAGCCGTCCACAGTCTACGGATGGCGGCATATGGATCACCTCTTTGCCTCGTACAGCAGGGAGGCCTGGGCCCTAGACTGGCTCCGCTAGAGCTCCACGACCTCAGCTATTTTCCCTGACCTTTGGCCCGTGCCCTCGTGAGTGTGTCATCTCTACTTCCACTTCTCTTCCCACCACACTGAATCCGCCACCTGCGGATACCTCAGCGTGGACATCAACATCTATCACTGGCTGCAGTGTCACAGCTCACTAGGTGTCTAGGCTCAGGCTGACCTTGGCTGTCTTCTGCCCAGGCAAGGAGCCTAATCCTTCCAAGGAAATGAGGACACGTGCTCACTGGCCGACATCCTTTCTTTCATCCACACAGCGGTCTAGATGAGGGTAAAGAGGCCAGGGAGGCCAGGTGAGGGCTGAGTGTGGGGCCTAAGGCTTCTTTCCCAATCACCATGGTGACAGCCACCGGAAGGCTGGGCGGAACTTCTGACGGGGACGAGTCACAAACACTCAGCCAATAGGAGAGGTCCAGCCTAACCGGCCAGTTCCGCAGAGCCCTCCATTTTACCCATGGACAGACAACGGCCCCTTGCGTCTTTGGCCACAAAATCGAGGGCACCCAGGGAATAACTTCACAGTAGGCAACCCCGGATGTGAACACGTTCGACACACTGGGACAGCAGGCAGGTACCTCTTTTCCACTTATGCTGGGATATCACTAGGCAAGGCGCCCTTCCTCAGCATCTGTGGCCTCTCTGTATGTGTTCACTCAGAGGAAACTCTTCATTCTACCCCTGAGACACATCACAAGTATGAGGGGCCTGAGAGAGAGCCTAGAGATGGAACGGGGGAGGCTTCTGGCTGTACTGCTTCCCCGTGGGGACAGAATAGCAGGTAGTCTCTCTGGAAGGTCTTAGCTTCTGTTGACTGACACGCGCAATACAGTAGGGGCGGACCCTGGCCAGGTGGAGCTTGTGGGCAGATGCAACCTCTCCGGCGACGAATAATTGCGCTGCTGCTTTGTATGGTGAAAACCTCCCCCCGCCAAGGGGGATGGGTAGAGAACATTGACCCACACCCGCCAGGGGCCTTTCCTGGGACTAAAGATCCCAACGTGGTCTCAACGTCGTCACCCTCTCAACACACACCGTTCCTGCACACGTAATCCTGCCTTTCTCCGTCAGGGCCCTATCCTACCAGGAAAAAAAGCAAGCTGCTCAAAAAGGCCGATGCCAGGGAAATCGAGGAAACACTGCCAGTTTCCAAATTTTTGCTGTCTACACGTCCCCGCCTCCGGTGCAAGGCTGCCTATGTGGCCGGGCTCCGAAGGCAAGGCCGAAATCCTGGCAGCCTGGGCCCCAGCAGTGCAATGGTTGATGGACGTGGGGACACGGATGACCCGTTCGCCACATACACGAGGGATCCTTGGGCCCTTCACTGGCTCGCCATTCAGCTCCACGACGTCCACTACTGGCCCTGGCCTTTGCTGTGGCTGGTGCCCCATTAAACGTGTGCTCCGGAGCGATGTTTCTCCACCCATCACTAGCATTCTGCCACCAGGGGATATGTCAGTGTGGGAGTCACCATTTGTCACTGGCAGCAGTGTCACAAGCCACTAGACTTCCAGCTACCCGCTGACCTAGGCTGCCTTCTGCCCCAGGCAAGGTCCCGAATCCTTTATCCCAGATGCTGACACCTGGGCACTGGCGGACATTGATTTTTATCAACACAGAGGTCTGAGTGAGGGTCAGAGGGCCAGGTAGGTGAAGTGAAGGCCAGGTGGGCGGGGCTAAGGCTTCTTTGCCATCACCATAGAGACAGTCCCCCCACCGCAAGAGTGGGCGGAGCTTGGGATGGGCCTGGTGACAAGACTGAGCCAATGGCAGAGATCCGGCCCGCCAGGCAGATGACACAGGGCCCTCCATTGTGACCTATGACCCCTAGTGGCCACAGGATTTGAGCACACCCCAGGAAAGGCTACGCAGGCACAAGGGAGCCCCTGGTGCGGACTCCTTCAGGGCATTGGCAGAGCACGCCAGGTACCTCTTTCCCACTTTCCTCAGGATATCAGTAGGCAAGGCATCCCCACTCAGCCTCTCTTGCCTCTCTCTGTCTCTCTCTGCTTGTGTTCCTTCTCTGAAATCTGTTCCTTCTCCCCCTTGTCACTTCACACCTTGGAGTGCCTCACAGAGGGCCTTGAGACGAAAGAACAAAGGGGGAAGGCCTCTGGCTCTACTGCTTGCCCATGGGGAGAGAAGTTCTGGTAGTCTATCTGGAAGGTCTAGAGAGCAGAGATTGATTGGGGAGCTACATCACGGGCGGACCTGGCCAGGTGAAGCTCGCTGACAAGTGGCAGCCTCTCCGGAGACTACTAATTCCGCTGATAACATTCTATGCAAATAACCGGCTGAGTGCCATGGGCAGAAAACATTGACACATACCTGCCAGAGGCCTATTCTGGGTCTGAAGAGTCCACCCTGGTCTCCAGCAACTCATCATCTCAGCACACACTTTGCCTGCACGCGTGGAAACCGCCTCTCTCCACGAATGTCTTCACCTGCTAGGAAGCACACGATGTCACTCAGCCAAAGGAGAGCACAGGCAAAGTCAACTGAAGCCCCCATTTTCAAGATTTTGCCCTCTGCTGCTCCACAGCCTCCGGTGGCACACTGCATGTGCGTCACTTCTCGGTAGACAAGGACGAAATCCGGGCATCCAGGGCCCCAGCCGTCCACAGTCTACGGATGGCGGCATATGGATCACCTCTTTGCCTCGTACAGCAGGGAGGCCTGGGCCCTAGACTGGCTCCGCTAGAGCTCCACGACCTCAGCTATTTTCCCTGACCTTTGGCCCGTGCCCTCGTGAGTGTGTCATCTCTACTTCCACTTCTCTTCCCACCACACTGAATCCGCCACCTGCGGATACCTCAGCGTGGACATCAACATCTATCACTGGCTGCAGTGTCACAGCTCACTAGGTGTCTAGGCTCAGGCTGACCTTGGCTGTCTTCTGCCCAGGCAAGGAGCCTAATCCTTCCAAGGAAATGAGGACACGTGCTCACTGGCCGACATCCTTTCTTTCATCCACACAGCGGTCTAGATGAGGGTAAAGAGGCCAGGGAGGCCAGGTGAGGGCTGAGTGTGGGGCCTAAGGCTTCTTTCCCAATCACCATGGTGACAGCCACCGGAAGGCTGGGCGGAACTTCTGACGGGGACGAGTCACAAACACTCAGCCAATAGGAGAGGTCCAGCCTAACCGGCCAGTTCCGCAGAGCCCTCCATTTTACCCATGGACAGACAACGGCCCCTTGCGTCTTTGGCCACAAAATCGAGGGCACCCAGGGAATAACTTCACAGTAGGCAACCCCGGATGTGAACACGTTCGACACACTGGGACAGCAGGCAGGTACCTCTTTTCCACTTATGCTGGGATATCACTAGGCAAGGCGCCCTTCCTCAGCATCTGTGGCCTCTCTGTATGTGTTCACTCAGAGGAAACTCTTCATTCTACCCCTGAGACACATCACAAGTATGAGGGGCCTGAGAGAGAGCCTAGAGATGGAACGGGGGAGGCTTCTGGCTGTACTGCTTCCCCGTGGGGACAGAATAGCAGGTAGTCTCTCTGGAAGGTCTTAGCTTCTGTTGACTGACACGCGCAATACAGTAGGGGCGGACCCTGGCCAGGTGGAGCTTGTGGGCAGATGCAACCTCTCCGGCGACGAATAATTGCGCTGCTGCTTTGTATGGTGAAAACCTCCCCCCGCCAAGGGGGATGGGTAGAGAACATTGACCCACACCCGCCAGGGGCCTTTCCTGGGACTAAAGATCCCAACGTGGTCTCAACGTCGTCACCCTCTCAACACACACCGTTCCTGCACACGTAATCCTGCCTTTCTCCGTCAGGGCCCTATCCTACCAGGAAAAAAAGCAAGCTGCTCAAAAAGGCCGATGCCAGGGAAATCGAGGAAACACTGCCAGTTTCCAAATTTTTGCTGTCTACACGTCCCCGCCTCCGGTGCAAGGCTGCCTATGTGGCCGGGCTCCGAAGGCAAGGCCGAAATCCTGGCAGCCTGGGCCCCAGCAGTGCAATGGTTGATGGACGTGGGGACACGGATGACCCGTTCGCCACATACACGAGGGATCCTTGGGCCCTTCACTGGCTCGCCATTCAGCTCCACGACGTCCACTACTGGCCCTGGCCTTTGCTGTGGCTGGTGCCCCATTAAACGTGTGCTCCGGAGCGATGTTTCTCCACCCATCACTAGCATTCTGCCACCAGGGGATATGTCAGTGTGGGAGTCACCATTTGTCACTGGCAGCAGTGTCACAAGTCACTAGACTTCCAGCTACCCGCTGACCTAGGCTGCCTTCTGCCCCAGGCAAGGTCCCGAATCCTTTATCCAAGATGCTGACACCTGGGCACTGGCGGACATTGATTTTTATCAACACAGAGGTCTGAGTGAGGGTCAGAGGGCCAGGTAGGTGAAGTGAAGGCCAGGTGGGCGGGGCTAAGGCTTCTTTGCCATCACCATAGAGACAGTCCCCCCACCGCAAGAGTGGGCGGAGCTTGGGATGGGCCTGGTGACAAGACTGAGCCAATGGCAGAGATCCGGCCCGCCAGGCAGATGACACAGGGCCCTCCATTGTGACCTATGACCCCTAGTGGCCACAGGATCTGAGCACACCCCGGGAAAGGCTACGCAGGCACAAGGGAGCCCCTGGTGCGGACTGCTTCAGGGCATTGGCAGAGCACGCCAGGTACCTCTTTCCCACTTTCCTCAGGATATCAGTAGGCAAGGCATCCCCACTCAGCCTCTCTTGCCTCTCTCTGTCTCTCTCTGCTTGTGTTCCTTCTCTGAAATCTGTTCCTTCTCCCCCTTGTCACTTCACACCTTGGAGTGCCTCACAGAGGGCCTTGAGATGAAAGAACAAAGGGGGAAGGCCTCTGGCTCTACTGCTTGCCCATGGGGAGAGAAGTTCTGGTAGTCTATCTGGAAGGTCTAGAGAGCAGTGATTGATTGGGGAGCTACATCACGGGCGGACCTGGCCAGGTGAAGCTCGCTGACAAGTGGCAGCCTCTCCGGAGACTACTAATTCCGCTGATAACATTCTATGCAAATAACCGGCTGAGTGCCATGGGCAGAAAACATTGACACATACCTGCCAGAGGCCTATTCTGGGTCTGAAGAGTCCACCCTGGTCTCCAGCAACTCATCATCTCAGCACACACTTTGCCTGCACGCGTGGAAACCGCCTCTCTCCACGAATGTCTTCACCTGCTAGGAAGCACACGATGTCACTCAGCCAAAGGAGAGCACAGGCAAAGTCAACTGAAGCCCCCATTTTCAAGATTTTGCCCTCTGCTGCTCCACAGCCTCCGGTGGCACACTGCATGTGCGTCACTTCTCGGTAGACAAGGACGAAATCCGGGCATCCAGGGCCCCAGCCGTCCACAGTCTACGGATGGCGGCATATGGATCACCTCTTTGCCTCGTACAGCAGGGAGGCCTGGGCCCTAGACTGGCTCCGCTAGAGCTCCACGACCTCAGCTATTTTCCCTGACCTTTGGCCCGTGCCCTCGTGAGTGTGTCATCTCTACTTCCACTTCTCTTCCCACCACACTGAATCCGCCACCTGCGGATACCTGAGCGTGGACATCAACATCTATCACTGGCTGCAGTGTCACAGGTCACTAGGTGTCTAGGCTCAGGCTGACCTTGGCTGTCTTCTGCCCAGGCAAGGAGCCTAATCCTTCCAAGGAAATGAGGACACGTGCTCAATGGCCGACATCCTTTCTTTCAACCACACAGCGGTCTAGATGAGGGTAAAGAGGCCAGGGAGGCCAGGTGAGGGCTGAGTGTGGGGCCTAAGGCTTCTTTCCCAATCACCATGGTGACAGCCACCGGAAGGCTGGGCGGAACTTCTGACGGGGACGAGTCACAAACACTCAGCCAATAGGAGAGGTCCAGCCTAACCGGCCAGTTCCGCAGAGCCCTCCATTTTACCCATGCACAGACAACGGCCCCTTGCGTCTTTGGCCACAAAATCGAGGGCACCCAGGGAATAACTTCACAGTAGGCAACCCCGGATGTGAACACGTTCGACACACTGGGACAGCAGGCAGGTGCCTCTTTTCCACTTATGCTGGGATATCACTAGGCAAGGCGCCCTTCCTCAGCATCTGTGGCCTCTCTGTATGTGTTCACTCAGAGGAAACTCTTCATTCTACCCCTGAGACACATCACAAGTATGAGGGGCCTGAGAGAGAGCCTAGAGATGGAACGGGGGAGGCTTCTGGCTGTACTGCTTCCCCGTGGGGACAGAATAGCAGGTAGTCTCTCTGGAAGGTCTTAGCTTCTGTTGACTGACACGCGCAATACAGTAGGGGCGGACCCTGGCCAGGTGGAGCTTGTGGGCAGATGCAACCTCTCCGGCGACGAATAATTGCGCTGCTGCTTTGTATGGTGAAAACCTCCCCCCGCCAAGGGGGATGGGTACAGAAAATTGACCCACACCCGCCAGGGGCCTTTCCTGGACTAAAGATCCCAACGTGGTCTCAACGTCGTCACCCTCTCAACACACACCTTTCCTGCACACGTAATCCTGCCTTTCTCCGTCAGGGCCCTATCCTACCAGGAAAAAAAGCAAGCTGCTCAAAAAGGCCGATGCCAGGGAAATCGAGGAAACACTGCCAGTTTCCAAATTTTTGCTGTCTACACGTCCCGCCTCCGGTGCAAGGCTGCCTATGTGGCCGGGCTCCGAAGGCAAGGCCGAAATCCTGGCAGCCTGGGCCCCAGCAGTGCAATGGTTGATGGACGTGGGGACACGGATGACCCGTTCGCCACATACACGAGGGATCCTTGGGCCCTTCACTGGCTCGCCATTCAGCTCCACGACGTCCACTACTGGCCCTGGCCTTTGCTTTGGCTGGTGCCCCATTAAACGTGTGCTCCGGAGCGATGTTTCTCCACCCATCACTAGCATTCTGCCACCAGGGGATATGTCAGTGTGGGAGTCACCATTTGTCACTGGCAGCAGTGTCACAAGCCACTAGACTTCCAGCTACCCGCTGACCTAGGCTGCCTTCTGCCCCAGGCAAGGTCCCGAATCCTTTATCCCAGATGCTGACACCTGGGCACTGGCGGACATTGATTTTTATCAACACAGAGGTCTGAGTGAGGGTCAGAGGGCCAGGTAGGTGAAGTGAAGGCCAGGTGGGCGGGGCTAAGGCTTCTTTGCCATCACCATAGAGACAGTCCCCCCACCGCAAGAGTGGGCGGAGCTTGGGATGGGCCTGGTGACAAGACTGAGCCAATGGCAGAGATCCGGCCCGCCAGGCAGATGACACAGGGCCCTCCATTGTGACCTATGACCCCTAGTGGCCACAGGATTTGAGCACACCCCAGGAAAGGCTACGCAGGCACAAGGGAGCCCCTGGTGCGGACTCCTTCAGGGCATTGGCAGAGCACGCCAGGTACCTCTTTCCCACTTTCCTCAGGATATCAGTAGGCAAGGCATCCCCACTCAGCCTCTCTTGCCTCTCTCTGTCTCTCTCTGCTTGTGTTCCTTCTCTGAAATCTGTTCCTTCTCCCCCTTGTCACTTCACACCTTGGAGTGCCTCACAGAGGGCCTTGAGACGAAAGAACAAAGGGGGAAGGCCTCTGGCTCTACTGCTTGCCCATGGGGAGAGAAGTTCTGGTAGTCTATCTGGAAGGTCTAGAGAGCAGAGATTGATTGGGGAGCTACATCACGGGCGGACCTGGCCAGGTGAAGCTCGCTGACAAGTGGCAGCCTCTCCGGAGACTACTAATTCCGCTGATAACATTCTATGCAAATAACCGGCTGAGTGCCATGGGCAGAAAACATTGACACATACCTGCCAGAGGCCTATTCTGGGTCTGAAGAGTCCACCCTGGTCTCCAGCAACTCATCATCTCAGCACACACTTTGCCTGCACGCGTGGAAACCGCCTCTCTCCACGAATGTCTTCACCTGCTAGGAAGCACACGATGTCACTCAGCCAAAGGAGAGCACAGGCAAAGTCAACTGAAGCCCCCATTTTCAAGATTTTGCCCTCTGCTGCTCCACAGCCTCCGGTGGCACACTGCATGTGCGTCACTTCTCGGTAGACAAGGACGAAATCCGGGCATCCAGGGCCCCAGCCGTCCACAGTCTACGGATGGCGGCATATGGATCACCTCTTTGCCTCGTACAGCAGGGAGGCCTGGGCCCTAGACTGGCTCCGCTAGAGCTCCACGACCTCAGCTATTTTCCCTGACCTTTGGCCCGTGCCCTCGTGAGTGTGTCATCTCTACTTCCACTTCTCTTCCCACCACACTGAATCCGCCACCTGCGGATACCTGAGCGTGGACATCAACATCTATCACTGGCTGCAGTGTCACAGCTCACTAGGTGTCTAGGCTCAGGCTGACCTTGGCTGTCTTCTGCCCAGGCAAGGAGCCTAATCCTTCCAAGGAAATGAGGACACGTGCTCACTGGCCGACATCCTTTCTTTCATCCACACAGCGGTCTAGATGAGGGTAAAGAGGCCAGGGAGGCCAGGTGAGGGCTGAGTGTGGGGCCTAAGGCTTCTTTCCCAATCACCATGGTGACAGCCACCGGAAGGCTGGACGGAACTTCTGACGGGGACGAGTCACAAACACTCAGCCAATAGGAGAGGTCCAGCCTAACCGGCCAGTTCCGCAGAGCCCTCCATTTTACCCATGGACAGACAACGGCCCCTTGCGTCCTTGGCCACAAAATCGAGGGCACCCAGGGAATAACTTCACAGTAGGCAACCCCGGATGTGAACACGTTCGACACACTGGGACAGCAGGCAGGTGCCTCTTTTCCACTTATGCTGGGATATCACTAGGCAAGGCGCCCTTCCTCAGCATCTGTGGCCTCTCTGTATGTGTTCACTCAGAGGAAACTCTTCATTCTACCCCTGAGACACATCACAAGTATGAGGGGCCTGAGAGAGAGCCTAGAGATGGAACGGGGGAGGCTTCTGGCTGTACTGCTTCCCCGTGGGGACAGAATAGCAGGTAGTCTCTCTGGAAGGTCTTAGCTTCTGTGGACTGACACGCGCAATACAGTAGGGGCGGACCCTGGCCAGGTGGAGCTTGTGGGCAGATGCAACCTCTCCGGCGACGAATAATTGCGCTGCTGCTTTGTATGGTGAAAACCTCCCCCCGCCAAGGGGGATGGGTAGAGAACATTGACCCACACCCGCCAGGGGCCTTTCCTGGGACTAAAGATCCCAACGTGGTCTCAACGTCGTCACCCTCTCAACACACACCTTTCCTGCACACGTAATCCTGCCTTTCTCCGTCAGGGCCCTATCCTACCAGGAAAAAAAGCAAGCCGCTCAAAAAGGCCGATGCCAGGGAAATCGAGGAAACACTGCCAGTTTCCAAATTTTTGCTGTCTACACGTCCCCGCCTCCGGTGCAAGGCTGCCTATGTGGCCGGGCTCCGAAGGCAAGGCCGAAATCCTGGCAGCCTGGGCCCCAGCAGTGCAATGGTTGATGGACGTGGGGACACGGATGACCCGTTCGCCACATACACGAGGGATCCTTGGGCCCTTCACTGGCTCGCCATTCAGCTCCACGACGTCCACTACTGGCCCTGGCCTTTGCTGTGGCTGGTGCCCCATTAAACGTGTGCTCCGGAGCGATGTTTCTCCACCCATCACTAGCATTCTGCCACCAGGGGATATGTCAGTGTGGGAGTCACCATTTGTCACTGGCAGCAGTGTCACAAGTCACTAGACTTCCAGCTACCCGCTGACCTAGGCTGCCTTCTGCCCCAGGCAAGGTCCCGAATCCTTTATCCCAGATGCTGACACCTGGGCACTGGCGGACATTGATTTTTATCAACACAGAGGTCTGAGTGAGGGTCAGAGGGCCAGGTAGGTGAAGTGAAGGCCAGGTGGGCGGGGCTAAGGCTTCTTTGCCATCACCATAGAGACAGTCCCCCCACCGCAAGAGTGGGCGGAACTTGGGATGGGCCTGGTGACAAGACTGAGCCAATGGCAGAGATCCGGCCCGCCAGGCAGATGACACAGGGCCCTCCATTGTGACCTATGACCCCTAGTGGCCACAGGATTTGAGCACACCCCGGGAAAGGCTACGCAGGCACAAGGGAGCCCCTGGTGCGGACTGCTTCAGGGCATTGGCAGAGCACGCCAGGTACCTCTTTCCCACTTTCCTCAGGATATCAGTAGGCAAGGCATCCCCACTCAGCATCTCTTGCCTCTCTCTGTCTCTCTCTGCTTGTGTTCCTTCTCTGAAATCTCTTCCTTCTCCCCCTTGTCACTTCACACCTTGGAGTGCCTGACAGAGGACCTTCACACGAAAGAACAAAGGGGGAAGGCCTCTGGCTCTACTGCTTGCCCATGGGGAGAGAAGTTCTGGTAGTCTATCTGGAACGTCTAGAGAGCAGTGATTGATTGGGGAGCTACATCACGGGCGGACCTGGCCAGGTGAATCTCGCTGACAAGTGGCAGCCTCTCCGGAGACTACTAATTCCGCTGATAACATTCTATGCAAATAACCGGCTGAGTGCCATGGGCAGAAAACATTGACACATACCTGCCAGAGGCCTATTCTGGGTCTGAAGAGTCCACCCTGGTCTCCAGCAACTCATCATCTCAGCACACACTTTGCCTGCACGCGTGGAAACCGCCTCTCTCCACGAATGTCTTCACCTGCTAGGAAGCACACGATGTCACTCAGCCAAAGGAGAGCACAGGCAAAGTCAACTGAAGCCCCCATTTTCAAGATTTTGCCCTCTGCTGCTCCACAGCCTCCGGTGGCACACTGCATGTGCGTCACTTCTCGGTAGACAAGGACGAAATCCGGGCATCCAGGGCCCCAGCCGTCCACAGTCTACGGATGGCGGCATATGGATCACCTCTTTGCCTCGTACAGCAGGGAGGCCTGGGCCCTAGACTGGCTCCGCTAGAGCTCCACGACCTCAGCTATTTTCCCTGACCTTTGGCCCGTGCCCTCGTGAGTGTGTCATCTCTACTTCCACTTCTCTTCCCACCACACTGAATCCGCCACCTGCGGATACCTCAGCGTGGACATCAACATCTATCACTGGCTGCAGTGTCACAGGTCACTAGGTGTCTAGGCTCAGGCTGACCTTGGCTGTCTTCTGCCCAGGCAAGGAGCCTAATCCTTCCAAGGAAATGAGGACACGTGCTCACTGGCCGACATCCTTTCTTTCATCCACACAGCGGTCTAGATGAGGGTAAAGAGGCCAGGGAGGCCAGGTGAGGGCTGAGTGTGGGGCCTAAGGCTTCTTTCCCAATCACCATGGTGACAGCCACCGGAAGGCTGGGCGGAACTTCTGACGGGGACGAGTCACAAACACTCAGCCAATAGGAGAGGTCCAGCCTAACCGGCCAGTTCCGCAGAGCCCTCCATTTTACCCATGGACAGACAACGGCCCCTTGCGTCTTTGGCCACAAAATCGAGGGCACCCAGGGAATAACTTCACAGTAGGCAACCCCGGATGTGAACACGTTCGACACACTGGGACAGCAGGCAGGTGCCTCTTTTCCACTTATGCTGGGATATCACTAGGCAAGGCGCCCTTCCTCAGCATCTGTGGCCTCTCTGTATGTGTTCACTCAGAGGAAACTCTTCATTCTACCCCTGAGACACATCACAAGTATGAGGGGCCTGAGAGAGAGCCTAGAGATGGAACGGGGGAGGCTTCTGGCTGTACTGCTTCCCCGTGGGGACAGAATAGCAGGTAGTCTCTCTGGAAGGTCTTAGCTTCTGTTGACTGACACGCGCAATACAGTAGGGGCGGACCCTGGCCAGGTGGAGCTTGTGGGCAGATGCAACCTCTCCGGCGACGAATAATTGCGCTGCTGCTTTGTATGGTGAAAACCTCCCCCCGCCAAGGGGGATGGGTAGAGAACATTGACCCACACCCGCCAGGGGCCTTTCCTGGGACTAAAGATCCCAACGTGGTCTCAACGTCGTCACCCTCTCAACACACACCTTTCCTGCACACGTAATCCTGCCTTTCTCCGTCAGGGTCCTATCCTACCAGGAAAAAAAGCAAGCCGCTCAAAAAGGCCGATGCCAGGGAAATCGAGGAAACACTGCCAGTTTCCAAATTTTTGCTGTCTACACGTCCCCGCCTCCGGTGCAAGGCTGCCTATGTGGCCGGGCTCCGAAGGCAAGGCCGAAATCCTGGCAGCCTGGGCCCCAGCAGTGCAATGGTTGATGGACGTGGGGACACGGATGACCCGTTCGCCACATACACGAGGGATCCTTGGGCCCTTCTCTGGCTCGCCATTCAGCTCCACGACGTCCACTACTGGCCCTGGCCTTTGCTGTGGCTGGTGCCCCATTAAACGTGTGCTCCGGAGCGATGTTTCTCCACCCATCACTAGCATTCTGCCACCAGGGGATATGTCAGTGTGGGAGTCACCATTTGTCACTGGCAGCAGTGTCACAAGTCACTAGACTTCCAGCTACCCGCTGACCTAGGCTGCCTTCTGCCCCAGGCAAGGTCCCGAATCCTTTATCCCAGATGCTGACACCTGGGCACTGGCGGACATTGATTTTTATCAACACAGAGGTCTGAGTGAGGGTCAGAGGGCCAGGTAGGTGAAGTGAAGGCCAGGTGGGCGGGGCTAAGGCTTCTTTGCCATCACCATAGAGACAGTCCCCCCACCGCAAGAGTGGGCGGAGCTTGGGATGGGCCTGGTGACAAGACTGAGCCAATGGCAGAGATCCGGCCCGCCAGGCAGATGACACAGGGCCCTCCATTGTGACCTATGACCCCTAGTGGCCACAGGATCTGAGCACACCCCGGGAAAGGCTACGCAGGCACAAGGGAGCCCCTGGTGCGGACTGCTTCAGGGCATTGGCAGAGCACGCCAGGTACCTCTTTCCCACTTTCCTCAGGATATCAGTAGGCAAGGCATCCCCACTCAGCATCTCTTGCCTCTCTCTGTCTCTCTCTGCTTGTGTTCCTTCTCTGAAATCTCTTCCTTCTCCCCCTTGTCACTTCACACCTTGGAGTGCCTGACAGAGGGCCTTCAGACGAAAGAACAAAGGGGGAAGGCCTCTGGCTCTACTGCTTGCCCATGGGGAGAGAAGTTCTGGTAGTCTATCTGGAAGGTCTAGAGAGCAGTGATTGATTGGGGAGCTACATCACGGGCGGACCTGGGCAGGTGAAGCTCGCTGACAAGTGGCAGCCTCTCCGGAGACTACTAATTCCGCTGATAACATTCTATGCAAATAACCGGCTGAGTGCCATGGGCAGAAAACATTGACACATACCTGCCAGAGGCCTATTCTGGGTCTGAAGAGTCCACCCTGGTCTCCAGCAACTCATCATCTCAGCACACACATTGCCTGCACGCGTGGAAAACGCCTCTCTCCACGAATGTCTTCACCTGCTAGGAAGCACACGATGTCACTCAGCCAAAGGAGAGCACAGGCAAAGTCAACTGAAGCCCCCATTTTCAAGATTTTGCCCTCTGTTGCTCCACAGCCTCCGGTGGCACACTGCATGTGCGTCACTTCTCGGTAGACAAGGACGAAATCCGGGCATCCAGGGCCCCAGCCGTCCACAGTCTACGGATGGCGGCATATGGATCACCTCTTTGCCTCGTACAGCAGGGAGGCCTGGGCCCTAGACTGGCTCCGCTAGAGCTCCACGACCTCAGCTATTTTCCCTGACCTTTGGCCCGTGCCCTCGTGTGTGTGTCATCTCTACTTCCACTTCTCTTCCCACCACACTGAATCCGCCACCTGCGGATACCTGAGCGTGGACATCAACATCTATCACTGGCTGCAGTGTCACAGGTCACTAGGTGTCTAGGCTCAGGCTGACCTTGGCTGTCTTCTGCCCAGGCAAGGAGCCTAATCCTTCCAAGGAAATGAGGACACGTGCTCACTGGCCGACATCCTTTCTTTCATCCACACAGCGGTCTAGATGAGGGTAAAGAGGCCAGGGAGGCCAGGTGAGGGCTGAGTGTGGGGCCTAAGGCTTCTTTCCCAATCACCATGGTGACAGCCACCGGAAGGCTGGACGGAACTTCTGACGGGGACGAGTCACAAACACTCAGCCAATAGGAGAGGTCCAGCCTAACCGGCCAGTTCCGCAGAGCCCTCCATTTTACCCATGGACAGACAACGGCCCCTTGCGTCTTTGGCCACAAAATCGAGGGCACCCAGGGAATAACTTCACAGTAGGCAACCCCGGATGTGAACACGTTCGACACACTGGGACAGCAGGCAGGTGCCTCTTTTCCACTTATGCTGGGATATCACTAGGCAAGGCGCCCTTCCTCAGCATCTGTGGCCTCTCTGTATGTGTTCACTCAGAGGAAACTCTTCATTCTACCCCTGAGACACATCACAAGTATGAGGGGCCTGAGAGAGAGCCTAGAGATGGAACGGGGGAGGCTTCTGGCTGTACTGCTTCCCCGTGGGGACAGAATAGCAGGTAGTCTCTCTGGAAGGTCTTAGCTTCTGTTGACTGACACGCGCAATACAGTAGGGGCGGACCCTGGCCAGGTGGAGCTTGTGGGCAGATGCAACCTCTCCGGCGACGAATAATTGCGCTGCTGCTTTGTATGGTGAAAACCTCCCCCCGCCAAGGGGGATGGGTAGAGAACATTGACCCACACCCGCCAGGGGCCTTTCCTGGGACTAAAGATCCCAACGTGGTCTCAACGTCGTCACCCTCTCAACACACACCTTTCCTGCACACGTAATCCTGCCTTTCTCCGTCAGGGTCCTATCCTACCAGGAAAAAAAGCAAGCCGCTCAAAAAGGCCGATGCCAGGGAAATCGAGGAAACACTGCCAGTTTCCAAATTTTTGCTGTCTACACGTCCCCGCCTCCGGTGCAAGGCTGCCTATGTGGCCGGGCTCCGAAGGCAAGGCCGAAATCCTGGCAGCCTGGGCCCCAGCAGTGCAATGGTTGATGGACGTGGGGACACGGATGACCCGTTCGCCACATACACGAGGGATCCTTGGGCCCTTCTCTGGCTCGCCATTCAGCTCCACGACGTCCACTACTGGCCCTGGCCTTTGCTGTGGCTGGTGCCCCATTAAACGTGTGCTCCGGAGCGATGTTTCTCCACCCATCACTAGCATTCTGCCACCAGGGGATATGTCAGTGTGGGAGTCACCATTTGTCACTGGCAGCAGTGTCACAAGTCACTAGACTTCCAGCTACCCGCTGACCTAGGCTGCCTTCTGCCCCAGGCAAGGTCCCGAATCCTTTATCCCAGATGCTGACACCTGGGCACTGGCGGACATTGATTTTTATCAACACAGAGGTCTGAGTGAGGGTCAGAGGGCCAGGTAGGTGAAGTGAAGGCCAGGTGGGCGGGGCTAAGGCTTCTTTGCCATCACCATAGAGACAGTCCCCCCACCGCAAGAGTGGGCGGAGCTTGGGATGGGCCTGGTGACAAGACTGAGCCAATGGCAGAGATCCGGCCCGCCAGGCAGATGACACAGGGCCCTCCATTGTGACCTATGACCCCTAGTGGCCACAGGATCTGAGCACACCCCGGGAAAGGCTACGCAGGCACAAGGGAGCCCCTGGTGCGGACTGCTTCAGGGCATTGGCAGAGCACGCCAGGTACCTCTTTCCCACTTTCCTCAGGATATCAGTAGGCAAGGCATCCCCACTCAGCATCTCTTGCCTCTCTCTGTCTCTCTCTGCTTGTGTTCCTTCTCTGAAATCTCTTCCTTCTCCCCCTTGTCACTTCACACCTTGGAGTGCCTGACAGAGGGCCTTCAGACGAAAGAACAAAGGGGGAAGGCCTCTGGCTCTACTGCTTGCCCATGGGGAGAGAAGTTCTGGTAGTCTATCTGGAACGTCTAGAGAGCAGTGATTGATTGGGGAGCTACATCACGGGCGGACCTGGCCAGGTGAAGCTCGCTGACAAGTGGCAGCCTCTCCGGAGACTACTAATTCCGCTGATAACATTCTATGCAAATAACCGGCTGAGTGCCATGGGCAGAAAACATTGACACATACCTGCCAGAGGCCTATTCTGGGTCTGAAGAGTCCACCCTGGTCTCCAGCAACTCATCATCTCAGCACACACTTTGCCTGCACGCGTGGAAACCGCCTCTCTCCACGAATGTCTTCACCTGCTAGGAAGCACACGATGTCACTCAGCCAAAGGAGAGCACAGGCAAAGTCAACTGAAGCCCCCATTTTCAAGATTTTGCCCTCTGTTGCTCCACAGCCTCCGGTGGCACACTGCATGTGCGTCACTTCTCGGTAGACAAGGACGAAATCCGGGCATCCAGGGCCCCAGCCGTCCACAGTCTACGGATGGCGGCATATGGATCACCTCTTTGCCTCGTACAGCAGGGAGGCCTGGGCCCTAGACTGGCTCCGCTAGAGCTCCACGACCTCAGCTATTTTCCCTGACCTTTGGCCCGTGCCCTCGTGAGTGTGTCATCTCTACTTCCACTTCTCTTCCCACCACACTGAATCCGCCACCTGCGGATACCTGAGCGTGGACATCAACATCTATCACTGGCTGCAGTGTCACAGGTCACTAGGTGTCTAGGCTCAGGCTGACCTTGGCTGTCTTCTGCCCAGGCAAGGAGCCTAATCCTTCCAAGGAAATGAGGACACGTGCTCACTGGCCGACATCCTTTCTTTCATCCACACAGCGGTCTAGATGAGGGTAAAGAGGCCAGGGAGGCCAGGTGAGGGCTGAGTGTGGGGCCTAAGGCTTCTTTCCCAATCACCATGGTGACAGCCACCGGAAGGCTGGACGGAACTTCTGACGGGGACGAGTCACAAACACTCAGCCAATAGGAGAGGTCCAGCCTAACCGGCCAGTTCCGCAGAGCCCTCCATTTTACCCATGGACAGACAACGGCCCCTTGCGTCTTTGGCCACAAAATCGAGGGCACCCAGGGAATAACTTCACAGTAGGCAACCCCGGATGTGAACACGTTCGACACACTGGGACAGCAGGCAGGTGCCTCTTTTCCACTTATGCTGGGATATCACTAGGCAAGGCGCCCTTCCTCAGCATCTGTGGCCTCTCTGTATGTGTTCACTCAGAGGAAACTCTTCATTCTACCCCTGAGACACATCACAAGTATGAGGGGCCTGAGAGAGAGCCTAGAGATGGAACGGGGGAGGCTTCTGGCTGTACTGCTTCCCCGTGGGGACAGAATAGCAGGTAGTCTCTCTGGAAGGTCTTAGCTTCTGTTGACTGACACGCGCAATACAGTAGGGGCGGACCCTGGCCAGGTGGAGCTTGTGGGCAGATGCAACCTCTCCGGCGACGAATAATTGCGCTGCTGCTTTGTATGGTGAAAACCTCCCCCCGCCAAGGGGGATGGGTAGAGAACATTGACCCACACCCGCCAGGGGCCTTTCCTGGGACTAAAGATCCCAACGTGGTCTCAACGTCGTCACCCTCTCAACACACACCTTTCCTGCACACGTAATCCTGCCTTTCTCCGTCAGGGTCCTATCCTACCAGGAAAAAAAGCAAGCCGCTCAAAAAGGCCGATGCCAGGGAAATCGAGGAAACACTGCCAGTTTCCAAATTTTTGCTGTCTACACGTCCCCGCCTCCGGTGCAAGGCTGCCTATGTGGCCGGGCTCCGAAGGCAAGGCCGAAATCCTGGCAGCCTGGGCCCCAGCAGTGCAATGGTTGATGGACGTGGGGACACGGATGACCCGTTCGCCACATACACGAGGGATCCTTGGGCCCTTCTCTGGCTCGCCATTCAGCTCCACGACGTCCACTACTGGCCCTGGCCTTTGCTGTGGCTGGTGCCCCATTAAACGTGTGCTCCGGAGCGATGTTTCTCCACCCATCACTAGCATTCTGCCACCAGGGGATATGTCAGTGTGGGAGTCACCATTTGTCACTGGCAGCAGTGTCACAAGTCACTAGACTTCCAGCTACCCGCTGACCTAGGCTGCCTTCTGCCCCAGGCAAGGTCCCGAATCCTTTATCCCAGATGCTGACACCTGGGCACTGGCGGACATTGATTTTTATCAACACAGAGGTCTGAGTGAGGGTCAGAGGGCCAGGTAGGTGAAGTGAAGGCCAGGTGGGCGGGGCTAAGGCTTCTTTGCCATCACCATAGAGACAGTCCCCCCACCGCAAGAGTGGGCGGAGCTTGGGATGGGCCTGGTGACAAGACTGAGCCAATGGCAGAGATCCGGCCCGCCAGGCAGATGACACAGGGCCCTCCATTGTGACCTATGACCCCTAGTGGCCACAGGATCTGAGCACACCCCGGGAAAGGCTACGCAGGCACAAGGGAGCCCCTGGTGCGGACTGCTTCAGGGCATTGGCAGAGCACGCCAGGTACCTCTTTCCCACTTTCCTCAGGATATCAGTAGGCAAGGCATCCCCACTCAGCATCTCTTGCCTCTCTCTGTCTCTCTCTGCTTGTGTTCCTTCTCTGAAATCTCTTCCTTCTCCCCCTTGTCACTTCACACCTTGGAGTGCCTGACAGAGGGCCTTCAGACGAAAGAACAAAGGGGGAAGGCCTCTGGCTCTACTGCTTGCCCATGGGGAGAGAAGTTCTGGTAGTCTATCTGGAAGGTCTAGAGAGCAGTGATTGATTGGGGAGCTACATCACGGGCGGACCTGGGCAGGTGAAGCTCGCTGACAAGTGGCAGCCTCTCCGGAGACTACTAATTCCGCTGATAACATTCTATGCAAATAACCGGCTGAGTGCCATGGGCAGAAAACATTGACACATACCTGCCAGAGGCCTATTCTGGGTCTGAAGAGTCCACCCTGGTCTCCAGCAACTCATCATCTCAGCACACACTTTGCCTGCACGCGTGGAAACCGCCTCTCTCCACGAATGTCTTCACCTGCTAGGAAGCACACGATGTCACTCAGCCAAAGGAGAGCACAGGCAAAGTCAACTGAAGCCCCCATTTTCAAGATTTTGCCCTCTGTTGCTCCACAGCCTCCGGTGGCACACTGCATGTGCGTCACTTCTCGGTAGACAAGGACGAAATCCGGGCATCCAGGGCCCCAGCCGTCCACAGTCTACGGATGGCGGCATATGGATCACCTCTTTGCCTCGTACAGCAGGGAGGCCTGGGCCCTAGACTGGCTCCGCTAGAGCTCCACGACCTCAGCTATTTTCCCTGACCTTTGGCCCGTGCCCTCGTGAGTGTGTCATCTCTACTTCCACTTCTCTTCCCACCACACTGAATCCGCCACCTGCGGATACCTGAGCGTGGACATCAACATCTATCACTGGCTGCAGTGTCACAGGTCACTAGGTGTCTAGGCTCAGGCTGACCTTGGCTGTCTTCTGCCCAGGCAAGGAGCCTAATCCTTCCAAGGAAATGAGGACACGTGCTCACTGGCCGACATCCTTTCTTTCATCCACACAGCGGTCTAGATGAGGGTAAAGAGGCCAGGGAGGCCAGGTGAGGGCTGAGTGTGGGGCCTAAGGCTTCTTTCCCAATCACCATGGTGACAGCCACCGGAAGGCTGGACGGAACTTCTGACGGGGACGAGTCACAAACACTCAGCCAATAGGAGAGGTCCAGCCTAACCGGCCAGTTCCGCAGAGCCCTCCATTTTACCCATGGACAGACAACGGCCCCTTGCGTCTTTGGCCACAAAATCGAGGGCACCCAGGGAATAACGTCACAGTAGGCAACCCCGGATGTGAACACGTTCGACACACTGGGACAGCAGGCAGGTGCCTCTTTTCCACTTATGCTGGGATATCACTAGGCAAGGCGCCCTTCCTCAGCATCTGTGGCCTCTCTGTATGTGTTCACTCAGAGGAAACTCTTCATTCTACCCCTGAGACACATCACAAGTATGAGGGGCCTGAGAGAGAGCCTAGAGATGGAACGGGGGAGGCTTCTGGCTGTACTGCTTCCCCGTGGGGACAGAATAGCAGGTAGTCTGTCTGGAAGGTCTTAGCTTCTGTGGACTGACACGTGCAATACAGTAGGGGCGGACCCTGGCCAGGTGGAGCTTGTGGGCAGATGCAACCTCTCCGGCGACGAATAATTGCGCTGCTGCTTTGTATGGTGAAAACCTCCCCCCGCCAAGGGGGATGGGTAGAGAACATTGACCCACACCCGCCAGGGGCCTTTCCTGGGACTAAAGATCCCAACGTGGTCTCAACGTCGTCACCCTCTCAACACACACCTTTCCTGCACACGTAATCCTGCCTTTCTCCGTCAGGGCCCTATCCTACCAGGAAAAAAAGCAAGCCGCTCAAAAAGGCCGATGCCAGGGAAATCGAGGAAACACTGCCAGTTTCCAAATTTTTGCTGTCTACACGTCCCCGCCTCCGGTGCAAGGCTGCCTATGTGGCCGGGCTCCGAAGGCAAGGCCGAAATCCTGGCAGCCTGGGCCCCAGCAGTGCAATGGTTGATGGACGTGGGGACACGGATGACCCGTTCGCCACATACACGAGGGATCCTTGGGCCCTTCACTGGCTCGCCATTCAGCTCCACGACGTCCACTACTGGCCCTGGCCTTTGCTGTGGCTGGTGCCCCATTAAACGTGTGCTCCGGAGCGATGTTTCTCCACCCATCACTAGCATTCTGCCACCAGGGGATATGTCAGTGTGGGAGTCACCATTTGTCACTGGCAGCAGTGTCACAAGTCACTAGACTTCCATCTACCCGCTGACCTAGGCTGCCTTCTGCCCCAGGCAAGGTCCCGAATCCTTTATCCCAGATGCTGACACCTGGGCACTGGCGGACATTGATTTTTATCAACACAGAGGTCTGAGTGAGGGTCAGAGGGCCAGGTAGGTGAAGTGAAGGCCAGGTGGGCGGGGCTAAGGCTTCTTTGCCATCACCATAGAGACAGTCCCCCCACCGCAAGAGTGGGCGGAACTTGGGATGGGCCTGGTGACAAGACTGAGCCAATGGCAGAGATCCGGCCCGCCAGGCAGATGACACAGGGCCCTCCATTGTGACCTATGACCCCTAGTGGCCACAGGATTTGAGCACACCCCGGGAAAGGCTACGCAGGCACAAGGGAGCCCCTGGTGCGGACTGCTTCAGGGCATTGGCAGAGCACGCCAGGTACCTCTTTCCCACTTTCCTCAGGATATCAGTAGGCAAGGCATCCCCACTCAGCATCTCTTGCCTCTCTCTGTCTCTCTCTGCTTGTGTTCCTTCTCTGAAATCTCTTCCTTCTCCCCCTTGTCACTTCACACCTTGGAGTGCCTGACAGAGGGCCTTCAGACGAAAGAACAAAGGGGGAAGGCCTCTGGCTCTACTGCTTGCCCATGGGGAGAGAAGTTCTGGTAGTCTATCTGGAACGTCTAGAGAGCAGTGATTGATTGGGGAGCTACATCACGGGCGGACCTGGGCAGGTGAAGCTCGCTGACAAGTGGCAGCCTCTCCGGAGACTACTAATTCCGCTGATAACATTCTATGCAAATAACCGGCTGAGTGCCATGGGCAGAAAACATTGACACATACCTGCCAGAGGCCTATTCTGGGTCTGAAGAGTCCACCCTGGTCTCCAGCAACTCATCATCTCAGCACACACTTTGCCTGCACGCGTGGAAACCGCCTCTCTCCACGAATGTCTTCACCTGCTAGGAAGCACACGATGTCACTCAGCCAAAGGAGAGCACAGGCAAAGTCAACTGAAGCCCCCATTTTCAAGATTTTGCCCTCTGTTGCTCCACAGCCTCCGGTGGCACACTGCATGTGCGTCACTTCTCGGTAGACAAGGACGAAATCCGGGCATCCAGGGCCCCAGCCGTCCACAGTCTACGGATGGCGGCATATGGATCACCTCTTTGCCTCGTACAGCAGGGAGGCCTGGGCCCTAGACTGGCTCCGCTAGAGCTCCACGACCTCAGCTATTTTCCCTGACCTTTGGCCCGTGCCCTCGTGAGTGTGTCATCTCTACTTCCACTTCTCTTCCCACCACACTGAATCCGCCACCTGCGGATACCTGAGCGTGGACATCAACATCTATCACTGGCTGCAGTGTCACAGCTCACTAGGTGTCTAGGCTCAGGCTGACCTTGGCTGTCTTCTGCCCAGGCAAGGAGCCTAATCCTTCCAAGGAAATGAGGACACGTGCTCACTGGCCGACATCCTTTCTTTCATCCACACAGCGGTCTAGATGAGGGTAAAGAGGCCAGGGAGGCCAGGTGAGGGCTGAGTGTGGGGCCTAAGGCTTCTTTCCCAATCACCATGGTGACAGCCACCGGAAGGCTGGACGGAACTTCTGACGGGGACGAGTCACAAACACTCAGCCAATAGGAGAGGTCCAGCCTAACCGGCCAGTTCCGCAGAGCCCTCCATTTTACCCATGGACAGACAACGGCCCCTTGCGTCTTTGGCCACAAAATCGAGGGCACCCAGGGAATAACTTCACAGTAGGCAACCCCGGATGTGAACACGTTCGACACACTGGGACAGCAGGCAGGTGCCTCTTTTCCACTTATGCTGGGATATCACTAGGCAAGGCGCCCTTCCTCAGCATCTGTGGCCTCTCTGTATGTGTTCACTCAGAGGAAACTCTTCATTCTACCCCTGAGACACATCACAAGTATGAGGGGCCTGAGAGAGAGCCTAGAGATGGAACGGGGGAGGCTTCTGGCTGTACTGCTTCCCCGTGGGGACAGAATAGCAGGTAGTCTGTCTGGAAGGTCTTAGCTTCTGTGGACTGACACGTGCAATACAGTAGGGGCGGACCCTGGCCAGGTGGAGCTTGTGGGCAGATGCAACCTCTCCGGCGACGAATAATTGCGCTGCTGCTTTGTATGGTGAAAACCTCCCCCCGCCAAGGGGGATGGGTAGAGAACATTGACCCACACCCGCCAGGGGCCTTTCCTGGGACTAAAGATCCCAACGTGGTCTCAACGTCGTCACCCTCTCAACACACACCTTTCCTGCACACGTAATCCTGCCTTTCTCCGTCAGGGCCCTATCCTACCAGGAAAAAAAGCAAGCCGCTCAAAAAGGCCGATGCCAGGGAAATCGAGGAAACACTGCCAGTTTCCAAATTTTTGCTGTCTACACGTCCCCGCCTCCGGTGCAAGGCTGCCTATGTGGCCGGGCTCCGAAGGCAAGGCCGAAATCCTGGCAGCCTGGGCCCCAGCAGTGCAATGGTTGATGGACGTGGGGACACGGATGACCCGTTCGCCACATACACGAGGGATCCTTGGGCCCTTCACTGGCTCGCCATTCAGCTCCACGACGTCCACTACTGGCCCTGGCCTTTGCTGTGGCTGGTGCCCCATTAAACGTGTGCTCCGGAGCGATGTTTCTCCACCCATCACTAGCATTCTGCCACCAGGGGATATGTCAGTGTGGGAGTCACCATTTGTCACTGGCAGCAGTGTCACAAGTCACTAGACTTCCATCTACCCGCTGACCTAGGCTGCCTTCTGCCCCAGGCAAGGTCCCGAATCCTTTATCCCAGATGCTGACACCTGGGCACTGGCGGACATTGATTTTTATCAACACAGAGGTCTGAGTGAGGGTCAGAGGGCCAGGTAGGTGAAGTGAAGGCCAGGTGGGCGGGGCTAAGGCTTCTTTGCCATCACCATAGAGACAGTCCCCCCACCGCAAGAGTGGGCGGAGCTTGGGATGGGCCTGGTGACAAGACTGAGCCAATGGCAGAGATCCGGCCCGCCAGGCAGATGACACAGGGCCCTCCATTGTGACCTATGACCCCTAGTGGCCACAGGATTTGAGCACACCCTGGGAAAGGCTACGCAGGCACAAGGGAGCCCCTGGTGCGGACTGCTTCAGGGCATTGGCAGAGCACGCCAGGTACCTCTTTCCCACTTTCCTCAGGATATCAGTAGGCAAGGCATCCCCACTCAGCATCTCTTGCCTCTCTCTGTCTCTCTCTGCTTGTGTTCCTTCTCTGAAATCTCTTCCTTCTCCCCCTTGTCACTTCACACCTTGGAGTGCCTCACAGAGGGCCTTCAGACGAAAGAACAAAGGGGGAGGGCCTCTGGCTCTACTGCTTGCCCATGGGGAGAGAAGTTCTGGTAGTCTATCTGGAAGGTCTAGAGAGCAGTGATTGATTGGGGAGCTACATCACGGGCGGACCTGGGCAGGTGAAGCTCGCTGACAAGTGGCAGCCTCTCCGGAGACTACTAATTCCGCTGATAACATTCTATGCAAATAACCGGCTGAGTGCCATGGGCAGAAAACATTGACACATACCTGCCAGAGGCCTATTCTGGGTCTGAAGAGTCCACCCTGGTCTCCAGCAACTCATCATCTCAGCACACACTTTGCCTGCACGCGTGGAAACCGCCTCTCTCCACGAATGTCTTCACCTGCTAGGAAGCACACGATGTCACTCAGCCAAAGGAGAACACAGGCAAAGTCAACTGAAGCCCCCATTTTCAAGATTTTGCCCTCTGCTGCTCCACAGCCTCCGGTGGCACACTGCATGTGCGTCACTTCTCGGTAGACAAGGACGAAATCCGGGCATCCAGGGCCCCAGCCGTCCACAGTCTACGGATGGCGGCATATGGATCACCTCTTTGCCTCGTACAGCAGGGAGGCCTGGGCCCTAGACTGGCTCCGCTAGAGCTCCACGACCTCAGCTATTTTCCCTGACCTTTGGCCCGTGCCCTCGTGAGTGTGTCATCTCTACTTCCACTTCTCTTCCCACCACACTGAATCCGCCACCTGCGGATACCTCAGCGTGGACATCAACATCTATCACTGGCTGCAGTGTCACAGGTCACTAGGTGTCTAGGCTCAGGCTGACCTTGGCTGTCTTCTGCCCAGGCAAGGAGCCTAATCCTTCCAAGGAAATGAGGACACGTGCTCACTGGCCGACATCCTTTCTTTCATCCACACAGCGGTCTAGATGAGGGTAAAGAGGCCAGGGAGGCCAGGTGAGGGCTGAGTGTGGGGCCTAAGGCTTCTTTCCCAATCACCATGGTGACAGCCACCGGAAGGCTGGGCGGAACTTCTGACGGGGACGAGTCACAAACACTCAGCCAATAGGAGAGGTCCAGCCTAACCGGCCAGTTCCGCAGAGCCCTCCATTTTACCCATGGACAGACAACGGCCCCTTGCGTCTTTGGCCACAAAATCGAGGGCACCCAGGGAATAACTTCACAGTAGGCAACCCCGGATGTGAACACGTTCGACACACTGGGACAGCAGGCAGGTACCTCTTTTCCACTTATGCTGGGATATCACTAGGCAAGGCGCCCTTCCTCAGCATCTGTGGCCTCTCTGTATGTGTTCACTCAGAGGAAACTCTTCATTCTACCCCTGAGACACATCACAAGTATGAGGGGCCTGAGAGAGAGCCTAGAGATGGAACAGGGGAGGCTTCTGGCTGTACTGCTTCCCCGTGGGGACAGAATAGCAGGTAGTCTCTCTGGAAGGTCTTAGCTTCTGTTGACTGACACGCGCAATACAGTAGGGGCGGACCCTGGCCAGGTGGAGCTTGTGGGCAGATGCAACCTCTCCGGCGACGAATAATTGCGCTGCTGCTTTGTATGGTGAAAACCTCCCCCCGCCAAGGGGGATGGGTAGAGAACATTGACCCACACCCGCCAGGGGCCTTTCCTGGGACTAAAGATCCCAACGTGGTCTCAACGTCGTCACCCTCTCAACACACACCTTTCCTGCACACGTAATCCTGCCTTTCTCCGTCAGGGCCCTATCCTACCAGGAAAAAAAGCAAGCCGCTCAAAAAGGCCGATGCCAGGGAAATCGAGGAAACACTGCCAGTTTCCAAATTTTTGCTGTCTACACGTCCCCGCCTCCGGTGCAAGGCTGCCTATGTGGCCGGGCTCCGAAGGCAAGGCCGAAATCCTGGCAGCCTGGGCCCCAGCAGTGCAATGGTTGATGGACGTGGGGACACGGATGACCCGTTCGCCACATACACGAGGGATCCTTGGGCCCTTCACTGGCTCGCCATTCAGCTCCACGACGTCCACTACTGGCCCTGGCCTTTGCTTTGGCTGGTGCCCCATTAAACGTGTGCTCCGGAGCGATGTTTCTCCACCCATCACTAGCATTCTGCCACCAGGGGATATGTCAGTGTGGGAGTCACCATTTGTCACTGGCAGCAGTGTCACAAGTCACTAGACTTCCAGCTACCCGCTGACCTAGGCTGCCTTCTGCCCCAGGCAAGGTCCCGAATCCTTTATCCCAGATGCTGACACCTGGGCACTGGCGGACATTGATTTTTATCAACACAGAGGTCTGAGTGAGGGTCAGAGGGCCAGGTAGGTGAAGTGAAGGCCAGGTGGGCGGGGCTAAGGCTTCTTTGCCATCACCATAGAGACAGTCCCCCCACCGCAAGAGTGGGCGGAGCTTGGGATGGGCCTGGTGACAAGACTGAGCCAATGGCAGAGATCCGGCCCGCCAGGCAGATGACACAGGGCCCTCCATTGTGACCTATGACCCCTAGCGGCCACAGGATCTGAGCACACCCCGGGAAAGGCTACGCAGGCACAAGGGAGCCCCTGGTGCGGACTGCTTCAGGGCATTGGCAGAGCACGCCAGGTACCTCTTTCCCACTTTCCTCAGGATATCAGTAGGCAAGGCATCCCCACTCAGCATCTCTTGCCTCTCTCCGTCTCTCTCTGCTTGTGTTCCTTCTCTGAAATCTCTTCCTTCTCCCCCTTGTCACTTCACACCTTGGAGTGCCTGACAGAGGGCCTTCAGACGAAAGAACAAAGGGGGAAGGCCTCTGGCTCTACTGCTTGCCCATGGGGAGAGAAGTTCTGGCAGTCTATCTGGAAGGTCTAGAGAGCAGTGATTGATTGGGGAGCTACATCACGGGCGGACCTGGGCAGGTGAAGCTCGCTGACAAGTGGCAGCCTCTCCGGAGACTACTAATTCCGCTGATAACATTCTATGCAAATAACCGGCTGAGTGCCATGGGCAGAAAACATTGACACATACCTGCCAGAGGCCTATTCTGGGTCTGAAGAGTCCACCCTGGTCTCCAGCAACTCATCATCTCAGCACACACTTTGCCTGCACGCGTGGAAACCGCCTCTCTCCACGAATGTCTTCACCTGCTAGGAAGCACACGATGTCACTCAGCCAAAGGAGAGCACAGGCAAAGTCAACTGAAGCCCCCATTTTCAAGATTTTGCCCTCTGCTGCTCCACAGCCTCCGGTGGCACACTGCATGTGCGTCACTTCTCGGTAGACAAGGACGAAATCCGGGCATCCAGGGCCCCAGCCGTCCACAGTCTACGGATGGCGGCATATGGATCACCTCTTTGCCTCGTACAGCAGGGAGGCCTGGGCCCTAGACTGGCTCCGCTAGAGCTCCACGACCTCAGCTATTTTCCCTGACCTTTGGCCCGTGCCCTCGTGAGTGTGTCATCTCTACTTCCACTTCTCTTCCCACCACACTGAATCCGCCACCTGCGGATACCTGAGCGTGGACATCAACATCTATCACTGCCTGCAGTGTCACAGGTCACTAGGTGTCTAGGCTCAGGCTGACCTTGGCTGTCTTCTGCCCAGGCAAGGAGCCTAATCCTTCCAAGGAAATGAGGACACGTGCTCACTGGCCGACATCCTTTCTTTCATCCACACAGCGGTCTAGATGAGGGTCAAGGGGCCAGGTGGGCCAGGTGAAGGCTGAGTGTGGGGCCTAAGGCTTCTTTCCCAATCACCATGGTGACAGCCACCGGAAGGCTGGGCGGAACTTCTGACGGGGACGAGTCACAAACACTGAGCCAATAGGAGAGGTCCAGCCTAACTGGCCAGTTCCGCAGAGCCCTCCATTTTACCCATGGACAGACAACGGCCCCTTGCGTCTTTGGCCACAAAATCGAGGGCACCCAGGGAATAACTTCACAGTAGGCAACCCCGGATGTGAACACGTTTGACACACTGGGACAGCAGGCAGGTGCCTCTTTTCCACTTATGCTGGGATATCACTAGGCAAGGCGCCCTTCCTCAGCATCTGTGGCCTCTCTGTATGTGTTCACTCAGAGGAAACTCTTCATTCTACCCCTGAGACACATCACAAGTATGAGGGGCCTGAGAGAGAGCCTAGAGATGGAACGGGGGAGGCTTCTGGCTGTACTGCTTCCCCGTGGGGACAGAATAGCAGGTAGTCTCTCTGGAAGGTCTTAGCTTCTGTGGACTGACACGCACAATACAGTAGGGGCGGACCCTGGCCAGGTGGAGCTTGTGGGCAGATGCAACCTCTCCGGCGACGAATAATTGCGCTGCTGCTTTGTATGGTGAAAACCTCCCCCCGCCAAGGGGGATGGGTACAGAAAATTGACCCACACCTGCCAGGGGCCTTTCCTGGACTAAAGATCCCAACGTGGTCTCAACGTCGTCACCCTCTCAACACACACCTTTCCTGCACACGTAATCCTGCCTTTCTCCGTCAGGGCCCTATCCTACCAGGAAAAAAAGCAAGCTGCTCAAAAAGGCCGATGCCAGGGAAATCGAGGAAACACTGCCAGTTTCCAAATTTTTGCTGTCTACACGTCCCCGCCTCCGGTGCAAGGCTGCCTATGTGGCCGGGCTCCGAAGGCAAGGCCGAAATCCTGGCAGCCTGGGCCCCAGCAGTGCAATGGTTGATGGACGTGGGGACACGGATGACCCGTTCGCCACATACACGAGGGATCCTTGGGCCCTTCACTGGCTCGCCATTCAGCTCCACGACGTCCACTACTGGCCCTGGCCTTTGCTGTGGCTGGTGCCCCATTAAACGTGTGCTCCGGAGCGATGTTTCTCCACCCATCACTAGCATTCTGCCACCAGGGGATATGTCAGTGTGGGAGTCACCATTTGTCACTGGCAGCAGTGTCACAAGCCACTAGACTTCCAGCTACCCGCTGACCTAGGCTGCCTTCTGCCCCAGGCAAGGTCCCGAATCCTTTATCCCAGATGCTGACACCTGGGCACTGGCGGACATTGATTTTTATCAACACAGAGGTCTGAGTGAGGGTCAGAGGGCCAGGTAGGTGAAGTGAAGGCCAGGTGGGCGGGGCTAAGGCTTCTTTGCCATCACCATAGAGACAGTCCCCCCACCGCAAGAGTGGGCGGAGCTTGGGATGGGCCTGGTGACAAGACTGAGCCAATGGCAGAGATCCGGCCCGCCAGGCAGATGACACAGGGCCCTCCATTGTGACCTATGAACCCTAGTGGCCACAGGATTTGAGCACACCCCGGGAAAGGCTACGCAGGCACAAGGGAGCCCCTGGTGCGGACTCCTTCAGGGCATTGGCAGAGCACGCCAGGTACCTCTTTCCCACTTTCCTCAGGATATCAGTAGGCAAGGCATCCCCACTCAGCCTCTCTTGCCTCTCTCTGTCTCTCTCTGCTTGTGTTCCTTCTCTGAAATCTCTTCCTTCTCCCCCTTGTCACTTCACACCTTGGAGTGCCTCACAGAGGGCCTTGAGACGAAAGAACAAAGGGGGAAGGCCTCTGGCTCTACTGCTTGCCCATGGGGAGAGAAGTTCTGGTAGTCTATCTGGAAGGTCTAGAGAGCAGTGATTGATTGGGGAGCTACATCACGGGCGGACCTGGCCAGGTGAAGCTCGCTGACAAGTGGCAGCCTCTCCGGAGACTACTAATTCCGCTGATAACATTCTATGCAAATAACCGGCTGAGTGCCATGGGCAGAAAACATTGACACATACCTGCCAGAGGCCTATTCTGGGTCTGAAGAGTCCACCCTGGTCTCCAGCAACTCATCATCTCAGCACACACTTTGCCTGCACGCGTGGAAACCGCCTCTCTCCACGAATGTCTTCACCTGCTAGGAAGCACACGATGTCACTCAGCCAAAGGAGAGCACAGGCAAAGTCAACTGAAGCCCCCATTTTCAAGATTTTGCCCTCTGCTGCTCCACAGCCTCCGGTGGCACACTGCATGTGCGTCACTTCTCGGTAGACAAGGACGAAATCCGGGCATCCAGGGCCCCAGCCGTCCACAGTCTACGGATGGCTGCATATGGATCACCTCTTTGCCTCGTACAGCAGGGAGGCCTGGGCCCTAGACTGGCTCCGCTAGAGCTCCACGACCTCAGCTATTTTCCCTGACCTTTGGCCCGTGCCCTCGTGAGTGTGTCATCTCTACTTCCACTTCTCTTCCCACCACACTGAATCCGCCACCTGCGGATACCTGAGCGTGGACATCAACATCTATCACTGGCTGCAGTGTCACAGCTCACTAGGTGTCTAGGCTCAGGCTGACCTTGGCTGTCTTCTGCCCAGGCAAGGAGCCTAATCCTTCCAAGGAAATGAGGACACGTGCTCAATGGCCGACATCCTTTCTTTCAACCACACAGCGGTCTAGATGAGGGTAAAGAGGCCAGGGAGGCCAGGTGAGGGCTGAGTGTGGGGCCTAAGGCTTCTTTCCCAATCACCATGGTGACAGCCACCGGAAGGCTGGGCGGAACTTCTGACGGGGACGAGTCACAAACACTCAGCCAATAGGAGAGGTCCAGCCTAACCGGCCAGTTCCGCAGAGCCCTCCATTTTACCCATGCACAGACAACGGCCCCTTGCGTCTTTGGCCACAAAATCGAGGGCACCCAGGGAATAACTTCACAGTAGGCAACCCCGGATGTGAACACGTTCGACACACTGGGACAGCAGGCAGGTGCCTCTTTTCCACTTATGCTGGGATATCACTAGGCAAGGCGCCCTTCCTCAGCATCTGTGGCCTCTCTGTATGTGTTCACTCAGAGGAAACTCTTCATTCTACCCCTGAGACACATCACAAGTATGAGGGGCCTGAGAGAGAGCCTAGAGATGGAACGGGGGAGGCTTCTGGCTGCACTGCTTCCCCGTGGGGACAGAATAGCAGGTAGTCTCTCTGGAAGGTCTTAGCTTCTGTTGACTGACACGCGCAATACAGTAGGGGCGGACCCTGGCCAGGTGGAGCTTGTGGGCAGATGCAACCTCTCCGGCGACGAATAATTGCGCTGCTGCTTTGTATGGTGAAAACCTCCCCCCGCCAAGGGGGATGGGTACAGAAAATTGACCCACACCCGCCAGGGGCCTTTCCTGGACTAAAGATCCCAACGTGGTCTCAACGTCGTCACCCTCTCAACACACACCTTTCCTGCACACGTAATCCTGCCTTTCTCCGTCAGGGCCCTATCCTACCAGGAAAAAAAGCAAGCTGCTCAAAAAGGCCGATGCCAGGGAAATCGAGGAAACACTGCCAGTTTCCAAATTTTTGCTGTCTACACGTCCCCGCCTCCGGTGCAAGGCTGCCTATGTGGCCGGGCTCCGAAGGCAAGGCCGAAATCCTGGCAGCCTGGGCCCCAGCAGTGCAATGGTTGATGGACGTGGGGACACGGATGACCCGTTCGCCACATACACGAGGGATCCTTGGGCCCTTCACTGGCTCGCCATTCAGCTCCACGACGTCCACTACTGGCCCTGGCCTTTGCTTTGGCTGGTGCCCCATTAAACGTGTGCTCCGGAGCGATGTTTCTCCACCCATCACTAGCATTCTGCCACCAGGGGATATGTCAGTGTGGGAGTCACCATTTGTCACTGGCAGCAGTGTCACAAGCCACTAGACTTCCAGCTACCCGCTGACCTAGGCTGCCTTCTGCCCCAGGCAAGGTCCCGAATCCTTTATCCCAGATGCTGACACCTGGGCACTGGCGGACATTGATTTTTATCAACACAGAGGTCTGAGTGAGGGTCAGAGGGCCAGGTAGGTGAAGTGAAGGCCAGGTGGGCGGGGCTAAGGCTTCTTTGCCATCACCATAGAGACAGTCCCCCCACCGCAAGAGTGGGCGGAACTTGGGATGGGCCTGGTGACAAACTGAGCCAATGGCAGAGATCCGGCCCGCCAGGCAGATGACACAGGGCCCTCCATTGTGACCTATGACCCCTAGTGGCCACAGGATTTGAGCACACCCCGGGAAAGGCTACGCAGGCACAAGGGAGCCCCTGGTGCGGACTGCTTCAGGGCATTGGCAGAGCACGCCAGGTACCTCTTTCCCACTTTCCTCAGGATATCAGTAGGCAAGGCATCCCCACTCAGCATCTCTTGCCTCTCTCCGTCTCTCTCTGCTTGTGTTCCTTCTCTGAAATCTCTTCCTTCTCCCCCTTGTCACTTCACACCTTGGAGTGCCTGACAGAGGGCCTTCAGACGAAAGAACAAAGGGGGAAGGCCTCTGGCTCTACTGCTTGCCCATGGGGAGAGAAGTTCTGGCAGTCTATCTGGAAGGTCTAGAGAGCAGTGATTGATTGGGGAGCTACATCACGGGCGGACCTGGCCAGGTGAAGCTCGCTGACAAGTGGCAGCCTCTCCGGAGACTACTAATTCCGCTGATAACATTCTATGCAAATAACCGGCTGAGTGCCATGGGCAGAAAACATTGACACATACCTGCCAGAGGCCTATTCTGGGTCTGAAGAGTCCACCCTGGTCTCCAGCAACTCATCATCTCAGCACACACTTTGCCTGCACGCGTGGAAACCGCCTCTCTCCACGAATGTCTTCACCTGCTAGGAAGCACACGATGTCACTCAGCCAAAGGAGAACACAGGCAAAGTCAACTGAAGCCCCCATTTTCAAGATTTTGCCCTCTGCTGCTCCACAGCCTCCGGTGGCACACTGCATGTGCGTCACTTCTCGGTAGACAAGGACGAAATCCGGGCATCCAGGGCCCCAGCCGTCCACAGTCTACGGATGGCGGCATATGGATCACCTCTTTGCCTCGTACAGCAGGGAGGCCTGGGCCCTAGACTGGCTCCGCTAGAGCTCCACGACCTCAGCTATTTTCCCTGACCTTTGGCCCGTGCCCTCGTGAGTGTGTCATCTCTACTTCCACTTCTCTTCCCACCACACTGAATCCGCCACCTGCGGATACCTCAGCGTGGACATCAACATCTATCACTGGCTGCAGTGTCACAGGTCACTAGGTGTCTAGGCTCAGGCTGACCTTGGCTGTCTTCTGCCCAGGCAAGGAGCCTAATCCTTCCAAGGAAATGAGGACACGTGCTCACTGGCCGACATCCTTTCTTTCATCCACACAGCGGTCTAGATGAGGGTAAAGAGGCCAGGGAGGCCAGGTGAGGGCTGAGTGTGGGGCCTAAGGCTTCTTTCCCAATCACCATGGTGACAGCCACCGGAAGGCTGGGCGGAACTTCTGACGGGGACGAGTCACAAACACTCAGCCAATAGGAGAGGTCCAGCCTAACCGGCCAGTTCCGCAGAGCCCTCCATTTTACCCATGGACAGACAACGGCCCCTTGCGTCTTTGGCCACAAAATCGAGGGCACCCAGGGAATAACTTCACAGTAGGCAACCCCGGATGTGAACACGTTCGACACACTGGGACAGCAGGCAGGTACCTCTTTTCCACTTATGCTGGGATATCACTAGGCAAGGCACCCTTCCTCAGCATCTGTGGCCTCTCTGTATGTGTTCACTCAGAGGAAACTCTTCATTCTACCCCTGAGACACATCACAAGTATGAGGGGCCTGAGAGAGAGCCTAGAGATGGAACGGGGGAGGCTTCTGGCTGTACTGCTTCCCCGTGGGGACAGAATAGCAGGTAGTCTCTCTGGAAGGTCTTAGCTTCTGTTGACTGACACGCGCAATACAGTAGGGGCGGACCCTGGCCAGGTGGAGCTTGTGGGCAGATGCAACCTCTCCGGCGACGAATAATTGCGCTGCTGCTTTGTATGGTGAAAACCTCCCCCCGCCAAGGGGGATGGGTAGAGAACATTGACCCACACCCGCCAGGGGCCTTTCCTGGGACTAAAGATCCCAACGTGGTCTCAACGTCGTCACCCTCTCAACACACACCTTTCCTGCACACGTAATCCTGCCTTTCTCCGTCAGGGCCCTATCCTACCAGGAAAAAAAGCAAGCCGCTCAAAAAGGCCGATGCCAGGGAAATCGAGGAAACACTGCCAGTTTCCAAATTTTTGCTGTCTACACGTCCCCGCCTCCGGTGCAAGGCTGCCTATGTGGCCGGGCTCCGAAGGCAAGGCCGAAATCCTGGCAGCCTGGGCCCCAGCAGTGCAATGGTTGATGGACGTGGGGACACGGATGACCCGTTCGCCACATACAGGAGGGATCCTTGGGCCCTTCACTGGCTCGCCATTCAGCTCCACGACGTCCACTACTGGCCCTGGCCTTTGCTTTGGCTGGTGCCCCATTAAACGTGTGCTCCGGAGCGATGTTTCTCCACCCATCACTAGCATTCTGCCACCAGGGGATATGTCAGTGTGGGAGTCACCATTTGTCACTGGCAGCAGTGTCACAAGTCACTAGACTTCCAGCTACCCGCTGACCTAGGCTGCCTTCTGCCCCAGGCAAGGTCCCGAATCCTTTATCCCAGATGCTGACACCTGGGCACTGGCGGACATTGATTTTTATCAACACAGAGGTCTGAGTGAGGGTCAGAGGGCCAGGTAGGTGAAGTGAAGGCCAGGTGGGCGGGGCTAAGGCTTCTTTGCCATCACCATAGAGACAGTCCCCCCACCGCAAGAGTGGGCGGAGCTTGGGATGGGCCTGGTGACAAGACTGAGCCAATGGCAGAGATCCGGCCCGCCAGGCAGATGACACAGGGCCCTCCATTGTGACCTATGACCCCTAGCGGCCACAGGATTTGAGCACACCCCGGGAAAGGCTACGCAGGCACAAGGGAGCCCCTGGTGCGGACTGCTTCAGGGCATTGGCAGAGCACGCCAGGTACCTCTTTCCCACTTTCCTCAGGATATCAGTAGGCAAGGCATCCCCACTCAGCATCTCTTGCCTCTCTCTGTCTCTCTCTGCTTGTGTTCCTTCTCTGAAATCTGTTCCTTCTCCCCCTTGTCACTTCACACCTTGGAGTGCCTGACAGAGGTCCTTGAGACGAAAGAACAAAGGGGGAAGGCCTCTGGCTCTACTGCTTGCCCATGGGGAGAGAAGTTCTGGTAGTCTATCTGGAAGGTCTAGAGAGCAGTGATTGATTGGGGAGCTACATCACGGGCGGACCTGGCCAGGTGAAGCTCGCTGACAAGTGGCAGCCTCTCCGGAGACTACTAATTCCGCTGATAACATTCTATGCAAATAACCGGCTGATTGCCATGGGCAGAAAACATTGACACATACCTGCCAGAGGCCTATTCTGGGTCTGAAGAGTCCACCCTGGTCTCCAGCAACTCATCATCTCAGCACACACTTTGCCTGCACGCGTGGAAACCGCCTCTCTCCACGAATGTCTTCACCTGCTAGGAAGCACACGATGTCACTCAGCCAAAGGAGAACACAGGCAAAGTCAACTGAAGCCCCCATTTTCAAGATTTTGCCCTCTGCTGCTCCACAGCCTCCGGTGGCACACTGCATGTGCGTCACTTCTCGGTAGACAAGGACGAAATCCGGGCATCCAGGGCCCCAGCCGTCCACAGTCTACGGATGGCGGCATATGGATCACCTCTTTGCCTCGTACAGCAGGGAGGCCTGGGCCCTAGACTGGCTCCGCTAGAGCTCCACGACCTCAGCTATTTTCCCTGACCTTTGGCCCGTGCCCTCGTGAGTGTGTCATCTCTACTTCCACTTCTCTTCCCACCACACTGAATCCGCCACCTGCGGATACCTCAGCGTGGACATCAACATCTATCACTGCCTGCAGTGTCACAGGTCACTAGGTGTCTAGGCTCAGGCTGACCTTGGCTGTCTTCTGCCCAGGCAAGGAGCCTAATCCTTCCAAGGAAATGAGGACACGTGCTCACTGGCCGACATCCTTTCTTTCATCCACACAGCGGTCTAGATGAGGGTAAAGAGGCCAGGGAGGCCAGGTGAGGGCTGAGTGTGGGGCCTAAGGCTTCTTTCCCAATCACCATGGTGACAGCCACCGGAAGGCTGGGCGGAACTTCTGACGGGGACGAGTCACAAACACTCAGCCAATAGGAGAGGTCCAGCCTAACCGGCCAGTTCCGCAGAGCCCTCCATTTTACCCATGGACAGACAACGGCCCCTTGCGTCTTTGGCCACAAAATCGAGGGCACCCAGGGAATAACTTCACAGTAGGCAACCCCGGATGTGAACACGTTCGACACACTGGGACAGCAGGCAGGTACCTCTTTTCCACTTATGCTGGGATATCACTAGGCAAGGCGCCCTTCCTCAGCATCTGTGGCCTCTCTGTATGTGTTCACTCAGAGGAAACTCTTCATTCTACCCCTGAGACACATCACAAGTATGAGGGGCCTGAGAGAGAGCCTAGAGATGGAACGGGGGAGGCTTCTGGCTGTACTGCTTCCCCGTGGGGACAGAATAGCAGGTAGTCTCTCTGGAAGGTCTTAGCTTCTGTGGACTGACACGCGCAATACAGTAGGGGCGGACCCTGGCCAGGTGGAGCTTGTGGGCAGATGCAACCTCTCCGGCGACGAATAATTGCACTGCTGCTTTGTATGGTGAAAACCTCCCCCCGCCAAGGGGGATGGGTAGAGAACATTGACCCACACCCGCCAGGGGCCTTTCCTGGGACTAAAGATCCCAACGTGGTCTCAACGTCGTCACCCTCTCAACACACACCTTTCCTGCACACGTAATCCTGCCTTTCTCCGTCAGGGCCCTATCCTACCAGGAAAAAAAGCAAGCCGCTCAAAAAGGCCGATGCCAGGGAAATCGAGGAAACACTGCCAGTTTCCAAATTTTTGCTGTCTACACGTCCCCGCCTCCGGTGCAAGGCTGCCTATGTGGCCGGGCTCCGAAGGCAAGGCCGAAATCCAGGCAGCCTGGGCCAGAGCAGTGCAATGCTTGATGGACGTGGGGACACGGATGACCCGTTCGCCACATACACGAGGGATCCTTGGGCCCTTCACTGGCTCGCCATTCAGCTCCACGACGTCCACTACTGGCCCTGGCCTTTGCTGTGGCTGGTGCCCCATTAAACGTGTGCTCCGGAGCGATGTTTCTCCACCCATCACTAGCATTCTGCCACCAGGGGATATGTCAGTGTGGGAGTCACCATTTGTCACTGGCAGCAGTGTCACAAGTCACTAGACTTCCAGCTACCCGCTGACCTAGGCTGCCTTCTGCCCCAGGCAAGGTCCCGAATCCTTTATCCCAGATGCTGACACCTGGGCACTGGCGGACATTGATTTTTATCAACACAGAGGTCTGAGTGAGGGTCAGAGGGCCAGGTAGGTGAAGTGAAGGCCAGGTGGGCGGGGCTAAGGCTTCTTTGCCATCACCATAGAGACAGTCCCCCCACCGCAAGAGTGGGCGGAACTTGGGATGGGCCTGGTGACAAGACTGAGCCAATGGCAGAGATCCGGCCCGCCAGGCAGATGACACAGGGCCCTCCATTGTGACCTATGACCCCTAGTGGCCACAGGATTTGAGCACACCCCGGGAAAGGCTACGCAGGCACAAGGGAGCCCCTGGTGCGGACTGCTTCAGGGCATTGGCAGAGCACGCCAGGTACCTCTTTCCCACTTTCCTCAGGATATCAGTAGGCAAGGCATCCCCACTCAGCATCTCTTGCCTCTCTCTGTCTCTCTCTGCTTGTGTTCCTTCTCTGAAATCTCTTCCTTCTCCCCCTTGTCACTTCACACCTTGGAGTGCCTGACAGAGGGCCTTCACACGAAAGAACAAAGGGGGAAGGCCTCTGGCTCTACTGCTTGCCCATGGGGAGAGAAGTTCTGGTAGTCTATCTGGAAGGTCTAGAGAGCAGTGATTGATTGGGGAGCTACATCACGGGCGGACCTGGCCAGGTGAAGCTCGCTGACAAGTGGCAGCCTCTCCGGAGACTACTAATTCCGCTGATAACATTCTATGCAAATAACCGGCTGAGTGCCATGGGCAGAAAACATTGACACATACCTGCCAGAGGCCTATTCTGGGTCTGAAGAGTCCACCCTGGTCTCCAGCAACTCATCATCTCAGCACACACTTTGCCTGCACGCGTGGAAACCGCCTCTCTCCACGAATGTCTTCACCTGCTAGGAAGCACACGATGTCACTCAGCCAAAGGAGAACACAGGCAAAGTCAACTGAAGCCCCCATTTTCAAGACTTTGCCCTCTGCTGCTCCACAGCCTCCGGTGGCACACTGCATGTGCGTCACTTCTCGGTAGACAAGGACGAAATCCGGGCATCCAGGGCCCCAGCCGTCCACAGTCTACGGATGGCGGCATATGGATCACCTCTTTGCCTCGTACAGCAGGGAGGCCTGGGCCCTAGACTGGCTCCGCTAGAGCTCCACGACCTCAGCTATTTTCCCTGACCTTTGGCCCGTGCCCTCGTGAGTGTGTCATCTCTACTTCCACTTCTCTTCCCACCACACTGAATCTGCCACCTGCGGATACCTGAGCGTGGACATCAACATCTATCACTGGCTGCAGTGTCACAGCTCACTAGGTGTCTAGGCTCAGGCTGACCTTGGCTGTCTTCTGCCCAGGCAAGGAGCCTAATCCTTCCAAGGAAATGAGGACACGTGCTCACTGGCCGACATCCTTTCTTTCATCCACACAGCGGTCTAGATGAGGGTCAAGGGGCCAGGTGGGCCAGGTGAAGGCTGAGTGTGGGGCCTAAGGCTTCTTTCCCAATCACCATGGTGACAGCCACCGGAAGGCTGGGCGGAACTTCTGACGGGGACGAGTCACAAACACTGAGCCAATAGGAGAGGTCCAGCCTAACTGGCCAGTTCCGCAGAGCCCTCCATTTTACCCATGGACAGACAACGGCCCCTTGCGTCTTTGGCCACAAAATCGAGGGCACCCAGGGAATAACTTCACAGTAGGCAACCCCGGATGTGAACACGTTCGACACACTGGGACAGCAGGCAGGTGCCTCTTTTCCACTTATGCTGGGATATCACTAGGCAAGGCGCCCTTCCTCAGCATCTGTGGCCTCTCTGTATGTGTTCACTCAGAGGAAACTCTTCATTCTACCCCTGAGACACATCACAAGTATGAGGGGCCTGAGAGAGAGCCTAGAGATGGAACGGGGGAGGCTTCTGGCTGTACTGCTTCCCCGTGGGGACAGAATAGCAGGTAGTCTCTCTGGAAGGTCTTAGCTTCTGTGGACTGACACGCACAATACAGTAGGGGCGGACCCTGGCCAGGTGGAGCTTGTGGGCAGATGCAACCTCTCCGGCGACGAATAATTGCGCTGCTGCTTTGTATGGTGAAAACCTCCCCCCGCCAAGGGGGATGGGTAGAGAACATTGACCCACACCCGCCAGGGGCCTTTCCTGGGACTAAAGATCCCAACGTGGTCTCAACGTCGTCACCCTCTCAACACACACCTTTCCTGCACACGTAATCCTGCCTTTCTCCGTCAGGGCCCTATCCTACCAGGAAAAAAAGCAAGCCGCTCAAAAAGGCCGATGCCAGGGAAATCGAGGAAACACTGCCAGTTTCCAAATTTTTGCTGTCTACACGTCCCCGCCTCCGGTGCAAGGCTGCCTATGTGGCCGGGCTCCGAAGGCAAGGCCGAAATCCAGGCAGCCTGGGCCCCAGCAGTGCAATGCTTGATGGACGTGGGGACACGGATGACCCGTTCGCCACATACACGAGGGATCCTTGGGCCCTTCACTGGCTCGCCATTCAGCTCCACGACGTCCACTACTGGCCCTGGCCTTTGCTGTGGCTGGTGCCCCATTAAACGTGTGCTCCGGAGCGATGTTTCTCCACCCATCACTAGCATTCTGCCACCAGGGGATATGTCAGTGTGGGAGTCACCATTTGTCACTGGCAGCAGTGTCACAAGTCACTAGACTTCCAGCTACCCGCTGACCTAGGCTGCCTTCTGCCCCAGGCAAGGTCCCGAATCCTTTATCCCAGATGCTGACACCTGGGCACTGGCGGACATTGATTTTTATCAACACAGAGGTCTGAGTGAGGGTCAGAGGGCCAGGTAGGTGAAGTGAAGGCCAGGTGGGCGGGGCTAAGGCTTCTTTGCCATCACCATAGAGACAGTCCCCCCACCGCAAGAGTGGGCGGAGCTTGGGATGGGCCTGGTGACAAGACTGAGCCAATGGCAGAGATCCGGCCCGCCAGGCAGATGACACAGGGCCCTCCATTGTGACCTATGACCCCTAGTGGCCACAGGATTTGAGCACACCCCGGGAAAGGCTACGCAGGCACAAGGGAGCCCCTGGTGCGGACTGCTTCAGGGCATTGGCAGAGCACGCCAGGTACCTCTTTCCCACTTTCCTCAGGATATCAGTAGGCAAGGCATCCCCACTCAGCATCTCTTGCCTCTCTCTGTCTCTCTCTGCTTGTGTTCCTTCTCTGAAATCTCTTCCTTCTCCCCCTTGTCACTTCACACCTTGGAGTGCCTGACAGAGGGCCTTCACACGAAAGAACAAAGGGGGAAGGCCTCTGGCTCTACTGCTTGCCCATGGGGAGAGAAGTTCTGGTAGTCTATCTGGAAGGTCTAGAGAGCAGTGATTGATTGGGGAGCTACATCACGGGCGGACCTGGGCAGGTGAAGCTCGCTGACAAGTGGCAGCCTCTCCGGAGACTACTAATTCCGCTGATAACATTCTATGCAAATAACCGGCTGAGTGCCATGGGCAGAAAACATTGACACATACCTGCCAGAGGCCTATTCTGGGTCTGAAGAGTCCACCCTGGTCTCCAGCAACTCATCATCTCAGCACACACTTTGCCTGCACGCGTGGAAACCGCCTCTCTCCACGAATGTCTTCACCTGCTAGGAAGCACACGATGTCACTCAGCCAAAGGAGAACACAGGCAAAGTCAACTGAAGCCCCCATTTTCAAGATTTTGCCCTCGGCTGCTCCACAGCCTCCGGTGGCACACTGCATGTGCGTCACTTCTCGGTAGACAAGGACGAAATCCGGGCATCCAGGGCCCCAGCCGTCCACAGTCTACGGATGGCGGCATATGGATCACCTCTTTGCCTCGTACAGCAGGGAGGCCTGGGCCCTAGACTGGCTCCGCTAGGGTTCCACGACCTCAGCTATTTTCCCTGACCTTTGGCCCGTGCCCTCGTGAGTGTGTCATCTCTACTTCCACTTCTCTTCCCACCACACTGAATCCGCCACCTGCGGATACCTCAGCGTGGACATCAACATCTATCACTGGCTGCAGTGTCACAGGTCACTAGGTGTCTAGGCTCAGGCTGACCTTGGCTGTCTTCTGCCCAGGCAAGGAGCCTAATCCTTCCAAGGAAATGAGGACACGTGCTCACTGGCCGACATCCTTTCTTTCATCCACACAGCGGTCTAGATGAGGGTAAAGAGGCCAGGGAGGCCAGGTGAGGGCTGAGTGTGGGGCCTAAGGCTTCTTTCCCAATCACCATGGTGACAGCCACCGGAAGGCTGGGCGGAACTTCTGACGGGGACGAGTCACAAACACTCAGCCAATAGGAGAGGTCCAGCCTAACCGGCCAGTTCCGCAGAGCCCTCCATTTTACCCATGGACAGACAACGGCCCCTTGCGTCTTTGGCCACAAAATCGAGGGCACCCAGGGAATAACTTCACAGTAGGCAACCCCGGATGTGAACACGTTCGACACACTGGGACAGCAGGCAGGTACCTCTTTTCCACTTATGCTGGGATATCACTAGGCAAGGCGCCCTTCCTCAGCATCTGTGGCCTCTCTGTATGTGTTCACTCAGAGGAAACTCTTCATTCTACCCCTGAGACACATCACAAGTATGAGGGGCCTGAGAGAGAGCCTAGAGATGGAACGGGGGAGGCTTCTGGCTGTACTGCTTCCCCGTGGGGACAGAATAGCAGGTAGTCTCTCTGGAAGGTCTTAGCTTCTGTTGACTGACACGCGCAATACAGTAGGGGCGGACCCTGGCCAGGTGGAGCTTGTGGGCAGATGCAACCTCTCCGGCGACGAATAATTGCGCTGCTGCTTTGTATGGTGAAAACCTCCCCCCGCCAAGGGGGATGGGTACAGAAAATTGACCCACACCCGCCAGGGGCCTTTCCTGGACTAAAGATCCCAACGTGGTCTCAACGTCGTCACCCTCTCAACACACACCTTTCCTGCACACGTAATCCTGCCTTTCTCCGTCAGGGCCCTATCCTACCAGGAAAAAAAGCAAGCTGCTCAAAAAGGCCGATGCCAGGGAAATCGAGGAAACACTGCCAGTTTCCAAATTTTTGCTGTCTACACGTCCCCGCCTCCGGTGCAAGGCTGCCTATGTGGCCGGGCTCCGAAGGCAAGGCCGAAATCCTGGCAGCCTGGGCCCCAGCAGTGCAATGGTTGATGGACGTGGGGACACGGATGACCCGTTCGCCACATACACGAGGGATCCTTGGGCCCTTCACTGGCTCGCCATTCAGCTCCACGACGTCCACTACTGGCCCTGGCCTTTGCTTTGGCTGGTGCCCCATTAAACGTGTGCTCCGGAGCGATGTTTCTCCACCCATCACTAGCATTCTGCCACCAGGGGATATGTCAGTGTGGGAGTCACCATTTGTCACTGGCAGCAGTGTCACAAGCCACTAGACTTCCAGCTACCCGCTGACCTAGGCTGCCTTCTGCCCCAGGCAAGGTCCCGAATCCTTTATCCCAGATGCTGACACCTGGGCACTGGCGGACATTGATTTTTATCAACACAGAGGTCTGAGTGAGGGTCAGAGGGCCAGGTAGGTGAAGTGAAGGCCAGGTGGGCGGGGCTAAGGCTTCTTTGCCATCACCATAGAGACAGTCCCCCCACCGCAAGAGTGGGCGGAGCTTGGGATGGGCCTGGTGACAAGACTGAGCCAATGGCAGAGATCCGGCCCGCCAGGCAGATGACACAGGGCCCTCCATTGTGACCTATGACCCCTAGTGGCCACAGGATTTGAGCACACCCCGGGAAAGGCTACGCAGGCACAAGGGAGCCCCTGGTGCGGACTCCTTCAGGGCATTGGCAGAGCACGCCAGGTACCTCTTTCCCACTTTCCTCAGGATATCAGTAGGCAAGGCATCCCCACTCAGCCTCTCTTGCCTCTCTCTGTCTCTCTCTGCTTGTGTTCCTTCTCTGAAATCTCTTCCTTCTCCCCCTTGTCACTTCACACCTTGGAGTGCCTCACAGAGGGCCTTGAGACGAAAGAACAAAGGGGGAAGGCCTCTGGCTCTACTGCTTGCCCATGGGGAGAGAAGTTCTGGTAGTCTATCTGGAAGGTCTAGAGAGCAGTGATTGATTGGGGAGCTACATCACGGGCGGACCTGGGCAGGTGAAGCTCGCTGACAAGTGGCAGCCTCTCCGGAGACTACTAATTCCGCTGATAACATTCTATGCAAATAACCGGCTGAGTGCCATGGGCAGAAAACTTTGACACATACCTGCCAGAGGCCTATTCTGGGTCTGAAGAGTCCACCCTGGTCTCCAGCAACTCATCATCTCAGCACACACTTTGCCTGCACGCGTGGAAACCGCCTCTCTCCACGAATGTCTTCACCTGCTAGGAAGCACACGATGTCACTCAGCCAAAGGAGAGCACAGGCAAAGTCAACTGAAGCCCCCATTTTCAAGATTTTGCCCTCTGCTGCTCCACAGCCTCCGGTGGCACACTGCATGTGCGTCACTTCTCGGTAGACAAGGACGAAATCCGGGCATCCAGGGCCCCAGCCGTCCACAGTCTACGGATGGCTGCATATGGATCACCTCTTTGCCTCGTACAGCAGGGAGGCCTGGGCCCTAGACTGGCTCCGCTAGAGCTCCACGACCTCAGCTATTTTCCCTGACCTTTGGCCCGTGCCCTCGTGAGTGTGTCATCTCTACTTCCACTTCTCTTCCCACCACACTGAATCCGCCACCTGCGGATACCTGAGCGTGGACATCAACATCTATCACTGGCTGCAGTGTCACAGGTCACTAGGTGTCTAGGCTCAGGCTGACCTTGGCTGTCTTCTGCCCAGGCAAGGAGCCTAATCCTTCCAAGGAAATGAGGACACGTGCTCAATGGCCGACATCCTTTCTTTCAACCACACCGCGGTCTAGATGAGGGTAAAGAGGCCAGGGAGGCCAGGTGAGGGCTGAGTGTGGGGCCTAAGGCTTCTTTCCCAATCACCATGGTGACAGCCACCGGAAGGCTGGGCGGAACTTCTGACGGGGACGAGTCACAAACACTCAGCCAATAGGAGAGGTCCAGCCTAACCGGCCAGTTCCGCAGAGCCCTCCATTTTACCCATGCACAGACAACGGCCCCTTGCGTCTTTGGCCACAAAATCGAGGGCACCCAGGGAATAACTTCACAGTAGGCAACCCCGGATGTGAACACGTTCGACACACTGGGACAGCAGGCAGGTGCCTCTTTTCCACTTATGCTGGGATATCACTAGGCAAGGCGCCCTTCCTCAGCATCTGTGGCCTCTCTGTATGTGTTCACTCAGAGGAAACTCTTCATTCTACCCCTGAGACACATCACAAGTATGAGGGGCCTGAGAGAGAGCCTAGAGATGGAACGGGGGAGGCTTCTGGCTGCACTGCTTCCCCGTGGGGACAGAATAGCAGGTAGTCTCTCTGGAAGGTCTTAGCTTCTGTTGACTGACACGCGCAATACAGTAGGGGCGGACCCTGGCCAGGTGGAGCTTGTGGGCAGATGCAACCTCTCCGGCGACGAATAATTGCGCTGCTGCTTTGTATGGTGAAAACCTCCCCCCGCCAAGGGGGATGGGTAGAGAACATTGACCCACACCCGCCAGGGGCCTTTCCTGGGACTAAAGATCCCAACGTGGTCTCAACGTCGTCACCCTCTCAACACACACCTTTCCTGCACACGTAATCCTGCCTTTCTCCGTCAGGGCCCTATCCTACCAGGAAAAAAAACAAGCCGCTCAAAAAGGCCGATGCCAGGGAAATCGAGGAAACACTGCCAGTTTCCAAATTTTTGCTGTCTACACGTCCCCGCCTCCGGTGCAAGGCTGCCTATGTGGCCGGGCTCCGAAGGCAAGGCCGAAATCCTGGCAGCCTGGGCCCCAGCAGTGCAATGGTTGATGGACGTGGGGACACGGATGACCCGTTCGCCACATACACGAGGGATCCTTGGGCCCTTCACTGGCTCGCCATTCAGCTCCACGACGTCCACTACTGGTCCTGGCCTTTGCTGTGGCTGGTGCCCCATTAAACGTGTGCTCCGGAGCGATGTTTCTCCACCCATCACTAGCATTCTGCCACCAGGGGATATGTCAGTGTGGGAGTCACCATTTGTCACTGGCAGCAGTGTCACAAGTCACTAGACTTCCATCTACCCGCTGACCTAGGCTGCCTTCTGCCCCAGGCAAGGTCCCGAATCCTTTATCCCAGATGCTGACACCTGGGCACTGGCGGACATTGATTTTTATCAACACAGAGGTCTGAGTGAGGGTCAGAGGGCCAGGTAGGTGAAGTGAAGGCCAGGTGGGCGGGGCTAAGGCTTCTTTGCCATCACCATAGAGACAGTCCCCCCACCGCAAGAGTGGGCGGAACTTGGGATGGGCCTGGTGACAAGACTGAGCCAATGGCAGAGATCCGGCCCGCCAGGCAGATGACACAGGGCCCTCCATTGTGACCTATGACCCCTAGTGGCCACAGGATTTGAGCACACCCCGGGAAAGGCTACGCAGGCACAAGGGAGCCCCTGGTGCGGACTGCTTCAGGGCATTGGCAGAGCACGCCAGGTACCTCTTTCCCACTTTCCTCAGGATATCAGTAGGCAAGGCATCCCCACTCAGCATCTCTTGCCTCTCTCTGTCTCTCTCTGCTTGTGTTCCTTCTCTGAAATCTCTTCCTTCTCCCCCTTGTCACTTCACACCTTGGAGTGCCTGACAGAGGTCCTTGAGACGAAAGAACAAAGGGGGAAGGCCTCTGGCTCTACTGCTTGCCCATGGGGAGAGAAGTTCTGGTAGTCTATCTGGAAGGTCTAGAGAGCAGTGATTGATTGGGGAGCTACATCACGGGCGGACCTGGGCAGGTGAAGCTCGCTGACAAGTGGCAGCCTCTCTGGAGAGTACTAATTCCGCTGATAACATTCTATGCAAATAACCGGCTGAGTGCCATGGGCAGAAAACATTGACACATACCTGCCAGAGGCCTATTCTGGGTCTGAAGAGTCCACCCTGGTCTCCAGCAACTCATCATCTCAGCACACACTTTGCCTGCACGCGTGGAAACCGCCTCTCTCCACGAATGTCTTCACCTGCTAGGAAGCACACGATGTCACTCAGCCAAAGGAGAACACAGGCAAAGTCAACTGAAGCCCCCATTTTCAAGATTTTGCCCTCTGCTGCTCCACAGCCTCCGGTGGCACACTGCATGTGCGTCACTTCTCGGTAGACAAGGACGAAATCCGGGCATCCAGGGCCCCAGCCGTCCACAGTCTACGGATGGCGGCATATGGATCACCTCTTTGCCTCGTACAGCAGGGAGGCCTGGGCCCTAGACTGGCTCCGCTAGAGCTCCACGACCTCAGCTATTTTCCCTGACCTTTGGCCCGTGCCCTCGTGAGTGTGTCATCTCTACTTCCACTTCTCTTCCCACCACACTGAATCCGCCACCTGCGGATACCTGAGCGTGGACATCAACATCTATCACTGGCTGCAGTGTCACAGCTCACTAGGTGTCTAGGCTCAGGCTGACCTTGGCTGTCTTCTGCCCAGGCAAGGAGCCTAATCCTTCCAAGGAAATGAGGACACGTGCTCACTGGCCGACATCCTTTCTTTCATCCACACAGCGGTCTAGATGAGGGTAAAGAGGCCAGGGAGGCCAGGTGAGGGCTGAGTGTGGGGCCTAAGGCTTCTTTCCCAATCACCATGGTGACAGCCACCGGAAGGCTGGACGGAACTTCTGACGGGGACGAGTCACAAACACTCAGCCAATAGGAGAGGTCCAGCCTAACCGGCCAGTTCCGCAGAGCCCTCCATTTTACCCATGGACAGACAACGGCCCCTTGCGTCTTTGGCCACAAAATCGAGGGCACCCAGGGAATAACTTCACAGTAGGCAACCCCGGATGTGAACACGTTCGACACACTGGGACAGCAGGCAGGTGCCTCTTTTCCACTTATGCTGGGATATCACTAGGCAAGGCGCCCTTCCTCAGCATCTGTGGCCTCTCTGTATGTGTTCACTCAGAGGAAACTCTTCATTCTACCCCTGAGACACATCACAAGTATGAGGGGCCTGAGAGAGAGCCTAGAGATGGAACGGGGGAGGCTTCTGGCTGTACTGCTTCCCCGTGGGGACAGAATAGCAGGTAGTCTCTCTGGAAGGTCTTAGCTTCTGTGGACTGACACGCGCAATACAGTAGGGGCGGACCCTGGCCAGGTGGAGCTTGTGGGCAGATGCAACCTCTCCGGCCACGAATAATTGCGCTGCTGCTTTGTATGGTGAAAACCTCCCCCCGCCAAGGGGGATGGGTAGAGAACATTGACCCACACCCGCCAGGGGCCTTTCCTGGGACTAAAGATCCCAACGTGGTCTCAACGTCGTCACCCCCTCAACACACACCTTTCCTGCACACGTAATCCTGCCTTTCTCCGTCAGGGCCCTATCCTACCAGGAAAAAAAGCAAGCCGCTCAAAAAGGCCGATGCCAGGGAAATCGAGGAAACACTGCCAGTTTCCAAATTTTTGCTGTCTACACGTCCCCGCCTCCGGTGCAAGGCTGCCTATGTGGCCGGGCTCCGAAGGCAAGGCCGAAATCCTGGCAGCCTGGGCCCCAGCAGTGCAATGGTTGATGGACGTGGGGACACGGATGACCCGTTCGCCACATACACGAGGGATCCTTGGGCCCTTCACTGGCTCGCCATTCAGCTCCACGACGTCCACTACTGGCCCTGGCCTTTGCTGTGGCTGGTGCCCCATTAAACGTGTGCTCCGGAGCGATGTTTCTCCACCCATCACTAGCATTCTGCCACCAGGGGATATGTCAGTGTGGGAGTCACCATTTGTCACTGGCAGCAGTGTCACAAGTCACTAGACTTCCAGCTACCCGCTGACCTAGGCTGCCTTCTGCCCCAGGCAAGGTCCCGAATCCTTTATCCCAGATGCTGACACCTGGGCACTGGCGGACATTGATTTTTATCAACACAGAGGTCTGAGTGAGGGTCAGAGGGCCAGGTAGGTGAAGTGAAGGCCAGGTGGGCGGGGCTAAGGCTTCTTTGCCATCACCATAGAGACAGTCCCCCCACCGCAAGAGTGGGCGGAGCTTGGGATGGGCCTGGTGACAAGACTGAGCCAATGGCAGAGATCCGGCCCGCCAGGCAGATGACACAGGGCCCTCCATTGTGACCTATGACCCCTAGTGGCCACAGGATGTGAGCACACCCCGGGAAAGGCTACGCAGGCACAAGGGAGCCCCTGGTGCGGACTGCTTCAGGGCATTGGCAGAGCACGCCAGGTACCTCTTTCCCACTTTCCTCAGGATATCAGTAGGCAAGGCATCCCCACTCAGCATCTCTTGCCTCTCTCCGTCTCTCTCTGCTTGTGTTCCTTCTCTGAAATCTCTTCCTTCTCCCCCTTGTCACTTCACACCTTGGAGTGCCTGACAGAGGGCCTTCAGACGAAAGAACAAAGGGGGAAGGCCTCTGGCTCTACTGCTTGCCCATGGGGAGAGAAGTTCTGGCAGTCTATCTGGAACGTCTAGAGAGCAGTGATTGATTGGGGAGCTACATCACGGGCGGACCTGGGCAGGTGAAGCTCGCTGACAAGTGGCAGCCTCTCCGGAGACTACTAATTCCGCTGATAACATTCTATGCAAATAACCGGCTGAGTGCCATGGGCAGAAAACATTGACACATACCTGCCAGAGGCCTATTCTGGGTCTGAAGAGTCCACCCTGGTCTCCAGCAACTCATCATCTCAGCACACACTTTGCCTGCACGCGTGGAAACCGCCTCTCTCCACGAATGTCTTCACCTGCTAGGAAGCACACGATGTCACTCAGCCAAAGGAGAGCACAGGCAAAGTCAACTGAAGCCCCCATTTTCAAGATTTTGCCCTCTGCTGCTCCACAGCCTCCGGTGGCACACTGCTTGTGCGTCACTTCTCGGTAGACAAGGACGAAATCCGGGCATCCAGGGCCCCAGCCGTCCACAGTCTACGGATGGCGGCATATGGATCACCTCTTTGCCTCGTACAGCAGGGAGGCCTGGGCCCTAGACTGGCTCCGCTAGAGCTCCACGACCTCAGCTATTTTCCCTGACCTTTGGCCCGTGCCCTCGTGAGTGTGTCATCTCTACTTCCACTTCTCTTCCCACCACACTGAATCCGCCACCTGCGGATACCTCAGCGTGGACATCAACATCTATCACTGGCTGCAGTGTCACAGGTCACTAGGTGTCTAGGCTCAGGCTGACCTTGGCTGTCTTCTGCCCAGGCAAGGAGCCTAATCCTTCCAAGGAAATGAGGACACGTGCTCACTGGCCGACATCCTTTCTTTCATCCACACAGCGGTCTAGATGAGGGTAAAGAGGCCAGGAAGGCCAGGTGAGGGCTGAGTGTGGGGCCTAAGGCTTCTTTCCCAATCACCATGGTGACAGCCACCGGAAGGCTGGGCGGAACTTCTGACGGGGACGAGTCACAAACACTCAGCCAATAGGAGAGGTCCAGCCTAACCGGCCAGTTCCGCAGAGCCCTCCATTTTACCCATGGACAGACAACGGCCCCTTGCGTCTTTGGCCACAAAATCGAGGGCACCCAGGGAATAACTTCACAGTAGGCAACCCCGGATGTGAACACGTTCGACACACTGGGACAGCAGGCAGGTACCTCTTTTCCACTTATGCTGGGATATCACTAGGCAAGGCGCCCTTCCTCAGCATCTGTGGCCTCTCTGTATGTGTTCACTCAGAGGAAACACTTCATTCTACCCCTGAGACACATCACAAGTATGAGGGGCCTGAGAGAGAGCCTAGAGATGGAACGGGGGAGGCTTCTGGCTGTACTGCTTCCCCGTGGGGACAGAATAGCAGGTAGTCTCTCTGGAAGGTCTTAGCTTCTGTTGACTGACACGCGCAATACAGTAGGGGCGGACCCTGGCCAGGTGGAGCTTGTGGGCAGATGCAACCTCTCCGGCGACGAATAATTGCGCTGCTGCTTTGTATGGTGAAAACCTCCCCCCGCCAAGGGGGATGGGTAGAGAACATTGACCCACACCCGCCAGGGGCCTTTCCTGGGACTAAAGATCCCAACGTGGTCTCAACGTCGTCACCCTCTCAACACACACCTTTCCTGCACACGTAATCCTGCCTTTCTCCGTCAGGGTCCTATCCTACCAGGAAAAAAAGCAAGCCGCTCAAAAAGGCCGATGCCAGGGAAATCGAGGAAACACTGCCAGTTTCCAAATTTTTGCTGTCTACACGTCCCCGCCTCCGGTGCAAGGCTGCCTATGTGGCCGGGCTCCGAAGGCAAGGCCGAAATCCTGGCAGCCTGGGCCCCAGCAGTGCAATGGTTGATGGACGTGGGGACACGGATGACCCGTTCGCCACATACACGAGGGATCCTTGGGCCCTTCACTGGCTCGCCATTCAGCTCCACGACGTCCACTACTGGCCCTGGCCTTTGCTGTGGCTGGTGCCCCATTAAACGTGTGCTCCGGAGCGATGTTTCTCCACCCATCACTAGCATTCTGCCACCAGGGGATATGTCAGTGTGGGAGTCACCATTTGTCACTGGCAGCAGTGTCACAAGTCACTAGACTTCCAGCTACCCGCTGACCTAGGCTGCCTTCTGCCCCAGGCAAGGTCCCGAATCCTTTATCCCAGATGCTGACACCTGGGCACTGGCGGACATTGATTTTTATCAACACAGAGGTCTGAGTGAGGGTCAGAGGGCCAGGTAGGTGAAGTGAAGGCCAGGTGGGCGGGGCTAAGGCTTCTTTGCCATCACCATAGAGACAGTCCCCCCACCGCAAGAGTGGGCGGAGCTTGGGATGGGCCTGGTGACAAGACTGAGCCAATGGCAGAGATCCGGCCCGCCAGGCAGATGACACAGGGCCCTCCATTGTGACCTATGACCCCTAGTGGCCACAGGATGTGAGCACACCCCGGGAAAGGCTACGCAGGCACAAGGGAGCCCCTGGTGCGGACTGCTTCAGGGCATTGGCAGAGCACGCCAGGTACCTCTTTCCCACTTTCCTCAGGATATCAGTAGGCAAGGCATCCCCACTCAGCATCTCTTGCCTCTCTCCGTCTCTCTCTGCTTGTGTTCCTTCTCTGAAATCTCTTCCTTCTCCCCCTTGTCACTTCACACCTTGGAGTGCCTGACAGAGGGCCTTCAGACGAAAGAACAAAGGGGGAAGGCCTCTGGCTCTACTGCTTGCCCATGGGGAGAGAAGTTCTGGCAGTCTATCTGGAACGTCTAGAGAGCAGTGATTGATTGGGGAGCTACATCACGGGCGGACCTGGGCAGGTGAAGCTCGCTGACAAGTGGCAGCCTCTCCGGAGACTACTAATTCCGCTGATAACATTCTATGCAAATAACCGGCTGAGTGCCATGGGCAGAAAACATTGACACATACCTGCCAGAGGCCTATTCTGGGTCTGAAGAGTCCACCCTGGTCTCCAGCAACTCATCATCTCAGCACACACTTTGCCTGCACGCGTGGAAACCGCCTCTCTCCACGAATGTCTTCACCTGCTAGGAAGCACACGATGTCACTCAGCCAAAGGAGAGCACAGGCAAAGTCAACTGAAGCCCCCATTTTCAAGATTTTGCCCTCTGCTGCTCCACAGCCTCCGGTGGCACACTGCTTGTGCGTCACTTCTCGGTAGACAAGGACGAAATCCGGGCATCCAGGGCCCCAGCCGTCCACAGTCTACGGATGGCGGCATATGGATCACCTCTTTGCCTCGTACAGCAGGGAGGCCTGGGCCCTAGACTGGCTCCGCTAGAGCTCCACGACCTCAGCTATTTTCCCTGACCTTTGGCCCGTGCCCTCGTGAGTGTGTCATCTCTACTTCCACTTCTCTTCCCACCACACTGAATCCGCCACCTGCGGATACCTGAGCGTGGACATCAACATCTATCACTGGCTGCAGTGTCACAGCTCACTAGGTGTCTAGGCTCAGGCTGACCTTGGCTGTCTTCTGCCCAGGCAAGGAGCCTAATCCTTCCAAGGAAATGAGGACACGTGCTCACTGGCCGACATCCTTTCTTTCATCCACACAGCGGTCTAGATGAGGGTAAAGAGGCCAGGGAGGCCAGGTGAGGGCTGAGTGTGGGGCCTAAGGCTTCTTTCCCAATCACCATGGTGACAGCCACCGGAAGGCTGGACGGAACTTCTGACGGGGACGAGTCACAAACACTCAGCCAATAGGAGAGGTCCAGCCTAACCGGCCAGTTCCGCAGAGCCCTCCATTTTACCCATGGACAGACAACGGCCCCTTGCGTCTTTGGCCACAAAATCGAGGGCACCCAGGGAATAACTTCACAGTAGGCAACCCCGGATGTGAACACGTTCGACACACTGGGACAGCAGGCAGGTGCCTCTTTTCCACTTATGCTGGGATATCACTAGGCAAGGCGCCCTTCCTCAGCATCTGTGGCCTCTCTGTATGTGTTCACTCAGAGGAAACTCTTCATTCTACCCCTGAGACACATCACAAGTATGAGGGGCCTGAGAGAGAGCCTAGAGATGGAACGGGGGAGGCTTCTGGCTGTACTGCTTCCCCGTGGGGACAGAATAGCAGGTAGTCTCTCTGGAAGGTCTTAGCTTCTGTGGACTGACACGCGCAATACAGTAGGGGCGGACCCTGGCCAGGTGGAGCTTGTGGGCAGATGCAACCTCTCCGGCCACGAATAATTGCGCTGCTGCTTTGTATGGTGAAAACCTCCCCCCGCCAAGGGGGATGGGTAGAGAACATTGACCCACACCCGCCAGGGGCCTTTCCTGGGACTAAAGATCCCAACGTGGTCTCAACGTCGTCACCCCCTCAACACACACCTTTCCTGCACACGTAATCCTGCCTTTCTCCGTCAGGGCCCTATCCTACCAGGAAAAAAAGCAAGCCGCTCAAAAAGGCCGATGCCAGGGAAATCGAGGAAACACTGCCAGTTTCCAAATTTTTGCTGTCTACACGTCCCCGCCTCCGGTGCAAGGCTGCCTATGTGGCCGGGCTCCGAAGGCAAGGCCGAAATCCTGGCAGCCTGGGCCCCAGCAGTGCAATGGTTGATGGACGTGGGGACACGGATGACCCGTTCGCCACATACACGAGGGATCCTTGGGCCCTTCACTGGCTCGCCATTCAGCTCCACGACGTCCACTACTGGCCCTGGCCTTTGCTGTGGCTGGTGCCCCATTAAACGTGTGCTCCGGAGCGATGTTTCTCCACCCATCACTAGCATTCTGCCACCAGGGGATATGTCAGTGTGGGAGTCACCATTTGTCACTGGCAGCAGTGTCACAAGTCACTAGACTTCCAGCTACCCGCTGACCTAGGCTGCCTTCTGCCCCAGGCAAGGTCCCGAATCCTTTATCCCAGATGCTGACACCTGGGCACTGGCGGACATTGATTTTTATCAACACAGAGGTCTGAGTGAGGGTCAGAGGGCCAGGTAGGTGAAGTGAAGGCCAGGTGGGCGGGGCTAAGGCTTCTTTGCCATCACCATAGAGACAGTCCCCCCACCGCAAGAGTGGGCGGAGCTTGGGATGGGCCTGGTGACAAGACTGAGCCAATGTCAGAGATCCGGCCTGCCAGGCAGATGACACAGGGCCCTCCATTGTGACCTATGACCCCTAGTGGCCACAGGATGTGAGCACACCCCGGGAAAGGCTACGCAGGCACAAGGGAGCCCCTGGTGCGGACTGCTTCAGGGCATTGGCAGAGCACGCCAGGTACCTCTTTCCCACTTTCCTCAGGATATCAGTAGGCAAGGCATCCCCACTCAGCATCTCTTGCCTCTCTCTGTCTCTCTCTGCTTGTGTTCCTTCTCTGAAATCTCTTCCTTCTCCCCCTTGTCACTTCACACCTTGGAGTGCCTGACAGAGGGCCTTGAGACGAAAGAACAAAGGGGGAAGGCCTCTGGCTCTACTGCTTGCCCATGGGGAGAGAAGTTCTGGTAGTCTATCTGGAAGGTCTAGAGAGCAGTGATTGATTGGGGAGCTACATCACGGGCGGACCTGGGCAGGTGAAGCTCGCTGACAAGTGGCAGCCTCTCCGGAGACTACTAATTCCGCTGATAACATTCTATGCAAATAACCGGCTGAGTGCCATGGGCAGAAAACATTGACACATACCTGCCAGAGGCCTATTCTGGGTCTGAAGAGTCCACCCTGGTCTCCAGCAACTCATCATCTCAGCACACACTTTGCCTGCACGCGTGGAAACCGCCTCTCTCCACGAATGTCTTCACCTGCTAGGAAGCACACGATGTCACTCAGCCAAAGGAGAGCACAGGCAAAGTCAACTGAAGCCCCCATTTTCAAGATTTTGCCCTCTGCTGCTCCACAGCCTCCGGTGGCACACTGCTTGTGCGTCACTTCTCGGTAGACAAGGACGAAATCCGGGCATCCAGGGCCCCAGCCGTCCACAGTCTACGGATGGCGGCATATGGATCACCTCTTTGCCTCGTACAGCAGGGAGGCCTGGGCCCTAGACTGGCTCCGCTAGAGCTCCACGACCTCAGCTATTTTCCCTGACCTTTGGCCCGTGCCCTCGTGAGTGTGTCATCTCTACTTCCACTTCTCTTCCCACCACACTGAATCCGCCACCTGCGGATACCTCAGCGTGGACATCAACATCTATCACTGGCTGCAGTGTCACAGGTCACTAGGTGTCTAGGCTCAGGCTGACCTTGGCTGTCTTCTGCCCAGGCAAGGAGCCTAATCCTTCCAAGGAAATGAGGACACGTGCTCACTGGCCGACATCCTTTCTTTCATCCACACAGCGGTCTAGATGAGGGTAAAGAGGCCAGGGAGGCCAGGTGAGGGCTGAGTGTGGGGCCTAAGGCTTCTTTCCCAATCACCATGGTGACAGCCACCGGAAGGCTGGGCGGAACTTCTGACGGGGACGAGTCACAAACACTCAGCCAATAGGAGAGGTCCAGCCTAACCGGCCAGTTCCGCAGAGCCCTCCATTTTACCCATGGACAGACAACGGCCCCTTGCGTCTTTGGCCACAAAATCGAGGGCACCCAGGGAATAACTTCACAGTAGGCAACCCCGGATGTGAACACGTTCGACACACTGGGACAGCAGGCAGGTACCTCTTTTCCACTTATGCTGGGATATCACTAGGCAAGGCGCCCTTCCTCAGCATCTGTGGCCTCTCTGTATGTGTTCACTCAGAGGAAACACTTCATTCTACCCCTGAGACACATCACAAGTATGAGGGGCCTGAGAGAGAGCCTAGAGATGGAACGGGGGAGGCTTCTGGCTGTACTGCTTCCCCGTGGGGACAGAATAGCAGGTAGTCTCTCTGGAAGGTCTTAGCTTCTGTTGACTGACACGCGCAATACAGTAGGGGCGGACCCTGGCCAGGTGGAGCTTGTGGGCAGATGCAACCTCTCCGGCGACGAATAATTGCGCTGCTGCTTTGTATGGTGAAAACCTCCCCCCGCCAAGGGGGATGGGTAGAGAACATTGACCCACACCCGCCAGGGGCCTTTCCTGGGACTAAAGATCCCAACGTGGTCTCAACGTCGTCACCCTCTCAACACACACCTTTCCTGCACACGTAATCCTGCCTTTCTCCGTCAGGGTCCTATCCTACCAGGAAAAAAAGCAAGCCGCTCAAAAAGGCCGATGCCAGGGAAATCGAGGAAACACTGCCAGTTTCCAAATTTTTGCTGTCTACACGTCCCCGCCTCCGGTGCAAGGCTGCCTATGTGGCCGGGCTCCGAAGGCAAGGCCGAAATCCTGGCAGCCTGGGCCCCAGCAGTGCAATGGTTGATGGACGTGGGGACACGGATGACCCGTTCGCCACATACACGAGGGATCCTTGGGCCCTTCACTGGCTCGCCATTCAGCTCCACGACGTCCACTACTGGCCCTGGCCTTTGCTGTGGCTGGTGCCCCATTAAACGTGTGCTCCGGAGCGATGTTTCTCCACCCATCACTAGCATTCTGCCACCAGGGGATATGTCAGTGTGCGAGTCACCATTTGTCACTGGCAGCAGTGTCACAAGTCACTAGACTTCCAGCTACCCGCTGACCTAGGCTGCCTTCTGCCCCAGGCAAGGTCCCGAATCCTTTATCCCAGATGCTGACACCTGGGCACTGGCGGACATTGATTTTTATCAACACAGAGGTCTGAGTGAGGGTCAGAGGGCCAGGTAGGTGAAGTGAAGGCCAGGTGGGCGGGGCTAAGGCTTCTTTGCCATCACCATAGAGACAGTCCCCCCACCGCAAGAGTGGGCGGAGCTTGGGATGGGCCTGGTGACAAGACTGAGCCAATGGCAGAGATCCGGCCCGCCAGGCAGATGACACAGGGCCCTCCATTGTGACCTATGACCCCTAGTGGCCACAGGATGTGAGCACACCCCGGGAAAGGCTACGCAGGCACAAGGGAGCCCCTGGTGCGGACTGCTTCAGGGCATTGGCAGAGCACGCCAGGTACCTCTTTCCCACTTTCCTCAGGATATCAGTAGGCAAGGCATCCCCACTCAGCATCTCTTGCCTCTCTCCGTCTCTCTCTGCTTGTGTTCCTTCTCTGAAATCTCTTCCTTCTCCCCCTTGTCACTTCACACCTTGGAGTGCCTGACAGAGGGCCTTCAGACGAAAGAACAAAGGGGGAAGGCCTCTGGCTCTACTGCTTGCCCATGGGGAGAGAAGTTCTGGCAGTCTATCTGGAACGTCTAGAGAGCAGTGATTGATTGGGGAGCTACATCACGGGCGGACCTGGGCAGGTGAAGCTCGCTGACAAGTGGCAGCCTCTCCGGAGACTACTAATTCCGCTGATAACATTCTATGCAAATAACCGGCTGAGTGCCATGGGCAGAAAACATTGACACATACCTGCCAGAGGCCTATTCTGGGTCTGAAGAGTCCACCCTGGTCTCCAGCAACTCATCATCTCAGCACACACTTTGCCTGCACGCGTGGAAACCGCCTCTCTCCACGAATGTCTTCACCTGCTAGGAAGCACACGATGTCACTCAGCCAAAGGAGAGCACAGGCAAAGTCAACTGAAGCCCCCATTTTCAAGATTTTGCCCTCTGCTGCTCCACAGCCTCCGGTGGCACACTGCTTGTGCGTCACTTCTCGGTAGACAAGGACGAAATCCGGGCATCCAGGGCCCCAGCCGTCCACAGTCTACGGATGGCGGCATATGGATCACCTCTTTGCCTCGTACAGCAGGGAGGCCTGGGCCCTAGACTGGCTCCGCTAGAGCTCCACGACCTCAGCTATTTTCCCTGACCTTTGGCCCGTGCCCTCGTGAGTGTGTCATCTCTACTTCCACTTCTCTTCCCACCACACTGAATCCGCCACCTGCGGATACCTCAGCGTGGACATCAACATCTATCACTGGCTGCAGTGTCACAGGTCACTAGGTGTCTAGGCTCAGGCTGACCTTGGCTGTCTTCTGCCCAGGCAAGGAGCCTAATCCTTCCAAGGAAATGAGGACACGTGCTCACTGGCCGACATCCTTTCTTTCATCCACACAGCGGTCTAGATGAGGGTAAAGAGGCCAGGGAGGCCAGGTGAGGGCTGAGTGTGGGGCCTAAGGCTTCTTTCCCAATCACCATGGTGACAGCCACCGGAAGGCTGGGCGGAACTTCTGACGGGGACGAGTCACAAACACTCAGCCAATAGGAGAGGTCCAGCCTAACCGGCCAGTTCCGCAGAGCCCTCCATTTTACCCATGGACAGACAACGGCCCCTTGCGTCTTTGGCCACAAAATCGAGGGCACCCAGGGAATAACTTCACAGTAGGCAACCCCGGATGTGAACACGTTCGACACACTGGGACAGCAGGCAGGTACCTCTTTTCCACTTATGCTGGGATATCACTAGGCAAGGCGCCCTTCCTCAGCATCTGTGGCCTCTCTGTATGTGTTCACTCAGAGGAAACACTTCATTCTACCCCTGAGACACATCACAAGTATGAGGGGCCTGAGAGAGAGCCTAGAGATGGAACGGGGGAGGCTTCTGGCTGTACTGCTTCCCCGTGGGGACAGAATAGCAGGTAGTCTCTCTGGAAGGTCTTAGCTTCTGTTGACTGACACGCGCAATACAGTAGGGGCGGACCCTGGCCAGGTGGAGCTTGTGGGCAGATGCAACCTCTCCGGCGACGAATAATTGCGCTGCTGCTTTGTATGGTGAAAACCTCCCCCCGCCAAGGGGGATGGGTAGAGAACATTGACCCACACCCGCCAGGGGCCTTTCCTGGGACTAAAGATCCCAACGTGGTCTCAACGTCGTCACCCTCTCAACACACACCTTTCCTGCACACGTAATCCTGCCTTTCTCCGTCAGGGTCCTATCCTACCAGGAAAAAAAGCAAGCCGCTCAAAAAGGCCGATGCCAGGGAAATCGAGGAAACACTGCCAGTTTCCAAATTTTTGCTGTCTACACGTCCCCGCCTCCGGTGCAAGGCTGCCTATGTGGCCGGGCTCCGAAGGCAAGGCCGAAATCCTGGCAGCCTGGGCCCCAGCAGTGCAATGGTTGATGGACGTGGGGACACGGATGACCCGTTCGCCACATACACGAGGGATCCTTGGGCCCTTCACTGGCTCGCCATTCAGCTCCACGACGTCCACTACTGGCCCTGGCCTTTGCTGTGGCTGGTGCCCCATTAAACGTGTGCTCCGGAGCGATGTTTCTCCACCCATCACTAGCATTCTGCCACCAGGGGATATGTCAGTGTGGGAGTCACCATTTGTCACTGGCAGCAGTGTCACAAGTCACTAGACTTCCAGCTACCCGCTGACCTAGGCTGCCTTCTGCCCCAGGCAAGGTCCCGAATCCTTTATCCCAGATGCTGACACCTGGGCACTGGCGGACATTGATTTTTATCAACACAGAGGTCTGAGTGAGGGTCAGAGGGCCAGGTAGGTGAAGTGAAGGCCAGGTGGGCGGGGCTAAGGCTTCTTTGCCATCACCATAGAGACAGTCCCCCCACCGCAAGAGTGGGCGGAGCTTGGGATGGGCCTGGTGACAAGACTGAGCCAATGGCAGAGATCCGGCCCGCCAGGCAGATGACACAGGGCCCTCCATTGTGACCTATGACCCCTAGTGGCCACAGGATGTGAGCACACCCCGGGAAAGGCTACGCAGGCACAAGGGAGCCCCTGGTGCGGACTGCTTCAGGGCATTGGCAGAGCACGCCAGGTACCTCTTTCCCACTTTCCTCAGGATATCAGTAGGCAAGGCATCCCCACTCAGCATCTCTTGCCTCTCTCCGTCTCTCTCTGCTTGTGTTCCTTCTCTGAAATCTCTTCCTTCTCCCCCTTGTCACTTCACACCTTGGAGTGCCTGACAGAGGGCCTTCAGACGAAAGAACAAAGGGGGAAGGCCTCTGGCTCTACTGCTTGCCCATGGGGAGAGAAGTTCTGGCAGTCTATCTGGAAGGTCTAGAGAGCAGTGATTGATTGGGGAGCTACATCACGGGCGGACCTGGGCAGGTGAAGCTCGCTGACAAGTGGCAGCCTCTCCGGAGACTACTAATTCCGCTGATAACATTCTATGCAAATAACCGGCTGAGTGCCATGGGCAGAAAACATTGACACATACCTGCCAGAGGCCTATTCTGGGTCTGAAGAGTCCACCCTGGTCTCCAGCAACTCATCATCTCAGCACACACTTTGCCTGCACGCGTGGAAACCGCCTCTCTCCACGAATGTCTTCACCTGCTAGGAAGCACACGATGTCACTCAGCCAAAGGAGAGCACAGGCAAAGTCAACTGAAGCCCCCATTTTCAAGATTTTGCCCTCTGCTGCTCCACAGCCTCCGGTGGCACACTGCTTGTGCGTCACTTCTCGGTAGACAAGGACGAAATCCGGGCATCCAGGGCCCCAGCCGTCCACAGTCTACGGATGGCGGCATATGGATCACCTCTTTGCCTCGTACAGCAGGGAGGCCTGGGCCCTAGACTGGCTCCGCTAGAGCTCCACGACCTCAGCTATTTTCCCTGACCTTTGGCCCGTGCCCTCGTGAGTGTGTCATCTCTACTTCCACTTCTCTTCCCACCACACTGAATCCGCCACCTGCGGATACCTCAGCGTGGACATCAACATCTATCACTGGCTGCAGTGTCACAGGTCACTAGGTGTCTAGGCTCAGGCTGACCTTGGCTGTCTTCTGCCCAGGCAAGGAGCCTAATCCTTCCAAGGAAATGAGGACACGTGCTCACTGGCCGACATCCTTTCTTTCATCCACACAGCGGTCTAGATGAGGGTAAAGAGGCCAGGGAGGCCAGGTGAGGGCTGAGTGTGGGGCCTAAGGCTTCTTTCCCAATCACCATGGTGACAGCCACCGGAAGGCTGGGCGGAACTTCTGACGGGGACGAGTCACAAACACTCAGCCAATAGGAGAGGTCCAGCCTAACCGGCCAGTTCCGCAGAGCCCTCCATTTTACCCATGGACAGACAACGGCCCCTTGCGTCTTTGGCCACAAAATCGAGGGCACCCAGGGAATAACTTCACAGTAGGCAACCCCGGATGTGAACACGTTCGACACACTGGGACAGCAGGCAGGTACCTCTTTTCCACTTATGCTGGGATATCACTAGGCAAGGCGCCCTTCCTCAGCATCTGTGGCCTCTCTGTATGTGTTCACTCAGAGGAAACACTTCATTCTACCCCTGAGACACATCACAAGTATGAGGGGCCTGAGAGAGAGCCTAGAGATGGAACGGGGGAGGCTTCTGGCTGTACTGCTTCCCCGTGGGGACAGAATAGCAGGTAGTCTCTCTGGAAGGTCTTAGCTTCTGTTGACTGACACGCGCAATACAGTAGGGGCGGACCCTGGCCAGGTGGAGCTTGTGGGCAGATGCAACCTCTCCGGCGACGAATAATTGCGCTGCTGCTTTGTATGGTGAAAACCTCCCCCCGCCAAGGGGGATGGGTAGAGAACATTGACCCACACCCGCCAGGGGCCTTTCCTGGGACTAAAGATCCCAACGTGGTCTCAACGTCGTCACCCTCTCAACACACACCTTTCCTGCACACGTAATCCTGCCTTTCTCCGTCAGGGTCCTATCCTACCAGGAAAAAAAGCAAGCCGCTCAAAAAGGCCGATGCCAGGGAAATCGAGGAAACACTGCCAGTTTCCAAATTTTTGCTGTCTACACGTCCCCGCCTCCGGTGCAAGGCTGCCTATGTGGCCGGGCTCCGAAGGCAAGGCCGAAATCCTGGCAGCCTGGGCCCCAGCAGTGCAATGGTTGATGGACGTGGGGACACGGATGACCCGTTCGCCACATACACGAGGGATCCTTGGGCCCTTCACTGGCTCGCCATTCAGCTCCACGACGTCCACTACTGGCCCTGGCCTTTGCTGTGGCTGGTGCCCCATTAAACGTGTGCTCCGGAGCGATGTTTCTCCACCCATCACTAGCATTCTGCCACCAGGGGATATGTCAGTGTGGGAGTCACCATTTGTCACTGGCAGCAGTGTCACAAGTCACTAGACTTCCAGCTACCCGCTGACCTAGGCTGCCTTCTGCCCCAGGCAAGGTCCCGAATCCTTTATCCCAGATGCTGACACCTGGGCACTGGCGGACATTGATTTTTATCAACACAGAGGTCTGAGTGAGGGTCAGAGGGCCAGGTAGGTGAAGTGAAGGCCAGGTGGGCGGGGCTAAGGCTTCTTTGCCATCACCATAGAGACAGTCCCCCCACCGCAAGAGTGGGCGGAGCTTGGGATGGGCCTGGTGACAAGACTGAGCCAATGGCAGAGATCCGGCCCGCCAGGCAGATGACACAGGGCCCTCCATTGTGACCTATGACCCCTAGTGGCCACAGGATGTGAGCACACCCCGGGAAAGGCTACGCAGGCACAAGGGAGCCCCTGGTGCGGACTGCTTCAGGGCATTGGCAGAGCACGCCAGGTACCTCTTTCCCACTTTCCTCAGGATATCAGTAGGCAAGGCATCCCCACTCAGCATCTCTTGCCTCTCTCCGTCTCTCTCTGCTTGTGTTCCTTCTCTGAAATCTCTTCCTTCTCCCCCTTGTCACTTCACACCTTGGAGTGCCTGACAGAGGGCCTTCAGACGAAAGAACAAAGGGGGAAGGCCTCTGGCTCTACTGCTTGCCCATGGGGAGAGAAGTTCTGGCAGTCTATCTGGAACGTCTAGAGAGCAGTGATTGATTGGGGAGCTACATCACGGGCGGACCTGGGCAGGTGAAGCTCGCTGACAAGTGGCAGCCTCTCCGGAGACTACTAATTCCGCTGATAACATTCTATGCAAATAACCGGCTGAGTGCCATGGGCAGAAAACATTGACACATACCTGCCAGAGGCCTATTCTGGGTCTGAAGAGTCCACCCTGGTCTCCAGCAACTCATCATCTCAGCACACACTTTGCCTGCACGCGTGGAAACCGCCTCTCTCCACGAATGTCTTCACCTGCTAGGAAGCACACGATGTCACTCAGCCAAAGGAGAGCACAGGCAAAGTCAACTGAAGCCCCCATTTTCAAGATTTTGCCCTCTGCTGCTCCACAGCCTCCGGTGGCACACTGCTTGTGCGTCACTTCTCGGTAGACAAGGACGAAATCCGGGCATCCAGGGCCCCAGCCGTCCACAGTCTACGGATGGCGGCATATGGATCACCTCTTTGCCTCGTACAGCAGGGAGGCCTGGGCCCTAGACTGGCTCCGCTAGAGCTCCACGACCTCAGCTATTTTCCCTGACCTTTGGCCCGTGCCCTCGTGAGTGTGTCATCTCTACTTCCACTTCTCTTCCCACCACACTGAATCCGCCACCTGCGGATACCTCAGCGTGGACATCAACATCTATCACTGGCTGCAGTGTCACAGGTCACTAGGTGTCTAGGCTCAGGCTGACCTTGGCTGTCTTCTGCCCAGGCAAGGAGCCTAATCCTTCCAAGGAAATGAGGACACGTGCTCACTGGCCGACATCCTTTCTTTCATCCACACAGCGGTCTAGATGAGGGTAAAGAGGCCAGGGAGGCCAGGTGAGGGCTGAGTGTGGGGCCTAAGGCTTCTTTCCCAATCACCATGGTGACAGCCACCGGAAGGCTGGGCGGAACTTCTGACGGGGACGAGTCACAAACACTCAGCCAATAGGAGAGGTCCAGCCTAACCGGCCAGTTCCGCAGAGCCCTCCATTTTACCCATGGACAGACAACGGCCCCTTGCGTCTTTGGCCACAAAATCGAGGGCACCCAGGGAATAACTTCACAGTAGGCAACCCCGGATGTGAACACGTTCGACACACTGGGACAGCAGGCAGGTACCTCTTTTCCACTTATGCTGGGATATCACTAGGCAAGGCGCCCTTCCTCAGCATCTGTGGCCTCTCTGTATGTGTTCACTCAGAGGAAACACTTCATTCTACCCCTGAGACACATCACAAGTATGAGGGGCCTGAGAGAGAGCCTAGAGATGGAACGGGGGAGGCTTCTGGCTGTACTGCTTCCCCGTGGGGACAGAATAGCAGGTAGTCTCTCTGGAAGGTCTTAGCTTCTGTTGACTGACACGCGCAATACAGTAGGGGCGGACCCTGGCCAGGTGGAGCTTGTGGGCAGATGCAACCTCTCCGGCGACGAATAATTGCGCTGCTGCTTTGTATGGTGAAAACCTCCCCCCGCCAAGGGGGATGGGTAGAGAACATTGACCCACACCCGCCAGGGGCCTTTCCTGGGACTAAAGATCCCAACGTGGTCTCAACGTCGTCACCCTCTCAACACACACCTTTCCTGCACACGTAATCCTGCCTTTCTCCGTCAGGGTCCTATCCTACCAGGAAAAAAAGCAAGCCGCTCAAAAAGGCCGATGCCAGGGAAATCGAGGAAACACTGCCAGTTTCCAAATTTTTGCTGTCTACACGTCCCCGCCTCCGGTGCAAGGCTGCCTATGTGGCCGGGCTCCGAAGGCAAGGCCGAAATCCTGGCAGCCTGGGCCCCAGCAGTGCAATGGTTGATGGACGTGGGGACACGGATGACCCGTTCGCCACATACACGAGGGATCCTTGGGCCCTTCACTGGCTCGCCATTCAGCTCCACGACGTCCACTACTGGCCCTGGCCTTTGCTGTGGCTGGTGCCCCATTAAACGTGTGCTCCGGAGCGATGTTTCTCCACCCATCACTAGCATTCTGCCACCAGGGGATATGTCAGTGTGGGAGTCACCATTTGTCACTGGCAGCAGTGTCACAAGTCACTAGACTTCCAGCTACCCGCTGACCTAGGCTGCCTTCTGCCCCAGGCAAGGTCCCGAATCCTTTATCCCAGATGCTGACACCTGGGCACTGGCGGACATTGATTTTTATCAACACAGAGGTCTGAGTGAGGGTCAGAGGGCCAGGTAGGTGAAGTGAAGGCCAGGTGGGCGGGGCTAAGGCTTCTTTGCCATCACCATAGAGACAGTCCCCCCACCGCAAGAGTGGGCGGAGCTTGGGATGGGCCTGGTGACAAGACTGAGCCAATGGCAGAGATCCGGCCCGCCAGGCAGATGACACAGGGCCCTCCATTGTGACCTATGACCCCTAGTGGCCACAGGATGTGAGCACACCCCGGGAAAGGCTACGCAGGCACAAGGGAGCCCCTGGTGCGGACTGCTTCAGGGCATTGGCAGAGCACGCCAGGTACCTCTTTCCCACTTTCCTCAGGATATCAGTAGGCAAGGCATCCCCACTCAGCATCTCTTGCCTCTCTCCGTCTCTCTCTGCTTGTGTTCCTTCTCTGAAATCTCTTCCTTCTCCCCCTTGTCACTTCACACCTTGGAGTGCCTGACAGAGGGCCTTCAGACGAAAGAACAAAGGGGGAAGGCCTCTGGCTCTACTGCTTGCCCATGGGGAGAGAAGTTCTGGCAGTCTATCTGGAACGTCTAGAGAGCAGTGATTGATTGGGGAGCTACATCACGGGCGGACCTGGGCAGGTGAAGCTCGCTGACAAGTGGCAGCCTCTCCGGAGACTACTAATTCCGCTGATAACATTCTATGCAAATAACCGGCTGAGTGCCATGGGCAGAAAACATTGACACATACCTGCCAGAGGCCTATTCTGGGTCTGAAGAGTCCACCCTGGTCTCCAGCAACTCATCATCTCAGCACACACTTTGCCTGCACGCGTGGAAACCGCCTCTCTCCACGAATGTCTTCACCTGCTAGGAAGCACACGATGTCACTCAGCCAAAGGAGAGCACAGGCAAAGTCAACTGAAGCCCCCATTTTCAAGATTTTGCCCTCTGCTGCTCCACAGCCTCCGGTGGCACACTGCTTGTGCGTCACTTCTCGGTAGACAAGGACGAAATCCGGGCATCCAGGGCCCCAGCCGTCCACAGTCTACGGATGGCGGCATATGGATCACCTCTTTGCCTCGTACAGCAGGGAGGCCTGGGCCCTAGACTGGCTCCGCTAGAGCTCCACGACCTCAGCTATTTTCCCTGACCTTTGGCCCGTGCCCTCGTGAGTGTGTCATCTCTACTTCCACTTCTCTTCCCACCACACTGAATCCGCCACCTGCGGATACCTGAGCGTGGACATCAACATCTATCACTGGCTGCAGTGTCACAGCTCACTAGGTGTCTAGGCTCAGGCTGACCTTGGCTGTCTTCTGCCCAGGCAAGGAGCCTAATCCTTCCAAGGAAATGAGGACACGTGCTCACTGGCCGACATCCTTTCTTTCATCCACATAGCGGTCTAGATGAGGGTAAAGAGGCCAGGGAGGCCAGGTGAGGGCTGAGTGTGGGGCCTAAGGCTTCTTTCCCAATCACCATGGTGACAGCCACCGGAAGGCTGGACGGAACTTCTGACGGGGACGAGTCACAAACACTCAGCCAATAGGAGAGGTCCAGCCTAACCGGCCAGTTCCGCAGAGCCCTCCATTTTACCCATGGACAGACAACGGCCCCTTGCGTCTTTGGCCACAAAATCGAGGGCACCCAGGGAATAACTTCACAGTAGGCAACCCCGGATGTGAACACGTTCGACACACTGGGACAGCAGGCAGGTGCCTCTTTTCCACTTATGCTGGGATATCACTAGGCAAGGCGCCCTTCCTCAGCATCTGTGGCCTCTCTGTATGTGTTCACTCAGAGGAAACTCTTCATTCTACCCCTGAGACACATCACAAGTATGAGGGGCCTGAGAGAGAGCCTAGAGATGGAACGGGGGAGGCTTCTGGCTGTACTGCTTCCCCGTGGGGACAGAATAGCAGGTAGTCTCTCTGGAAGGTCTTAGCTTCTGTGGACTGACACGCGCAATACAGTAGGGGCGGACCCTGGCCAGGTGGAGCTTGTGGGCAGATGCAACCTCTCCGGCCACGAATAATTGCGCTGCTGCTTTGTATGGTGAAAACCTCCCCCCGCCAAGGGGGATGGGTAGAGAACATTGACCCACACCCGCCAGGGGCCTTTCCTGGGACTAAAGATCCCAACGTGGTCTCAACGTCGTCACCCCCTCAACACACACCTTTCCTGCACACGTAATCCTGCCTTTCTCCGTCAGGGCCCTATCCTACCAGGAAAAAAAGCAAGCCGCTCAAAAAGGCCGATGCCAGGGAAATCGAGGAAACACTGCCAGTTTCCAAATTTTTGCTGTCTACACGTCCCCGCCTCCGGTGCAAGGCTGCCTATGTGGCCGGGCTCCGAAGGCAAGGCCGAAATCCTGGCAGCCTGGGCCCCAGCAGTGCAATGGTTGATGGACGTGGGGACACGGATGACCCGTTCGCCACATACACGAGGGATCCTTGGGCCCTTCACTGGCTCGCCATTCAGCTCCACGACGTCCACTACTGGCCCTGGCCTTTGCTGTGGCTGGTGCCCCATTAAACGTGTGCTCCGGAGCGATGTTTCTCCACCCATCACTAGCATTCTGCCACCAGGGGATATGTCAGTGTGGGAGTCACCATTTGTCACTGGCAGCAGTGTCACAAGTCACTAGACTTCCAGCTACCCGCTGACCTAGGCTGCCTTCTGCCCCAGGCAAGGTCCCGAATCCTTTATCCCAGATGCTGACACCTGGGCACTGGCGGACATTGATTTTTATCAACACAGAGGTCTGAGTGAGGGTCAGAGGGCCAGGTAGGTGAAGTGAAGGCCAGGTGGGCGGGGCTAAGGCTTCTTTGCCATCACCATAGAGACAGTCCCCCCACCGCAAGAGTGGGCGGAGCTTGGGATGGGCCTGGTGACAAGACTGAGCCAATGTCAGAGATCCGGCCTGCCAGGCAGATGACACAGGGCCCTCCATTGTGACCTATGACCCCTAGTGGCCACAGGATGTGAGCACACCCCGGGAAAGGCTACGCAGGCACAAGGGAGCCCCTGGTGCGGACTGCTTCAGGGCATTGGCAGAGCACGCCAGGTACCTCTTTCCCACTTTCCTCAGGATATCAGTAGGCAAGGCATCCCCACTCAGCATCTCTTGCCTCTCTCTGTCTCTCTCTGCTTGTGTTCCTTCTCTGAAATCTCTTCCTTCTCCCCCTTGTCACTTCACACCTTGGAGTGCCTGACAGAGGGCCTTGAGACGAAAGAACAAAGGGGGAAGGCCTCTGGCTCTACTGCTTGCCCATGGGGAGAGAAGTTCTGGTAGTCTATCTGGAAGGTCTAGAGAGCAGTGATTGATTGGGGAGCTACATCACGGGCGGACCTGGGCAGGTGAAGCTCGCTGACAAGTGGCAGCCTCTCCGGAGACTACTAATTCCGCTGATAACATTCTATGCAAATAACCGGCTGAGTGCCATGGGCAGAAAACATTGACACATACCTGCCAGAGGCCTATTCTGGGTCTGAAGAGTCCACCCTGGTCTCCAGCAACTCATCATCTCAGCACACACTTTGCCTGCACGCGTGGAAACCGCCTCTCTCCACGAATGTCTTCACCTGCTAGGAAGCACACGATGTCACTCAGCCAAAGGAGAGCACAGGCAAAGTCAACTGAAGCCCCCATTTTCAAGATTTTGCCCTCTGCTGCTCCACAGCCTCCGGTGGCACACTGCTTGTGCGTCACTTCTCGGTAGACAAGGACGAAATCCGGGCATCCAGGGCCCCAGCCGTCCACAGTCTACGGATGGCGGCATATGGATCACCTCTTTGCCTCGTACAGCAGGGAGGCCTGGGCCCTAGACTGGCTCCGCTAGAGCTCCACGACCTCAGCTATTTTCCCTGACCTTTGGCCCGTGCCCTCGTGAGTGTGTCATCTCTACTTCCACTTCTCTTCCCACCACACTGAATCCGCCACCTGCGGATACCTCAGCGTGGACATCAACATCTATCACTGGCTGCAGTGTCACAGGTCACTAGGTGTCTAGGCTCAGGCTGACCTTGGCTGTCTTCTGCCCAGGCAAGGAGCCTAATCCTTCCAAGGAAATGAGGACACGTGCTCACTGGCCGACATCCTTTCTTTCATCCACACAGCGGTCTAGATGAGGGTAAAGAGGCCAGGGAGGCCAGGTGAGGGCTGAGTGTGGGGCCTAAGGCTTCTTTCCCAATCACCATGGTGACAGCCACCGGAAGGCTGGGCGGAACTTCTGACGGGGACGAGTCACAAACACTCAGCCAATAGGAGAGGTCCAGCCTAACCGGCCAGTTCCGCAGAGCCCTCCATTTTACCCATGGACAGACAACGGCCCCTTGCGTCTTTGGCCACAAAATCGAGGGCACCCAGGGAATAACTTCACAGTAGGCAACCCCGGATGTGAACACGTTCGACACACTGGGACAGCAGGCAGGTACCTCTTTTCCACTTATGCTGGGATATCACTAGGCAAGGCGCCCTTCCTCAGCATCTGTGGCCTCTCTGTATGTGTTCACTCAGAGGAAACACTTCATTCTACCCCTGAGACACATCACAAGTATGAGGGGCCTGAGAGAGAGCCTAGAGATGGAACGGGGGAGGCTTCTGGCTGTACTGCTTCCCCGTGGGGACAGAATAGCAGGTAGTCTCTCTGGAAGGTCTTAGCTTCTGTTGACTGACACGCGCAATACAGTAGGGGCGGACCCTGGCCAGGTGGAGCTTGTGGGCAGATGCAACCTCTCCGGCGACGAATAATTGCGCTGCTGCTTTGTATGGTGAAAACCTCCCCCCGCCAAGGGGGATGGGTAGAGAACATTGACCCACACCCGCCAGGGGCCTTTCCTGGGACTAAAGATCCCAACGTGGTCTCAACGTCGTCACCCTCTCAACACACACCTTTCCTGCACACGTAATCCTGCCTTTCTCCGTCAGGGTCCTATCCTACCAGGAAAAAAAGCAAGCCGCTCAAAAAGGCCGATGCCAGGGAAATCGAGGAAACACTGCCAGTTTCCAAATTTTTGCTGTCTACACGTCCCCGCCTCCGGTGCAAGGCTGCCTATGTGGCCGGGCTCCGAAGGCAAGGCCGAAATCCTGGCAGCCTGGGCCCCAGCAGTGCAATGGTTGATGGACGTGGGGACACGGATGACCCGTTCGCCACATACACGAGGGATCCTTGGGCCCTTCACTGGCTCGCCATTCAGCTCCACGACGTCCACTACTGGCCCTGGCCTTTGCTGTGGCTGGTGCCCCATTAAACGTGTGCTCCGGAGCGATGTTTCTCCACCCATCACTAGCATTCTGCCACCAGGGGATATGTCAGTGTGGGAGTCACCATTTGTCACTGGCAGCAGTGTCACAAGTCACTAGACTTCCAGCTACCCGCTGACCTAGGCTGCCTTCTGCCCCAGGCAAGGTCCCGAATCCTTTATCCCAGATGCTGACACCTGGGCACTGGCGGACATTGATTTTTATCAACACAGAGGTCTGAGTGAGGGTCAGAGGGCCAGGTAGGTGAAGTGAAGGCCAGGTGGGCGGGGCTAAGGCTTCTTTGCCATCACCATAGAGACAGTCCCCCCACCGCAAGAGTGGGCGGAGCTTGGGATGGGCCTGGTGACAAGACTGAGCCAATGGCAGAGATCCGGCCCGCCAGGCAGATGACACAGGGCCCTCCATTGTGACCTATGACCCCTAGTGGCCACAGGATGTGAGCACACCCCGGGAAAGGCTACGCAGGCACAAGGGAGCCCCTGGTGCGGACTGCTTCAGGGCATTGGCAGAGCACGCCAGGTACCTCTTTCCCACTTTCCTCAGGATATCAGTAGGCAAGGCATCCCCACTCAGCATCTCTTGCCTCTCTCCGTCTCTCTCTGCTTGTGTTCCTTCTCTGAAATCTCTTCCTTCTCCCCCTTGTCACTTCACACCTTGGAGTGCCTGACAGAGGGCCTTCAGACGAAAGAACAAAGGGGGAAGGCCTCTGGCTCTACTGCTTGCCCATGGGGAGAGAAGTTCTGGCAGTCTATCTGGAACGTCTAGAGAGCAGTGATTGATTGGGGAGCTACATCACGGGCGGACCTGGGCAGGTGAAGCTCGCTGACAAGTGGCAGCCTCTCCGGAGACTACTAATTCCGCTGATAACATTCTATGCAAATAACCGGCTGAGTGCCATGGGCAGAAAACATTGACACATACCTGCCAGAGGCCTATTCTGGGTCTGAAGAGTCCACCCTGGTCTCCAGCAACTCATCATCTCAGCACACACTTTGCCTGCACGCGTGGAAACCGCCTCTCTCCACGAATGTCTTCACCTGCTAGGAAGCACACGATGTCACTCAGCCAAAGGAGAGCACAGGCAAAGTCAACTGAAGCCCCCATTTTCAAGATTTTGCCCTCTGCTGCTCCACAGCCTCCGGTGGCACACTGCTTGTGCGTCACTTCTCGGTAGACAAGGACGAAATCCGGGCATCCAGGGCCCCAGCCGTCCACAGTCTACGGATGGCGGCATATGGATCACCTCTTTGCCTCGTACAGCAGGGAGGCCTGGGCCCTAGACTGGCTCCGCTAGAGCTCCACGACCTCAGCTATTTTCCCTGACCTTTGGCCCGTGCCCTCGTGAGTGTGTCATCTCTACTTCCACTTCTCTTCCCACCACACTGAATCCGCCACCTGCGGATACCTCAGCGTGGACATCAACATCTATCACTGGCTGCAGTGTCACAGGTCACTAGGTGTCTAGGCTCAGGCTGACCTTGGCTGTCTTCTGCCCAGGCAAGGAGCCTAATCCTTCCAAGGAAATGAGGACACGTGCTCACTGGCCGACATCCTTTCTTTCATCCACACAGCGGTCTAGATGAGGGTAAAGAGGCCAGGGAGGCCAGGTGAGGGCTGAGTGTGGGGCCTAAGGCTTCTTTCCCAATCACCATGGTGACAGCCACCGGAAGGCTGGGCGGAACTTCTGACGGGGACGAGTCACAAACACTCAGCCAATAGGAGAGGTCCAGCCTAACCGGCCAGTTCCGCAGAGCCCTCCATTTTACCCATGGACAGACAACGGCCCCTTGCGTCTTTGGCCACAAAATCGAGGGCACCCAGGGAATAACTTCACAGTAGGCAACCCCGGATGTGAACACGTTCGACACACTGGGACAGCAGGCAGGTACCTCTTTTCCACTTATGCTGGGATATCACTAGGCAAGGCGCCCTTCCTCAGCATCTGTGGCCTCTCTGTATGTGTTCACTCAGAGGAAACACTTCATTCTACCCCTGAGACACATCACAAGTATGAGGGGCCTGAGAGAGAGCCTAGAGATGGAACGGGGGAGGCTTCTGGCTGTACTGCTTCCCCGTGGGGACAGAATAGCAGGTAGTCTCTCTGGAAGGTCTTAGCTTCTGTTGACTGACACGCGCAATACAGTAGGGGCGGACCCTGGCCAGGTGGAGCTTGTGGGCAGATGCAACCTCTCCGGCGACGAATAATTGCGCTGCTGCTTTGTATGGTGAAAACCTCCCCCCGCCAAGGGGGATGGGTAGAGAACATTGACCCACACCCGCCAGGGGCCTTTCCTGGGACTAAAGATCCCAACGTGGTCTCAACGTCGTCACCCTCTCAACACACACCTTTCCTGCACACGTAATCCTGCCTTTCTCCGTCAGGGTCCTATCCTACCAGGAAAAAAAGCAAGCCGCTCAAAAAGGCCGATGCCAGGGAAATCGAGGAAACACTGCCAGTTTCCAAATTTTTGCTGTCTACACGTCCCCGCCTCCGGTGCAAGGCTGCCTATGTGGCCGGGCTCCGAAGGCAAGGCCGAAATCCTGGCAGCCTGGGCCCCAGCAGTGCAATGGTTGATGGACGTGGGGACACGGATGACCCGTTCGCCACATACACGAGGGATCCTTGGGCCCTTCACTGGCTCGCCATTCAGCTCCACGACGTCCACTACTGGCCCTGGCCTTTGCTGTGGCTGGTGCCCCATTAAACGTGTGCTCCGGAGCGATGTTTCTCCACCCATCACTAGCATTCTGCCACCAGGGGATATGTCAGTGTGGGAGTCACCATTTGTCACTGGCAGCAGTGTCACAAGTCACTAGACTTCCAGCTACCCGCTGACCTAGGCTGCCTTCTGCCCCAGGCAAGGTCCCGAATCCTTTATCCCAGATGCTGACACCTGGGCACTGGCGGACATTGATTTTTATCAACACAGAGGTCTGAGTGAGGGTCAGAGGGCCAGGTAGGTGAAGTGAAGGCCAGGTGGGCGGGGCTAAGGCTTCTTTGCCATCACCATAGAGACAGTCCCCCCACCGCAAGAGTGGGCGGAGCTTGGGATGGGCCTGGTGACAAGACTGAGCCAATGGCAGAGATCCGGCCCGCCAGGCAGATGACACAGGGCCCTCCATTGTGACCTATGACCCCTAGTGGCCACAGGATCTGAGCACACCCCGGGAAAGGCTACGCAGGCACAAGGGAGCCCCTGGTGCGGACTGCTTCAGGGCATTGGCAGAGCACGCCAGGTACCTCTTTCCCACTTTCCTCAGGATATCAGTAGGCAAGGCATCCCCACTCAGCATCTCTTGCCTCTCTCCGTCTCTCTCTGCTTGTGTTCCTTCTCTGAAATCTCTTCCTTCTCCCCCTTGTCACTTCACACCTTGGAGTGCCTGACAGAGGGCCTTCAGACGAAAGAACAAAGGGGGAAGGCCTCTGGCTCTACTGCTTGCCCATGGGGAGAGAAGTTCTGGCAGTCTATCTGGAAGGTCTAGAGAGCAGTGATTGATTGGGGAGCTACATCACGGGCGGACCTGGCCAGGTGAAGCTCGCTGACAAGTGGCAGCCTCTCCGGAGACTACTAATTCCGCTGATAACATTCTATGCAAATAACCGGCTGAGTGCCATGGGCAGAAAACATTGACACATACCTGCCAGAGGCCTATTCTGGGTCTGAAGAGTCCACCCTGGTCTCCAGCAACTCATCATCTCAGCACACACTTTGCCTGCACGCGTGGAAACCGCCTCTCTCCACGAATGTCTTCACCTGCTAGGAAGCACACGATGTCACTCAGCCAAAGGAGAGCACAGGCAAAGTCAACTGAAGCCCCCATTTTCAAGATTTTGCCCTCTGCTGCTCCACAGCCTCCGGTGGCACACTGCATGTGCGTCACTTCTCGGTAGACAAGGACGAAATCCGGGCATCCAGGGCCCCAGCCGTCCACAGTCTACGGATGGCGGCATATGGATCACCTCTTTGCTTCCTACAGCAGGGAGGCCTGGGCCCTAGACTGGCTCCGCTAGAGCTCCACGACCTCAGCTATTTTCCCTGACCTTTGGCCCGTGCCCTCGTGAGTGTGTCATCTCTACTTCCACTTCTCTTCCCACCACACTGAATCCGCCACCTGCGGATACCTGAGCGTGGACATCAACATCTATCACTGGCTGCAGTGTCACAGGTCACTAGGTGTCTAGGCTCAGGCTGACCTTGGCTGTCTTCTGCCCAGGCAAGGAGCCTAATCCTTCCAAGGAAATGAGGACACGTGCTCACTGGCCGACATCCTTTCTTTCATCCACACAGCGGTCTAGATGAGGGTAAAGAGGCCAGGGAGGCCAGGTGAGGGCTGAGTGTGGGGCCTAAGGCTTCTTTCCCAATCACCATGGTGACAGCCACCGGAAGGCTGGACGGAACTTCTGACGGGGACGAGTCACAAACACTCAGCCAATAGGAGAGGTCCAGCCTAACCGGCCAGTTCCGCAGAGCCCTCCATTTTACCCATGGACAGACAACGGCCCCTTGCGTCTTTGGCCACAAAATCGAGGGCACCCAGGGAATAACTTCACAGTAGGCAACCCCGGATGTGAACACGTTCGACACACTGGGACAGCAGGCAGGTACCTCTTTTCCACTTATGCTGGGATATCACTAGGCAAGGCGCCCTTCCTCAGCATCTGTGGCCTCTCTGTATGTGTTCACTCAGAGGAAACTCTTCATTCTACCCCTGAGACACATCACAAGTATGAGGGGCCTGAGAGAGAGCCTAGAGATGGAACGGGGGAGGCTTCTGGCTGTACTGCTTCCCCGTGGGGACAGAATAGCAGGTAGTCTCTCTGGAAGGTCTTAGCTTCTGTTGACTGACATGCGCAATACAGTAGGGGCGGACCCTGGCCAGGTGGAGCTTGTGGGCAGATGCAACCTCTCCGGCGACGAATAATTGCGCTGCTGCTTTGTATGGTGAAAACCTCCCCCCGCCAAGGGGGATGGGTAGAGAACATTGACCCACACCCGCCAGGGGCCTTTCCTGGGACTAAAGATCCCAACGTGGTCTCAACGTCGTCACCCTCTCAACACACACCTTTCCTGCACACGTAATCCTGCCTTTCTCCGTCACGGCCCTATCCTACCAGGAAAAAAAGCAAGCCGCTCAAAAAGGCCGATGCCAGGGAAATCGAGGAAACACTGCCAGTTTCCAAATTTTTGCTGTCTACACGTCCCCGCCTCCGGTGCAAGGCTGCCTATGTGGCCGGGCTCCGAAGGCAAGGCCGAAATCCTGGCAGCCTGGGCCCCAGCAGTGCAATGGTTGATGGACGTGGGGACACGGATGACCCGTTCGCCACATACACGAGGGATCCTTGGGCCCTTCACTGGCTCGCCATTCAGCTCCACGACGTCCACTACTGGCCCTGGCCTTTGCTTTGGCTGGTGCCCCATTAAACGTGTGCTCCGGAGCGATGTTTCTCCACCCATCACTAGCATTCTGCCACCAGGGGATATGTCAGTGTGGGAGTCACCATCTGTCACTGGCAGCAGTGTCACAAGTCACTAGACTTCCAGCTACCTGCTGACCTAGGCTGCCTTCTGCCCCAGGCAAGGTCCCGAATCCTTTATCCCAGATGCTGACACCTGGGCACTGGCGGACATTGATTTTTATCAACACAGAGGTCTGAGTGAGGGTCAGAGGGCCAGGTAGGTGAAGTGAAGGCCAGGTGGGCGGGGCTAAGGCTTCTTTGCCATCACCATAGAGACAGTCCCCCCACCGCAAGAGTGGGCGGAGCTTGGGATGGGCCTGGTGACAAGACTGAGCCAATGGCAGAGATCCGGCCTGCCAGGCAGATGACACAGGGCCCTCCATTGTGACCTATGACCCCTAGTGGCCACAGGATTTGAGCACACCCCGGGAAAGGCTACGCAGGCACAAGGGAGCCCCTGGTGCGGACTGCTTCAGGGCATTGGCAGAGCACGCCAGGTACCTCTTTCCCACTTTCCTCAGGATATCAGTAGGCAAGGCATCCCCACTCAGCATCTCTTGCCTCTCTCTGTCTCTCTCTGCTTGTGTTCCTTCTCTGAAATCTCTTCCTTCTCCCCCTTGTCACTTCACACCTTGGAGTGCCTGACAGAGGGCCTTCACACGAAAGAACAAAGGGGGAAGGCCTCTGGCTCTACTGCTTGCCCATGGGGAGAGAAGTTCTGGTAGTCTATCTGGAAGGTCTAGGGAGCAGTGATTGATTGGGGAGCTACATCACGGGCGGACCTGGCCAGGTGAAGCTCGCTGACAAGTGGCAGCCTCTCCGGAGACTACTAATTCCGCTGATAACATTCTATGCAAATAACCGGCTGAGTGCCATGGGCAGAAAACATTGACACATACCTGCCAGAGGCCTATTCTGGGTCTGAAGAGTCCACCCTGGTCTCCAGCAACTCATCATCTCAGCACACAATTTGCCTGCACGCGTGGAAACCGCCTCTCTCCACGAATGTCTTCACCTGCTAGGAAGCACACGATGTCACTCAGCCAAAGGAGAGCACAGGCAAAGTCAACTGAAGCCCCCATTTTCAAGATTTTGCCCTCTGCTGCTCCACAGCCTCCGGTGGCACACTGCATGTGCGTCACTTCTCGGTAGACAAGGACAAAATCCGGGCATCCAGGGCCCCAGCCGTCCACAGTCTACGGATGGCGGCATACGGATCACCTCTTTGCCTCGTACAGCAGGGAGGCCTGGGCCCTAGACTGGCTCCGCTAGAGCTCCACGACCTCAGCTATTTTCCCTGACCTTTGGCCCGTGCCCTCGTGAGTGTGTCATCTCTACTTCCACTTCTCTTCCCACCACACTGAATCCGCCACCTGCGGATACCTGAGCGTGGACATCAACATCTATCACTGGCTGCAGTGTCACAGGTCACTAGGTGTCTAGGCTCAGGCTGACCTTGGCTGTCTTCTGCCCAGGCAAGGAGCCTAATCCTTCCAAGGAAATGAGGACACGTGCTCACTGGCCGACATCCTTTCTTTCATCCACACAGCGGTCTAGATGAGGGTAAAGAGGCCAGGGAGGCCAGGTGAGGGCTGAGTGTGGGGCCTAAGGCTTCTTTCCCAATCACCATGGTGACAGCCACCGGAAGGCTGGGCGGAACTTCTGACGGGGACGAGTCACAAACACTCAGCCAATAGGAGAGGTCCAGCCTAACCGGCCAGTTCCGCAGAGCCCTCCATTTTACCCATGGACAGACAACGGCCCCTTGCGTCTTTGGCCACAAAATCGAGGGCACCCAGGGAATAACTTCACAGTAGGCAACCCCGGATGTGAACACGTTCGACACACTGGGACAGCAGGCAGGTACCTCTTTTCCACTTATGCTGGGATATCACTAGGCAAGGCGCCCTTCCTCAGCATCTGTGGCCTCTCTGTATGTGTTCACTCAGAGGAAACTCTTCATTCTACCCCTGAGACACATCACAAGTATGAGGGGCCTGAGAGAGAGCCTAGAGATGGAACGGGGGAGGCTTCTGGCTGTACTGCTTCCCCGTGGGGACAGAATAGCAGGTAGTCTCTCTGGAAGGTCTTAGCTTCTGTTGACTGACACGCGCAATACAGTAGGGGCGGACCCTGGCCAGGTGGAGCTTGTGGGCAGATGCAACCTCTCCGGCGACGAATAATTGCGCTGCTGCTTTGTATGGTGAAAACCTCCCCCCGCCAAGGGGCATGGGTAGAGAACATTGACCCACACCCGCCAGGGGCCTTTCCTGGGACTAAAGATCCCAACGTGGTCTCAACGTCGTCACCCTCTCAACACACACCTTTCCTGCACACGTAATCCTGCCTTTCTCCGTCAGGGCCCTATCCTACCAGGAAAAAAAGCAAGCCGCTCAAAAAGGCCGATGCCAGGGAAATCGAGGAAACACTGCCAGTTTCCAAATTTTTGCTGTCTACACGTCCCCGCCTCTGGTGCAAGGCTGCCTATGTGGCCGGGCTCCGAAGGCAAGGCCGAAATCCTGGCAGCCTGGGCCCCAGCAGTGCAATGGTTGATGGACGTGGGGACACGGATGACCCGTTCGCCACATACAGGAGGGATCCCTGGGCACTTCACTGGCTCGCCATTCAGCTCCGCGACGTCCACTACTGGCCCTGGCCTTTGCTTTGGCTGGTGCCCCATTAAACGTGTGCTCCGGAGCGATGTTTCTCCACCCATCACTAGCATTCTGCCACCAGGGGATATGTCAGTGTGCGAGTCACCATTTGTCACTGGCAGCAGTGTCACAAGTCACTAGACTTCCAGCTACCCGCTGACCTAGGCTGCCTTCTGCCTCAGGCAAGGTCCCGAATCCTTTATCCCAGATGCTGACACCTGGGCACTGGCGGACATTGATTTTTATCAACACAGAGGTCTGAGTGAGGGTCAGAGGGCCAGGTAGGTGAAGTGAAGGCCAGGTGGGCGGGGCTAAGGCTTCTTTGCCATCACCATAGAGACAGTCCCCCCACCGCAAGAGTGGGCGGAGCTTGGGATGGGCCTGGTGACAAGACTGAGCCAATGGCAGAGATCCGGCCCGCCAGGCAGATGACACAGGGCCCTCCATTGTGACCTATGACCCCTAGCGGCCACAGGATTTGAGCACACCCCGGGAAAGGCTACGCAGGCACAAGGGAGCCCCTGGTGCGGACTGCTTCAGGGCATTGGCAGAGCACGCCAGGTACCTCTTTCCCACTTTCCTCAGGATATCAGTAGGCAAGGCATCCCCACTCAGCATCTCTTGCCTCTCTCTGTCTCTCTCTGCTTGTGTTCCTTCTCTGAAATCTCTTCCTTCTCCCCCTTGTCACTTCACACCTTGGAGTGCCTGACAGAGGGCCTTGAGACGAAAGAACAAAGGGGGAAGGCCTCTGGCTCTACTGCTTGCCCATGGGGAGAGAAGTTCTGGTAGTCTATCTGGAACGTCTAGAGAGCAGTGATTGATTGGGGAGCTACATCACGGGCGGACCTGGCCAGGTGAAGCTCGCTGACAAGTGGCAGCCTCTCCGGAGACTACTAATTCCGCTGATAACATTCTATGCAAATAACCGGCTGAGTGCCATGGGCAGAAAACATTGACACATACCTGCCAGAGGCCTATTCTGGGTCTGAAGAGTCCACCCTGGTCTCCAGCAACTCATCATCTCAGCACACACTTTGCCTGCACGCGTGGAAACCGCCTCTCTCCACGAATGTCTTCACCTGCTAGGAAGCACACGATGTCACTCAGCCAAAGGAGAACACAGGCAAAGTCAACTGAAGCCCCCATTTTCAAGACTTTGCCCTCTGCTGCTCCACAGCCTCCGGTGGCACACTGCATGTGCGTCACTTCTCGGTAGACAAGGACGAAATCCGGGCATCCAGGGCCCCAGCCGTCCACAGTCTACGGATGGCGGCATATGGATCACCTCTTTGCCTCGTACAGCAGGGAGGCCTGGGCCCTAGACTGGCTCCGCTAGAGCTCCACGACCTCAGCTATTTTCCCTGACCTTTGGCCCGTGCCCTCGTGAGTGTGTCATCTCTACTTCCACTTCTCTTCCCACCACACTGAATCCGCCACCTGCGGATACCTGAGCGTGGACATCAACATCTATCACTGGCTGCAGTGTCACAGGTCACTAGGTGTCTAGGCTCAGGCTGACCTTGGCTGTCTTCTGCCCAGGCAAGGAGCCTAATCCTTCCAAGGAAATGAGGACACGTGCTCACTGGCCGACATCCTTTCTTTCATCCACACAGCGGTCTAGATGAGGGTAAAGAGGCCAGGGAGGCCAGGTGAGGGCTGAGTGTGGGGCCTAAGGCTTCTTTCCCAATCACCATGGTGACAGCCACCGGAAGGCTGGGCGGAACTTCTGACGGGGACGAGTCACAAACACTCAGCCAATAGGAGAGGTCCAGCCTAACCGGCCAGTTCCGCAGAGCCCTCCATTTTACCCATGGACAGACAACGGCCCCTTGCGTCTTTGGCCACAAAATCGAGGGCACCCAGGGAATAACTTCACAGTATGCAACCCCGGATGTGAACACGTTCGACACACTGGGACAGCAGGCAGGTACCTCTTTTCCACTTATGCTGGGATATCACTAGGCAAGGCGCCCTTCCTCAGCATCTGTGGCCTCTCTGTATGTGTTCACTCAGAGGAAACTCTTCATTCTACCCCTGAGACACATCACAAGTATGAGGGGCCTGAGAGAGAGCCTAGAGATGGAACGGGGGAGGCTTCTGGCTGTACTGCTTCCCCGTGGGGACAGAATAGCAGGTAGTCTCTCTGGAAGGTCTTAGCTTCTGTTGACTGACACGCGCAATACAGTAGGGGCGGACCCTGGCCAGGTGGAGCTTGTGGGCAGATGCAACCTCTCCGGCGACGAATAATTGCGCTGCTGCTTTGTATGGTGAAAACCTCCCCCCGCCAAGGGGGATGGGTAGAGAACATTGACCCACACCCGCCAGGGGCCTTTCCTGGGACTAAAGATCCCAACGTGGTCTCAACGTCGTCACCCTCTCAACACACACCTTTCCTGCACACGTAATCCTGCCTTTCTCCGTCAGGGCCCTATCCTACCAGGAAAAAAAGCAAGCCGCTCAAAAAGGCCGATGCCAGGGAAATCGAGGAAACACTGCCAGTTTCCAAATTTTTGCTGTCTACACGTCCCCGCCTCCGGTGCAAGGCTGCCTATGTGGCCGGGCTCCGAAGGCAAGGCCGAAATCCTGGCAGCCTGGGCCCCAGCAGTGCAATGGTTGATGGACGTGGGGACACGGATGACCCGTTCGCCACATACACGAGGGATCCTTGGGCCCTTCACTGGCTCGCCATTCAGCTCCACGACGTCCACTACTGGCCCTGGCCTTTGCTGTGGCTGGTGCCCCATTAAACGTGTGCTCCGGAGCGATGTTTCTCCACCCATCACTAGCATTCTGCCACCAGGGGATATGTCAGTGTGCGAGTCACCATTTGTCACTGGCAGCAGTGTCACAAGTCACTAGACTTCCAGCTACCCGCTGACCTAGGCTGCCTTCTGCCTCAGGCAAGGTCCCGAATCCTTTATCCCAGATGCTGACACCTGGGCACTGGCGGACATTGATTTTTATCAACACAGAGGTCTGAGTGAGGGTCAGAGGGCCAGGTAGGTGAAGTGAAGGCCAGGTGGGCGGGGCTAAGGCTTCTTTGCCATCACCATAGAGACAGTCCCCCCACCGCAAGAGTGGGCGGAGCTTGGGATGGGCCTGGTGACAAGACTGAGCCAATGGCAGAGATCCGGCCCGCCAGGCAGATGACACAGGGCCCTCCATTGTGACCTATGACCCCTAGCGGCCACAGGATTTGAGCACACCCCGGGAAAGGCTACGCAGGCACAAGGGAGCCCCTGGTGCGGACTGCTTCAGGGCATTGGCAGAGCACGCCAGGTACCTCTTTCCCACTTTCCTCAGGATATCAGTAGGCAAGGCATCCCCACTCAGCATCTCTTGCCTCTCTCTGTCTCTCTCTGCTTGTGTTCCTTCTCTGAAATCTCTTCCTTCTCCCCCTTGTCACTTCACACCTTGGAGTGCCTGACAGAGGGCCTTGAGACGAAAGAACAAAGGGGGAAGGCCTCTGGCTCTACTGCTTGCCCATGGGGAGAGAAGTTCTGGTAGTCTATCTGGAACGTCTAGAGAGCAGTGATTGATTGGGGAGCTACATCACGGGCGGACCTGGCCAGGTGAAGCTCGCTGACAAGTGGCAGCCTCTCCGGAGACTACTAATTCCGCTGATAACATTCTATGCAAATAACCGGCTGAGTGCCATGGGCAGAAAACATTGACACATACCTGCCAGAGGCCTATTCTGGGTCTGAAGAGTCCACCCTGGTCTCCAGCAACTCATCATCTCAGCACACACTTTGCCTGCACGCGTGGAAACCGCCTCTCTCCACGAATGTCTTCACCTGCTAGGAAGCACACGATGTCACTCAGCCAAAGGAGAACACAGGCAAAGTCAACTGAAGCCCCCATTTTCAAGACTTTGCCCTCTGCTGCTCCACAGCCTCCGGTGGCACACTGCATGTGCGTCACTTCTCGGTAGACAAGGACGAAATCCGGGCATCCAGGGCCCCAGCCGTCCACAGTCTACGGATGGCGGCATATGGATCACCTCTTTGCCTCGTACAGCAGGGAGGCCTGGGCCCTAGACTGGCTCCGCTAGAGCTCCACGACCTCAGCTATTTTCCCTGACCTTTGGCCCGTGCCCTCGTGAGTGTGTCATCTCTACTTCCACTTCTCTTCCCACCACACTGAATCCGCCACCTGCGGATACCTGAGCGTGGACATCAACATCTATCACTGGCTGCAGTGTCACAGGTCACTAGGTGTCTAGGCTCAGGCTGACCTTGGCTGTCTTCTGCCCAGGCAAGGAGCCTAATCCTTCCAAGGAAATGAGGACACGTGCTCACTGGCCGACATCCTTTCTTTCATCCACACAGCGGTCTAGATGAGGGTAAAGAGGCCAGGGAGGCCAGGTGAGGGCTGAGTGTGGGGCCTAAGGCTTCTTTCCCAATCACCATGGTGACAGCCACCGGAAGGCTGGGCGGAACTTCTGACGGGGACGAGTCACAAACACTCAGCCAATAGGAGAGGTCCAGCCTAACCGGCCAGTTCCGCAGAGCCCTCCATTTTACCCATGGACAGACAACGGCCCCTTGCGTCTTTGGCCACAAAATCGAGGGCACCCAGGGAATAACTTCACAGTAGGCAACCCCGGATGTGAACACGTTCGACACACTGGGACAGCAGGCAGGTACCTCTTTTCCACTTATGCTGGGATATCACTAGGCAAGGCGCCCTTCCTCAGCATCTGTGGCCTCTCTGTATGTGTTCACTCAGAGGAAACTCTTCATTCTACCCCTGAGACACATCACAAGTATGAGGGGCCTGAGAGAGAGCCTAGAGATGGAACGGGGGAGGCTTCTGGCTGTACTGCTTCCCCGTGGGGACAGAATAGCAGGTAGTCTCTCTGGAAGGTCTTAGCTTCTGTTGACTGACACGCGCAATACAGTAGGGGCGGACCCTGGCCAGGTGGAGCTTGTGGGCAGATGCAACCTCTCCGGCGACGAATAATTGCGCTGCTGCTTTGTATGGTGAAAACCTCCCCCCGCCAAGGGGCATGGGTAGAGAACATTGACCCACACCCGCCAGGGGCCTTTCCTGGGACTAAAGATCCCAACGTGGTCTCAACGTCGTCACCCTCTCAACACACACCTTTCCTGCACACGTAATCCTGCCTTTCTCCGTCAGGGCCCTATCCTACCAGGAAAAAAAGCAAGCCGCTCAAAAAGGCCGATGCCAGGGAAATCGAGGAAACACTGCCAGTTTCCAAATTTTTGCTGTCTACACGTCCCCGCCTCCGGTGCAAGGCTGCCTATGTGGCCGGGCTCCGAAGGCAAGGCCGAAATCCTGGCAGCCTGGGCCCCAGCAGTGCAATGGTTGATGGACGTGGGGACACGGATGACCCGTTCGCCACATACACGAGGGATCCTTGGGCCCTTCACTGGCTCGCCATTCAGCTCCACGACGTCCACTACTGGCCCTGGCCTTTGCTGTGGCTGGTGCCCCATTAAACGTGTGCTCCAGAGCGATGTTTCTCCACCCATCACTAGCATTCTGCCACCAGGGGATATGTCAGTGTGCGAGTCACCATTTGTCACTGGCAGCAGTGTCACAAGTCACTAGACTTCCAGCTACCCGCTGACCTAGGCTGCCTTCTGCCTCAGGCAAGGTCCCGAATCCTTTATCCCAGATGCTGACACCTGGGCACTGGCGGACATTGATTTTTATCAACACAGAGGTCTGAGTGAGGGTCAGAGGGCCAGGTAGGTGAAGTGAAGGCCAGGTGGGCGGGGCTAAGGCTTCTTTGCCATCACCATAGAGACAGTCCCCCCACCGCAAGAGTGGGCGGAGCTTGGGATGGGCCTGGTGACAAGACTGAGCCAATGGCAGAGATCCGGCCCGCCAGGCAGATGACACAGGGCCCTCCATTGTGACCTATGACCCCTAGCGGCCACAGGATTTGAGCACACCCCGGGAAAGGCTACGCAGGCACAAGGGAGCCCCTGGTGCGGACTGCTTCAGGGCATTGGCAGAGCACGCCAGGTACCTCTTTCCCACTTTCCTCAGGATATCAGTAGGCAAGGCATCCCCACTCAGCATCTCTTGCCTCTCTCTGTCTCTCTCTGCTTGTGTTCCTTCTCTGAAATCTCTTCCTTCTCCCCCTTGTCACTTCACACCTTGGAGTGCCTGACAGAGGGCCTTGAGACGAAAGAACAAAGGGGGAAGGCCTCTGGCTCTACTGCTTGCCCATGGGGAGAGAAGTTCTGGTAGTCTATCTGGAACGTCTAGAGAGCAGTGATTGATTGGGGAGCTACATCACGGGCGGACCTGGCCAGGTGAAGCTCGCTGACAAGTGGCAGCCTCTCCGGAGACTACTAATTCCGCTGATAACATTCTATGCAAATAACCGGCTGAGTGCCATGGGCAGAAAACATTGACACATACCTGCCAGAGGCCTATTCTGGGTCTGAAGAGTCCACCCTGGTCTCCAGCAACTCATCATCTCAGCACACACTTTGCCTGCACGCGTGGAAACCGCCTCTCTCCACGAATGTCTTCACCTGCTAGGAAGCACACGATGTCACTCAGCCAAAGGAGAACACAGGCAAAGTCAACTGAAGCCCCCATTTTCAAGACTTTGCCCTCTGCTGCTCCACAGCCTCCGGTGGCACACTGCATGTGCGTCACTTCTCGGTAGACAAGGACGAAATCCGGGCATCCAGGGCCCCAGCCGTCCACAGTCTACGGATGGCGGCATATGGATCACCTCTTTGCCTCGTACAGCAGGGAGGCCTGGGCCCTAGACTGGCTCCGCTAGAGCTCCACGACCTCAGCTATTTTCCCTGACCTTTGGCCCGTGCCCTCGTGAGTGTGTCATCTCTACTTCCACTTCTCTTCCCACCACACTGAATCCGCCACCTGCGGATACCTGAGCGTGGACATCAACATCTATCACTGGCTGCAGTGTCACAGGTCACTAGGTGTCTAGGCTCAGGCTGACCTTGGCTGTCTTCTGCCCAGGCAAGGAGCCTAATCCTTCCAAGGAAATGAGGACACGTGCTCACTGGCCGACATCCTTTCTTTCATCCACACAGCGGTCTAGATGAGGGTAAAGAGGCCAGGGAGGCCAGGTGAGGGCTGAGTGTGGGGCCTAAGGCTTCTTTCCCAATCACCATGGTGACAGCCACCGGAAGGCTGGGCGGAACTTCTGACGGGGACGAGTCACAAACACTCAGCCAATAGGAGAGGTCCAGCCTAACCGGCCAGTTCCGCAGAGCCCTCCATTTTACCCATGGACAGACAACGGCCCCTTGCGTCTTTGGCCACAAAATCGAGGGCACCCAGGGAATAACTTCACAGTAGGCAACCCCGGATGTGAACACGTTCGACACACTGGGACAGCAGGCAGGTACCTCTTTTCCACTTATGCTGGGATATCACTAGGCAAGGCGCCCTTCCTCAGCATCTGTGGCCTCTCTGTATGTGTTCACTCAGAGGAAACTCTTCATTCTACCCCTGAGACACATCACAAGTATGAGGGGCCTGAGAGAGAGCCTAGAGATGGAACGGGGGAGGCTTCTGGCTGTACTGCTTCCCCGTGGGGACAGAATAGCAGGTAGTCTCTCTGGAAGGTCTTAGCTTCTGTTGACTGACACGCGCAATACAGTAGGGGCGGACCCTGGCCAGGTGGAGCTTGTGGGCAGATGCAACCTCTCCGGCGACGAATAATTGCGCTGCTGCTTTGTATGGTGAAAACCTCCCCCCGCCAAGGGGGATGGGTAGAGAACATTGACCCACACCCGCCAGGGGCCTTTCCTGGGACTAAAGATCCCAACGTGGTCTCAACGTCGTCACCCTCTCAACACACACCTTTCCTGCACACGTAATCCTGCCTTTCTCCGTCAGGGCCCTATCCTACCAGGAAAAAAAGCAAGCCGCTCAAAAAGGCCGATGCCAGGGAAATCGAGGAAACACTGCCAGTTTCCAAATTTTTGCTGTCTACACGTCCCCGCCTCCGGTGCAAGGCTGCCTATGTGGCCGGGCTCCGAAGGCAAGGCCGAAATCCTGGCAGCCTGGGCCCCAGCAGTGCAATGGTTGATGGACGTGGGGACACGGATGACCCGTTCGCCACATACACGAGGGATCCTTGGGCCCTTCACTGGCTCGCCATTCAGCTCCACGACGTCCACTACTGGCCCTGGCCTTTGCTGTGGCTGGTGCCCCATTAAACGTGTGCTCCGGAGCGATGTTTCTCCACCCATCACTAGCATTCTGCCACCAGGGGATATGTCAGTGTGCGAGTCACCATTTGTCACTGGCAGCAGTGTCACAAGTCACTAGACTTCCAGCTACCCGCTGACCTAGGCTGCCTTCTGCCTCAGGCAAGGTCCCGAATCCTTTATCCCAGATGCTGACACCTGGGCACTGGCGGACATTGATTTTTATCAACACAGAGGTCTGAGTGAGGGTCAGAGGGCCAGGTAGGTGAAGTGAAGGCCAGGTGGGCGGGGCTAAGGCTTCTTTGCCATCACCATAGAGACAGTCCCCCCACCGCAAGAGTGGGCGGAGCTTGGGATGGGCCTGGTGACAAGACTGAGCCAATGGCAGAGATCCGGCCCGCCAGGCAGATGACACAGGGCCCTCCATTGTGACCTATGACCCCTAGCGGCCACAGGATTTGAGCACACCCCGGGAAAGGCTACGCAGGCACAAGGGAGCCCCTGGTGCGGACTGCTTCAGGGCATTGGCAGAGCACGCCAGGTACCTCTTTCCCACTTTCCTCAGGATATCAGTAGGCAAGGCATCCCCACTCAGCATCTCTTGCCTCTCTCTGTCTCTCTCTGCTTGTGTTCCTTCTCTGAAATCTCTTCCTTCTCCCCCTTGTCACTTCACACCTTGGAGTGCCTGACAGAGGGCCTTGAGACGAAAGAACAAAGGGGGAAGGCCTCTGGCTCTACTGCTTGCCCATGGGGAGAGAAGTTCTGGTAGTCTATCTGGAACGTCTAGAGAGCAGTGATTGATTGGGGAGCTACATCACGGGCGGACCTGGCCAGGTGAAGCTCGCTGACAAGTGGCAGCCTCTCCGGAGACTACTAATTCCGCTGATAACATTCTATGCAAATAACCGGCTGAGTGCCATGGGCAGAAAACATTGACACATACCTGCCAGAGGCCTATTCTGGGTCTGAAGAGTCCACCCTGGTCTCCAGCAACTCATCATCTCAGCACACACTTTGCCTGCACGCGTGGAAACCGCCTCTCTCCACGAATGTCTTCACCTGCTAGGAAGCACACGATGTCACTCAGCCAAAGGAGAACACAGGCAAAGTCAACTGAAGCCCCCATTTTCAAGACTTTGCCCTCTGCTGCTCCACAGCCTCCGGTGGCACACTGCATGTGCGTCACTTCTCGGTAGACAAGGACGAAATCCGGGCATCCAGGGCCCCAGCCGTCCACAGTCTACGGATGGCGGCATATGGATCACCTCTTTGCCTCGTACAGCAGGGAGGCCTGGGCCCTAGACTGGCTCCGCTAGAGCTCCACGACCTCAGCTATTTTCCCTGACCTTTGGCCCGTGCCCTCGTGAGTGTGTCATCTCTACTTCCACTTCTCTTCCCACCACACTGAATCCGCCACCTGCGGATACCTGAGCGTGGACATCAACATCTATCACTGGCTGCAGTGTCACAGGTCACTAGGTGTCTAGGCTCAGGCTGACCTTGGCTGTCTTCTGCCCAGGCAAGGAGCCTAATCCTTCCAAGGAAATGAGGACACGTGCTCACTGGCCGACATCCTTTCTTTCATCCACACAGCGGTCTAGATGAGGGTAAAGAGGCCAGGGAGGCCAGGTGAGGGCTGAGTGTGGGGCCTAAGGCTTCTTTCCCAATCACCATGGTGACAGCCACCGGAAGGCTGGGCGGAACTTCTGACGGGGACGAGTCACAAACACTCAGCCAATAGGAGAGGTCCAGCCTAACCGGCCAGTTCCGCAGAGCCCTCCATTTTACCCATGGACAGACAACGGCCCCTTGCGTCTTTGGCCACAAAATCGAGGGCACCCAGGGAATAACTTCACAGTAGGCAACCCCGGATGTGAACACGTTCGACACACTGGGACAGCAGGCAGGTACCTCTTTTCCACTTATGCTGGGATATCACTAGGCAAGGCGCCCTTCCTCAGCATCTGTGGCCTCTCTGTATGTGTTCACTCAGAGGAAACTCTTCATTCTACCCCTGAGACACATCACAAGTATGAGGGGCCTGAGAGAGAGCCTAGAGATGGAACGGGGGAGGCTTCTGGCTGTACTGCTTCCCCGTGGGGACAGAATAGCAGGTAGTCTCTCTGGAAGGTCTTAGCTTCTGTTGACTGACACGCGCAATACAGTAGGGGCGGACCCTGGCCAGGTGGAGCTTGTGGGCAGATGCAACCTCTCCGGCGACGAATAATTGCGCTGCTGCTTTGTATGGTGAAAACCTCCCCCCGCCAAGGGGGATGGGTAGAGAACATTGACCCACACCCGCCAGGGGCCTTTCCTGGGACTAAAGATCCCAACGTGGTCTCAACGTCGTCACCCTCTCAACACACACCTTTCCTGCACACGTAATCCTGCCTTTCTCCGTCAGGGCCCTATCCTACCAGGAAAAAAAGCAAGCCGCTCAAAAAGGCCGATGCCAGGGAAATCGAGGAAACACTGCCAGTTTCCAAATTTTTGCTGTCTACACGTCCCCGCCTCCGGTGCAAGGCTGCCTATGTGGCCGGGCTCCGAAGGCAAGGCCGAAATCCTGGCAGCCTGGGCCCCAGCAGTGCAATGGTTGATGGACGTGGGGACACGGATGACCCGTTCGCCACATACACGAGGGATCCTTGGGCCCTTCACTGGCTCGCCATTCAGCTCCACGACGTCCACTACTGGCCCTGGCCTTTGCTGTGGCTGGTGCCCCATTAAACGTGTGCTCCGGAGCGATGTTTCTCCACCCATCACTAGCATTCTGCCACCAGGGGATATGTCAGTGTGCGAGTCACCATTTGTCACTGGCAGCAGTGTCACAAGTCACTAGACTTCCAGCTACCCGCTGACCTAGGCTGCCTTCTGCCTCAGGCAAGGTCCCGAATCCTTTATCCCAGATGCTGACACCTGGGCACTGGCGGACATTGATTTTTATCAACACAGAGGTCTGAGTGAGGGTCAGAGGGCCAGGTAGGTGAAGTGAAGGCCAGGTGGGCGGGGCTAAGGCTTCTTTGCCATCACCATAGAGACAGTCCCCCCACCGCAAGAGTGGGCGGAGCTTGGGATGGGCCTGGTGACAAGACTGAGCCAATGGCAGAGATCCGGCCCGCCAGGCAGATGACACAGGGCCCTCCATTGTGACCTATGACCCCTAGCGGCCACAGGATTTGAGCACACCCCGGGAAAGGCTACGCAGGCACAAGGGAGCCCCTGGTGCGGACTGCTTCAGGGCATTGGCAGAGCACGCCAGGTACCTCTTTCCCACTTTCCTCAGGATATCAGTAGGCAAGGCATCCCCACTCAGCATCTCTTGCCTCTCTCTGTCTCTCTCTGCTTGTGTTCCTTCTCTGAAATCTCTTCCTTCTCCCCCTTGTCACTTCACACCTTGGAGTGCCTGACAGAGGGCCTTGAGACGAAAGAACAAAGGGGGAAGGCCTCTGGCTCTACTGCTTGCCCATGGGGAGAGAAGTTCTGGTAGTCTATCTGGAACGTCTAGAGAGCAGTGATTGATTGGGGAGCTACATCACGGGCGGACCTGGCCAGGTGAAGCTCGCTGACAAGTGGCAGCCTCTCCGGAGACTACTAATTCTGCTGATAACATTCTATGCAAATAACCGGCTGAGTGCCATGGGCAGAAAACATTGACACATACCTGCCAGAGGCCTATTCTGGGTCTGAAGAGTCCACCCTGGTCTCCAGCAACTCATCATCTCAGCACACACTTTGCCTGCACGCGTGGAAACCGCCTCTCTCCACGAATGTCTTCACCTGCTAGGAAGCACACGATGTCACTCAGCCAAAGGAGAACACAGGCAAAGTCAACTGAAGCCCCCATTTTCAAGACTTTGCCCTCTGCTGCTCCACAGCCTCCGGTGGCACACTGCATGTGCGTCACTTCTCGGTAGACAAGGACGAAATCCGGGCATCCAGGGCCCCAGCCGTCCACAGTCTACGGATGGAGGCATATGGATCACCTCTTTGCCTCGTACAGCAGGGAGGCCTGGGCCCTAGACTGGCTCCGCTAGAGCTCCACGACCTCAGCTATTTTCCCTGACCTTTGGCCCGTGCCCTCGTGAGTGTGTCATCTCTACTTCCACTTCTCTTCCCACCACACTGAATCCGCCACCTGCGGATACCTGAGCGTGGACATCAACATCTATCACTGGCTGCAGTGTCACAGCTCACTAGGTGTCTAGGCTCAGGCTGACCTTGGCTGTCTTCTGCCCAGGCAAGGAGCCTAATCCTTCCAAGGAAATCAGGACACGTGCTCACTGGCCGACATCCTTTCTTTCATCCACACAGCGGTCTAGATGAGGGTAAAGAGGCCAGGGAGGCCAGGTGAGGGCTGAGTGTGGGGCCTAAGGCTTCTTTCCCAATCACCATGGTGACAGCCACCGGAAGGCTGGGCGGAACTTCTGACGGGGACGAGTCACAAACACTCAGCCAATAGGAGAGGTCCAGCCTAACCGGCCAGTTCCGCAGAGCCCTCCATTTTACCCATGGACAGACAACGGCCCCTTGCGTCTTTGGCCACAAAATCGAGGGCACCCAGGGAATAACTTCACAGTAGGCAACCCCGGATGTGAACACGTTCGACACACTGGGACAGCAGGCAGGTACCTCTTTTCCACTTATGCTGGGATATCACTAGGCAAGGCGCCCTTCCTCAGCATCTGTGGCCTCTCTGTATGTGTTCACTCAGAGGAAACTCTTCATTCTACCCCTGAGACACATCACAAGTATGAGGGGCCTGAGAGAGAGCCTAGAGATGGAACGGGGGAGGCTTCTGGCTGTACTGCTTCCCCGTGGGGACAGAATAGCAGGTAGTCTCTCTGGAAGGTCTTAGCTTCTGTTGACTGACACGCGCAATACAGTAGGGGCGGACCCTGGCCAGGTGGAGCTTGTGGGCAGATGCAACCTCTCCGGCGACGAATAATTGCGCTGCTGCTTTGTATGGTGAAAACCTCCCCCCGCCAAGGGGGATGGGTAGAGAACATTGACCCACACCCGCCAGGGGCCTTTCCTGGGACTAAAGATCCCAACGTGGTCTCAACGTCGTCACCCTCTCAACACACACCTTTCCTGCACACGTAATCCTGCCTTTCTCCGTCAGGGCCCTATCCTACCAGGAAAAAAAGCAAGCTGCTCAAAAAGTCCGATGCCAGGGAAATCGAGGAAACACTGCCAGTTTCCAAATTTTTGCTGTCTACACGTCCCCGCCTCCGGTGCAAGGCTGCCTATGTGGCCGGGCTCCGAAGGCAAGGCCGAAATCCTGGCAGCCTGGGCCCCAGCAGTGCAATGGTTGATGGACGTGGGGACACGGATGACCCGTTCGCCACATACACGAGGGATCCTTGGGCCCTTCACTGGCTCGCCATTCAGCTCCACGACGTCCACTACTGGCCCTGGCCTTTGCTGTGGCTGGTGCCCCATTAAACGTGTGCTCCGGAGCGATGTTTCTCCACCCATCACTAGCATTCTGCCACCAGGGGATATGTCAGTGTGCGAGTCACCATTTGTCACTGGCAGCAGTGTCACAAGTCACTAGACTTCCAGCTACCCGCTGACCTAGGCTGCCTTCTGCCCCAGGCAAGGTCCCGAATCCTTTATCCCAGATGCTGACACCTGGGCACTGGCGGACATTGATTTTTATCAACACAGAGGTCTGAGGGTCAGAGGGCCAGGTAGGTGAAGTGAAGGCCAGGTGGGCGGGGCTAAGGCTTCTTTGCCATCACCATAGAGACAGTCCCCCCACCGCAAGAGTGGGCGGAGCTTGGGATGGGCCTGGTGACAAGACTGAGCCAATGGCAGAGATCCGGCCCGCCAGGCAGATGACACAGGGCCCTCCATTGTGACCTATGACCCCTAGCGGCCACAGGATTTGAGCACACCCCGGGAAAGGCTACGCAGGCACAAGGGAGCCCCTGGTGCGGACTGCTTCAGGGCATTGGCAGAGCACGCCAGGTACCTCTTTCCCACTTTCCTCAGGATATCAGTAGGCAAGGCATCCCCACTCAGCATCTCTTGCCTCTCTCTGTCTCTCTCTGCTTGTGTTCCTTCTCTGAAATCTCTTCCTTCTCCCCCTTGTCACTTCACACCTTGGAGTGCCTGACAGAGGGCCTTCACACGAAAGAACAAAGGGGGAAGGCCTCTGGCTCTACTGCTTGCCCATGGGGAGAGAAGTTCTGGTAGTCTATCTGGAACGTCTAGAGAGCAGTGATTGATTGGGGAGCTACATCACGGGCGGACCTGGCCAGGTGAAGCTCGCTGACAAGTGGCAGCCTCTCCGGAGACTACTAATTCCGCTGATAACATTCTATGCAAATAACCGGCTGAGTGCCATGGGCAGAAAACATTGACACATACCTGCCAGAGGCCTATTCTGGGTCTGAAGAGTCCACCCTGGTCTCCAGCAACTCATCATCTCAGCACACACTTTGCCTGCACGCGTGGAAACCGCCTCTCTCCACGAATGTCTTCACCTGCTAGGAAGCACACGATGTCACTCAGCCAAAGGAGAGCACAGGCAAAGTCAACTGAAGCCCCCATTTTCAAGACTTTGCCCTCTGCTGCTCCACAGCCTCCGGTGGCACACTGCATGTGCGTCACTTCTCGGTAGACAAGGACGAAATCCGGGCATCCAGGGCCCCAGCCGTCCAGAGTCTACGGATGGCGGCATATGGATCACCTCTTTGCCTCGTACAGCAGGGAGGCCTGGGCCCTAGACTGGCTCCGCTAGAGCTCCACGACCTCAGCTATTTTCCCTGACCTTTGGCCCGTGCCCTCGTGAGTGTGTCATCTCTACTTCCACTTCTCTTCCCACCACACTGAATCCGCCACCTGCGGATACCTGAGCGTGGACATCAACATCTATCACTGGCTGCAGTGTCACAGCTCACTAGGTGTCTAGGCTCAGGCTGACCTTGGCTGTCTTCTGCCCAGGCAAGGAGCCTAATCCTTCCAAGGAAATCAGGACACGTGCTCACTGGCCGACATCCTTTCTTTCATCCACACAGCGGTCTAGATGAGGGTAAAGAGGCCAGGGAGGCCAGGTGAGGGCTGAGTGTGGGGCCTAAGGCTTCTTTCCCAATCACCATGGTGACAGCCACCGGAAGGCTGGGCGGAACTTCTGACGGGGACGAGTCACAAACACTGAGCCAATAGGAGAGCTCCAGCCTAACCGGCCAGTTCCGCAGAGCCCTCCATTTTACCCATGGACAGACAACGGCCCCTTGCGTCTTTGGCCACAAAATCGAGGGCACCCAGGGAATAACTTCACAGTAGGCAACCCCGGATGTGAACACGTTCGACACACTGGGACAGCAGGCAGGTACCTCTTTTCCACTTATGCTGGGATATCACTAGGCAAGGCGCCCTTCCTCAGCATCTGTGGCCTCTCTGTATGTGTTCACTCAGAGGAAACTCTTCATTCTACCCCTGAGACACATCACAAGTATGAGGGGCCTGAGAGAGAGCCTAGAGATGGAACGGGGGAGGCTTCTGGCTGTACTGCTTCCCCGTGGGGACAGAATAGCAGGTAGTCTCTCTGGAAGGTCTTAGCTTCTGTTGACTGACACGCGCAATACAGTAGGGGCGGACCCTGGCCAGGTGGAGCTTGTGGGCAGATGCAACCTCTCCGGCGACGAATAATTGCGCTGCTGCTTTGTATGGTGAAAACCTCCCCCCGCCAAGGGGGATGGGTAGAGAACATTGACCCACACCCGCCAGGGGCCTTTCCTGGGACTAAAGATCCCAACGTGGTCTCAACGTCGTCACCCTCTCAACACACACCTTTCCTGCACACGTAATCCTGCCTTTCTCCGTCAGGGCCCTATCCTACCAGGAAAAAAAGCAAGCCGCTCAAAAAGGCCGATGCCAGGGAAATCGAGGAAACACTGCCAGTTTCCAAATTTTTGCTGTCTACACGTCCCCGCCTCCGGTGCAAGGCTGCCTATGTGGCCGGGCTCCGAAGGCAAGGCCAAAATCCTGGCAGCCTGGGCCCCAGCAGTGCAATGGTTGATGGACGTGGGGACACGGATGACCCGTTCGCCACATACACGAGGGATCCTTGGGCCCTTCACTGGCTCGCCATTCAGCTCCACGACGTCCACTACTGGCCCTGGCCTTTGCTGTGGCTGGTGCCCCATTAAACGTGTGCTCCGGAGCGATGTTTCTCCACCCATCACTAGCATTCTGCCACCAGGGGATATGTCAGTGTGCGAGTCACCATTTGTCACTGGCAGCAGTGTCACAAGTCACTAGACTTCCAGCTACCCGCTGACCTAGGCTGCCTTCTGCCCCAGGCAAGGTCCCGAATCCTTTATCCCAGATGCTGACACCTGGGCACTGGCGGACATTGATTTTTATCAACACAGAGGTCTGAGTGAGGGTCAGAGGGCCAGGTAGGTGAAGTGAAGGCCAGGTGGGCGGGGCTAAGGCTTCTTTGCCATCACCATAGAGACAGTCCCCCCACCGCAAGAGTGGGCGGAGCTTGGGATGGGCCTGGTGACAAGACTGAGCCAATGGCAGAGATCCGGCCCGCCAGGCAGATGACACAGGGCCCTCCATTGTGACCTATGACCCCTAGCGGCCACAGGATTTGAGCACACCCCGGGAAAGGCTACGCAGGCACAAGGGAGCCCCTGGTGCGGACTGCTTCAGGGCATTGGCAGAGCACGCCAGGTACCTCTTTCCCACTTTCCTCAGGATATCAGTAGGCAAGGCATCCCCACTCAGCATCTCTTGCCTCTCTCTGTCTCTCTCTGCTTGTGTTCCTTCTCTGAAATCTCTTCCTTCTCCCCCTTGTCACTTCACACCTTGGAGTGCCTGACAGAGGGCCTTGAGACGAAAGAACAAAGGGGGAAGGCCTCTGGCTCTACTGCTTGCCCATGGGGAGAGAAGTTCTGGTAGTCTATCTGGAACGTCTAGAGAGCAGTGATTGATTGGGGAGCTACATCACGGGCGGACCTGGCCAGGTGAAGCTCGCTGACAAGTGGCAGCCTCTCCGGAGACTACTAATTCTGCTGATAACATTCTATGCAAATAACCGGCTGAGTGCCATGGGCAGAAAACATTGACACATACCTGCCAGAGGCCTATTCTGGGTCTGAAGAGTCCACCCTGGTCTCCAGCAACTCATCATCTCAGCACACACTTTGCCTGCACGCGTGGAAACCGCCTCTCTCCACGAATGTCTTCACCTGCTAGGAAGCACACGATGTCACTCAGCCAAAGGAGAACACAGGCAAAGTCAACTGAAGCCCCCATTTTCAAGACTTTGCCCTCTGCTGCTCCACAGCCTCCGGTGGCACACTGCATGTGCGTCACTTCTCGGTAGACAAGGACGAAATCCGGGCATCCAGGGCCCCAGCCGTCCACAGTCTACGGATGGAGGCATATGGATCACCTCTTTGCCTCGTACAGCAGGGAGGCCTGGGCCCTAGACTGGCTCCGCTAGAGCTCCACGACCTCAGCTATTTTCCCTGACCTTTGGCCCGTGCCCTCGTGAGTGTGTCATCTCTACTTCCACTTCTCTTCCCACCACACTGAATCCGCCACCTGCGGATACCTGAGCGTGGACATCAACATCTATCACTGGCTGCAGTGTCACAGCTCACTAGGTGTCTAGGCTCAGGCTGACCTTGGCTGTCTTCTGCCCAGGCAAGGAGCCTAATCCTTCCAAGGAAATGAGGACACGTGCTCACTGGCCGACATCCTTTCTTTCATCCACACAGCGGTCTAGATGAGGGTAAAGAGGCCAGGGAGGCCAGGTGAGGGCTGAGTGTGGGGCCTAAGGCTTCTTTCCCAATCACCATGGTGACAGCCACCGGAAGGCTGGGCGGAACTTCTGACGGGGACGAGTCACAAACACTCAGCCAATAGGAGAGGTCCAGCCTAACCGGCCAGTTCCGCAGAGCCCTCCATTTTACCCATGGACAGACAACGGCCCCTTGCGTCTTTGGCCACAAAATCGAGGGCACCCAGGGAATAACTTCACAGTAGGCAACCCCGGATGTGAACACGTTCGACACACTGGGACAGCAGGCAGGTACCTCTTTTCCACTTATGCTGGGATATCACTAGGCAAGGCGCCCTTCCTCAGCATCTGTGGCCTCTCTGTATGTGTTCACTCAGAGGAAACTCTTCATTCTACCCCTGAGACACATCACAAGTATGAGGGGCCTGAGAGAGAGCCTAGAGATGGAACGGGGGAGGCTTCTGGCTGTACTGCTTCCCCGTGGGGACAGAATAGCAGGTAGTCTCTCTGGAAGGTCTTAGCTTCTGTTGACTGACACGCGCAATACAGTAGGGGCGGACCCTGGCCAGGTGGAGCTTGTGGGCAGATGCAACCTCTCCGGCGACGAATAATTGCGCTGCTGCTTTGTATGGTGAAAACCTCCCCCCGCCAAGGGGGATGGGTAGAGAACATTGACCCACACCCGCCAGGGGCCTTTCCTGGGACTAAAGATCCCAACGTGGTCTCAACGTCGTCACCCTCTCAACACACACCTTTCCTGCACACGTAATCCTGCCTTTCTCCGTCAGGGCCCTATCCTACCAGGAAAAAAAGCAAGCTGCTCAAAAAGTCCGATGCCAGGGAAATCGAGGAAACACTGCCAGTTTCCAAATTTTTGCTGTCTACACGTCCCCGCCTCCGGTGCAAGGCTGCCTATGTGGCCGGGCTCCGAAGGCAAGGCCGAAATCCTGGCAGCCTGGGCCCCAGCAGTGCAATGGTTGATGGACGTGGGGACACGGATGACCCGTTCGCCACATACACGAGGGATCCTTGGGCCCTTCACTGGCTCGCCATTCAGCTCCACGACGTCCACTACTGGCCCTGGCCTTTGCTGTGGCTGGTGCCCCATTAAACGTGTGCTCCGGAGCGATGTTTCTCCACCCATCACTAGCATTCTGCCACCAGGGGATATGTCAGTGTGCGAGTCACCATTTGTCACTGGCAGCAGTGTCACAAGTCACTAGACTTCCAGCTACCCGCTGACCTAGGCTGCCTTCTGCCCCAGGCAAGGTCCCGAATCCTTTATCCCAGATGCTGACACCTGGGCACTGGCGGACATTGATTTTTATCAACACAGAGGTCTGAGGGTCAGAGGGCCAGGTAGGTGAAGTGAAGGCCAGGTGGGCGGGGCTAAGGCTTCTTTGCCATCACCATAGAGACAGTCCCCCCACCGCAAGAGTGGGCGGAGCTTGGGATGGGCCTGGTGACAAGACTGAGCCAATGGCAGAGATCCGGCCCGCCAGGCAGATGACACAGGGCCCTCCATTGTGACCTATGACCCCTAGCGGCCACAGGATTTGAGCACACCCCGGGAAAGGCTACGCAGGCACAAGGGAGCCCCTGGTGCGGACTGCTTCAGGGCATTGGCAGAGCACGCCAGGTACCTCTTTCCCACTTTCCTCAGGATATCAGTAGGCAAGGCATCCCCACTCAGCATCTCTTGCCTCTCTCTGTCTCTCTCTGCTTGTGTTCCTTCTCTGAAATCTCTTCCTTCTCCCCCTTGTCACTTCACACCTTGGAGTGCCTGACAGAGGGCCTTCACACGAAAGAACAAAGGGGGAAGGCCTCTGGCTCTACTGCTTGCCCATGGGGAGAGAAGTTCTGGTAGTCTATCTGGAACGTCTAGAGAGCAGTGATTGATTGGGGAGCTACATCACGGGCGGACCTGGCCAGGTGAAGCTCGCTGACAAGTGGCAGCCTCTCCGGAGACTACTAATTCCGCTGATAACATTCTATGCAAATAACCGGCTGAGTGCCATGGGCAGAAAACATTGACACATACCTGCCAGAGGCCTATTCTGGGTCTGAAGAGTCCACCCTGGTCTCCAGCAACTCATCATCTCAGCACACACTTTGCCTGCACGCGTGGAAACCGCCTCTCTCCACGAATGTCTTCACCTGCTAGGAAGCACACGATGTCACTCAGCCAAAGGAGAGCACAGGCAAAGTCAACTGAAGCCCCCATTTTCAAGACTTTGCCCTCTGCTGCTCCACAGCCTCCGGTGGCACACTGCATGTGCGTCACTTCTCGGTAGACAAGGACGAAATCCGGGCATCCAGGGCCCCAGCCGTCCAGAGTCTACGGATGGCGGCATATGGATCACCTCTTTGCCTCGTACAGCAGGGAGGCCTGGGCCCTAGACTGGCTCCGCTAGAGCTCCACGACCTCAGCTATTTTCCCTGACCTTTGGCCCGTGCCCTCGTGAGTGTGTCATCTCTACTTCCACTTCTCTTCCCACCACACTGAATCCGCCACCTGCGGATACCTGAGCGTGGACATCAACATCTATCACTGGCTGCAGTGTCACAGCTCACTAGGTGTCTAGGCTCAGGCTGACCTTGGCTGTCTTCTGCCCAGGCAAGGAGCCTAATCCTTCCAAGGAAATGAGGACACGTGCTCACTGGCCGACATCCTTTCTTTCATCCACACAGCGGTCTAGATGAGGGTAAAGAGGCCAGGGAGGCCAGGTGAGGGCTGAGTGTGGGGCCTAAGGCTTCTTTCCCAATCACCATGGTGACAGCCACCGGAAGGCTGGGCGGAACTTCTGACGGGGACGAGTCACAAACACTGAGCCAATAGGAGAGCTCCAGCCTAACCGGCCAGTTCCGCAGAGCCCTCCATTTTACCCATGGACAGACAACGGCCCCTTGCGTCTTTGGCCACAAAATCGAGGGCACCCAGGGAATAACTTCACAGTAGGCAACCCCGGATGTGAACACGTTCGACACACTGGGACAGCAGGCAGGTACCTCTTTTCCACTTATGCTGGGATATCACTAGGCAAGGCGCCCTTCCTCAGCATCTGTGGCCTCTCTGTATGTGTTCACTCAGAGGAAACTCTTCATTCTACCCCTGAGACACATCACAAGTATGAGGGGCCTGAGAGAGAGCCTAGAGATGGAACGGGGGAGGCTTCTGGCTGTACTGCTTCCCCGTGGGGACAGAATAGCAGGTAGTCTCTCTGGAAGGTCTTAGCTTCTGTTGACTGACACGCGCAATACAGTAGGGGCGGACCCTGGCCAGGTGGAGCTTGTGGGCAGATGCAACCTCTCCGGCGACGAATAATTGCGCTGCTGCTTTGTATGGTGAAAACCTCCCCCCGCCAAGGGGGATGGGTAGAGAACATTGACCCACACCCGCCAGGGGCCTTTCCTGGGACTAAAGATCCCAACGTGGTCTCAACGTCGTCACCCTCTCAACACACACCTTTCCTGCACACGTAATCCTGCCTTTCTCCGTCAGGGCCCTATCCTACCAGGAAAAAAAGCAAGCCGCTCAAAAAGGCCGATGCCAGGGAAATCGAGGAAACACTGCCAGTTTCCAAATTTTTGCTGTCTACACGTCCCCGCCTCCGGTGCAAGGCTGCCTATGTGGCCGGGCTCCGAAGGCAAGGCCAAAATCCTGGCAGCCTGGGCCCCAGCAGTGCAATGGTTGATGGACGTGGGGACACGGATGACCCGTTCGCCACATACACGAGGGATCCTTGGGCCCTTCACTGGCTCGCCATTCAGCTCCACGACGTCCACTACTGGCCCTGGCCTTTGCTGTGGCTGGTGCCCCATTAAACGTGTGCTCCGGAGCGATGTTTCTCCACCCATCACTAGCATTCTGCCACCAGGGGATATGTCAGTGTGCGAGTCACCATTTGTCACTGGCAGCAGTGTCACAAGTCACTAGACTTCCAGCTACCCGCTGACCTAGGCTGCCTTCTGCCCCAGGCAAGGTCCCGAATCCTTTATCCCAGATGCTGACACCTGGGCACTGGCGGACATTGATTTTTATCAACACAGAGGTCTGAGTGAGGGTCAGAGGGCCAGGTAGGTGAAGTGAAGGCCAGGTGGGCGGGGCTAAGGCTTCTTTGCCATCACCATAGAGACAGTCCCCCCACCGCAAGAGTGGGCGGAGCTTGGGATGGGCCTGGTGACAAGACTGAGCCAATGGCAGAGATCCGGCCCGCCAGGCAGATGACACAGGGCCCTCCATTGTGACCTATGACCCCTAGCGGCCACAGGATTTGAGCACACCCCGGGAAAGCCTACGCAGGCACAAGGGAGCCCCTGGTGCGGACTGCTTCAGGGCATTGGCAGAGCACGCCAGGTACCTCTTTCCCACTTTCCTCAGGATATCAGTAGGCAAGGCATCCCCACTCAGCATCTCTTGCCTCTCTCTGTCTCTCTCTGCTTGTGTTCCTTCTCTGAAATCTCTTCCTTCTCCCCCTTGTCACTTCACACCTTGGAGTGCCTGACAGAGGGCCTTCACACGAAAGAACAAAGGGGGAAGGCCTCTGGCTCTACTGCTTGCCCATGGGGAGAGAAGTTCTGGTAGTCTATCTGGAACGTCTAGAGAGCAGTGATTGATTGGGGAGCTACATCACGGGCGGACCTGGCCAGGTGAAGCTCGCTGACAAGTGGCAGCCTCTCCGGAGACTACTAATTCCGCTGATAACATTCTATGCAAATAACCGGCTGAGTGCCATGGGCAGAAAACATTGACACATACCTGCCAGAGGCCTATTCTGGGTCTGAAGAGTCCACCCTGGTCTCCAGCAACTCATCATCTCAGCACACACTTTGCCTGCACGCGTGGAAACCGCCTCTCTCCACGAATGTCTTCACCTGCTAGGAAGCACACGATGTCACTCAGCCAAAGGAGAGCACAGGCAAAGTCAACTGAAGCCCCCATTTTCAAGACTTTGCCCTCTGCTGCTCCACAGCCTCCGGTGGCACACTGCATGTGCGTCACTTCTCGGTAGACAAGGACGAAATCCGGGCATCCAGGGCCCCAGCCGTCCACAGTCTACGGATGGCGGCATATGGATCACCTCTTTGCCTCGTACAGCAGGGAGGCCTGGGCCCTAGACTGGCTCCGCTAGAGCTCCACGACCTCAGCTATTTTCCCTGACCTTTGGCCCGTGCCCTCGTGAGTGTGTCATCTCTACTTCCACTTCTCTTCCCACCACACTGAATCCGCCACCTGCGGATACCTGAGCGTGGACATCAACATCTATCACTGGCTGCAGTGTCACAGCTCACTAGGTGTCTAGGCTCAGGCTGACCTTGGCTGTCTTCTGCCCAGGCAAGGAGCCTAATCCTTCCAAGGAAATCAGGACACGTGCTCACTGGCCGACATCCTTTCTTTCATCCACACAGCGGTCTAGATGAGGGTAAAGAGGCCAGGGAGGCCAGGTGAGGGCTGAGTGTGGGGCCTAAGGCTTCTTTCCCAATCACCATGGTGACAGCCACCGGAAGGCTGGGCGGAACTTCTGACGGGGACGAGTCACAAACACTGAGCCAATAGGAGAGCTCCAGCCTAACCGGCCAGTTCCGCAGAGCCCTCCATTTTACCCATGGACAGACAACGGCCCCTTGCGTCTTTGGCCACAAAATCGAGGGCACCCAGGGAATAACTTCACAGTAGGCAACCCCGGATGTGAACACGTTCGACACACTGGGACAGCAGGCAGGTACCTCTTTTCCACTTATGCTGGGATATCACTAGGCAAGGCGCCCTTCCTCAGCATCTGTGGCCTCTCTGTATGTGTTCACTCAGAGGAAACTCTTCATTCTACCCCTGAGACACATCACAAGTATGAGGGGCCTGAGAGAGAGCCTAGAGATGGAACGGGGGAGGCTTCTGGCTGTACTGCTTCCCCGTGGGGACAGAATAGCAGGTAGTCTCTCTGGAAGGTCTTAGCTTCTGTTGACTGACACGCGCAATACAGTAGGGGCGGACCCTGGCCAGGTGGAGCTTGTGGGCAGATGCAACCTCTCCGGCGACGAATAATTGCGCTGCTGCTTTGTATGGTGAAAACCTCCCCCCGCCAAGGGGGATGGGTAGAGAACATTGACCCACACCCGCCAGGGGCCTTTCCTGGGACTAAAGATCCCAACGTGGTCTCAACGTCGTCACCCTCTCAACACACACCTTTCCTGCACACGTAATCCTGCCTTTCTCCGTCAGGGCCCTATCCTACCAGGAAAAAAAGCAAGCCGCTCAAAAAGGCCGATGCCAGGGAAATCGAGGAAACACTGCCAGTTTCCAAATTTTTGCTGTCTACACGTCCCCGCCTCCGGTGCAAGGCTGCCTATGTGGCCGGGCTCCGAAGGCAAGGCCAAAATCCTGGCAGCCTGGGCCCCAGCAGTGCAATGGTTGATGGACGTGGGGACACGGATGACCCGTTCGCCACATACACGAGGGATCCTTGGGCCCTTCACTGGCTCGCCATTCAGCTCCACGACGTCCACTACTGGCCCTGGCCTTTGCTGTGGCTGGTGCCCCATTAAACGTGTGCTCCGGAGCGATGTTTCTCCACCCATCACTAGCATTCTGCCACCAGGGGATATGTCAGTGTGCGAGTCACCATTTGTCACTGGCAGCAGTGTCACAAGTCACTAGACTTCCAGCTACCCGCTGACCTAGGCTGCCTTCTGCCCCAGGCAAGGTCCCGAATCCTTTATCCCAGATGCTGACACCTGGGCACTGGCGGACATTGATTTTTATCAACACAGAGGTCTGAGTGAGGGTCAGAGGGCCAGGTAGGTGAAGTGAAGGCCAGGTGGGCGGGGCTAAGGCTTCTTTGCCATCACCATAGAGACAGTCCCCCCACCGCAAGAGTGGGCGGAGCTTGGGATGGGCCTGGTGACAAGACTGAGCCAATGGCAGAGATCCGGCCCGCCAGGCAGATGACACAGGGCCCTCCATTGTGACCTATGACCCCTAGCGGCCACAGGATTTGAGCACACCCCGGGAAAGCCTACGCAGGCACAAGGGAGCCCCTGGTGCGGACTGCTTCAGGGCATTGGCAGAGCACGCCAGGTACCTCTTTCCCACTTTCCTCAGGATATCAGTAGGCAAGGCATCCCCACTCAGCATCTCTTGCCTCTCTCTGTCTCTCTCTGCTTGTGTTCCTTCTCTGAAATCTCTTCCTTCTCCCCCTTGTCACTTCACACCTTGGAGTGCCTGACAGAGGGCCTTCACACGAAAGAACAAAGGGGGAAGGCCTCTGGCTCTACTGCTTGCCCATGGGGAGAGAAGTTCTGGTAGTCTATCTGGAACGTCTAGAGAGCAGTGATTGATTGGGGAGCTACATCACGGGCGGACCTGGCCAGGTGAAGCTCGCTGACAAGTGGCAGCCTCTCCGGAGACTACTAATTCCGCTGATAACATTCTATGCAAATAACCGGCTGAGTGCCATGGGCAGAAAACATTGACACATACCTGCCAGAGGCCTATTCTGGGTCTGAAGAGTCCACCCTGGTCTCCAGCAACTCATCATCTCAGCACACACTTTGCCTGCACGCGTGGGAACCGCCTCTCTCCATGAATGTCTTCACCTGCTAGGAAGCACACGATGTCACTCAGCCAAAGGAGAACACAGGCAAAGTCAACTGAAGCCCCCATTTTCAAGACTTTGCCCTCTGCTGCTCCACAGCCTCCGGTGGCACACTGCATGTGCGTCACTTCTCGGTAGACAAGGACGAAATCCGGGCATCCAGGGCCCCAGCCGTCCACAGTCTACGGATGGCGGCATATGGATCACCTCTTTGCCTCGTACAGCAGGGAGGCCTGGGCCCTAGACTGGCTCCGCTAGAGCTCCACGACCTCAGCTATTTTCCCTGACCTTTGGCCCGTGCCCTCGTGAGTGTGTCATCTCTACTTCCACTTCTCTTCCCACCACACTGAATCCGCCACCTGCGGATACCTGAGCGTGGACATCAACATCTATCACTGGCTGCAGTGTCACAGCTCACTAGGTGTCTAGGCTCAGGCTGACCTTGGCTGTCTTCTGCCCAGGCAAGGAGCCTAATCCTTCCAAGGAAATCAGGACACGTGCTCACTGGCCGACATCCTTTCTTTCATCCACACAGCGGTCTAGATGAGGGTAAAGAGGCCAGGGAGGCCAGGTGAGGGCTGAGTGTGGGGCCTAAGGCTTCTTTCCCAATCACCATGGTGACAGCCACCGGAAGGCTGGGCGGAACTTCTGACGGGGACGAGTCACAAACACTCAGCCAATAGGAGAGGTCCAGCCTAACCGGCCAGTTCCGCAGAGCCCTCCATTTTACCCATGGACAGACAACGGCCCCTTGCGTCTTTGGCCACAAAATCGAGGGCACCCAGGGAATAACTTCACAGTAGGCAACCCCGGATGTGAACACGTTCGACACACTGGGACAGCAGGCAGGTACCTCTTTTCCACTTATGCTGGGATATCACTAGGCAAGGCGCCCTTCCTCAGCATCTGTGGCCTCTCTGTATGTGTTCACTCAGAGGAAACTCTTCATTCTACCCCTGAGACACATCACAAGTATGAGGGGCCTGAGAGAGAGCCTAGAGATGGAACGGGGGAGGCTTCTGGCTGTACTGCTTCCCCGTGGGGACAGAATAGCAGGTAGTCTCTCTGGAAGGTCTTAGCTTCTGTTGACTGACACGCGCAATACAGTAGGGGCGGACCCTGACCAGGTGGAGCTTGTGGGCAGATGCAACCTCTCCGGCGACGAATAATTGCGCTGCTGCTTTGTATGGTGAAAACCTCCCCCCGCCAAGGGGGATGGGTACAGAACATTGACCCACACCCGCCAGGGGCCTTTCCTGGACTAAAGATCCCAACGTGGTCTCAACGTCGTCACCCTCTCAACACACACCTTTCCTGCACACGTAATCCTGCCTTTCTCCGTCAGGGCCCTATCCTACCAGGAAAAAAAGCAAGCTGCTCAAAAAGGCCGATGCCAGGGAAATCGAGGAAACACTGCCAGTTTCCAAATTTTTGCTGTCTACACGTCCCCGCCTCCGGTGCAAGGCTGCCTATGTGGCCGGGCTCCGAAGGCAAGGCCGAAATCCTGGCAGCCTGGGCCCCAGCAGTGCAATGGTTGATGGACGTGGGGACACGGATGACCCGTTCGCCACATACAGGAGGGATCCTTGGGCCCTTCACTGGCTCGCCATTCAGCTCCACGACGTCCACTACTGGCCCTGGCCTTTGCTTTGGCTCGTGCCCCATTAAACGTGTGCTCCGGAGCGATGTTTCTCCACCCATCACTAGCATTCTGCCACCAGGGGATATGTCAGTGTGGGAGTCACCATTTGTCACTGGCAGCAGTGTCACAAGCCACTAGACTTCCAGCTACCCGCTGACCTAGGCTGCCTTCTGCCCCAGGCAAGGTCCCGAATCCTTTATCCCAGATGCTGACACCTGGGCACTGGCGGACATTGATTTTTATCAACACAGAGGTCTGAGTGAGGGTCAGAGGGCCAGGTAGGTGAAGTGAAGGCCAGGTGGGCGGGGCTAAGGCTTCTTTGCCATCACCATAGAGACAGTCCCCCCACCGCAAGAGTGGGCGGAGCTTGGGATGGGCCTGGTGACAAGACTGAGCCAATGGCAGAGATCCGGCCCGCCAGGCAGATGACACAGGGCCCTCCATTGTGACCTATGACCCCTAGCGGCCACAGGATTTGAGCACACCCCGGGAAAGGCTACGCAGGCACAAGGGAGCCCCTGGTGCGGACTGCTTCAGGGCATTGGCAGAGCACGCCAGGTACCTCTTTCCCACTTTCCTCAGGATATCAGTAGGCAAGGCATCCCCACTCAGCATCTCTTGCCTCTCTCTGTCTCTCTCTGCTTGTGTTCCTTCTCTGAAATCTCTTCCTTCTCCCCCTTGTCACTTCACACCTTGGAGTGCCTGACAGAGGGCCTTGAGACGAAAGAACAAAGGGGGAAGGCCTCTGGCTCTACTGCTTGCCCATGGGGAGAGAAGTTCTGGTAGTCTATCTGGAACGTCTAGAGAGCAGTGATTGATTGGGGAGCTACATCACGGGCGGACCTGGCCAGGTGAAGCTCGCTGACAAGTGGCAGCCTCTCCGGAGACTACTAATTCTGCTGATAACATTCTATGCAAATAACCGGCTGAGTGCCATGGGCAGAAAACATTGACACATACCTGCCAGAGGCCTATTCTGGGTCTGAAGAGTCCACCCTGGTCTCCAGCAACTCATCATCTCAGCACACACTTTGCCTGCACGCATGGAAACTGCGTCTCTCCACGAATGTCTTCACCTGCTAGGAAACACACGATGTCACTCAGCCAAAGGAGAGCACAGGCAAAGTCAACTGAAGCCCCCATTTTCAAGATTTTGCCCTCTGCTGCTCCACAGCCTCCGGTGGCACACTGCATGTGCGTCACTTCTCGGTAGACAAGGCCGAAATCCGGGCATCCAGGGCCCCAGCCGTCCAGAGTCTACGGATGGCGGCATATGGATCACCTCTTTGCCTCGTACAGCAGGGAGGCCTGGGCCCTAGACTGGCTCCGCTAGAGCTCCACGACCTCAGCTGTTTTCCCTGACCTTTGGCCCGTGCCCTCGTGAGTGTGTCATCTCTACTTCCACTTCTCTTCCCACCACACTGAATCCGCCACCTGCGGATACCTGAGCGTGGACATCAACATCTATCACTGGCTGCAGTGTCACAGCTCACTAGGTGTCTAGGCTCAGGCTGACCTTGGCTGTCTTCTGCCCAGGCAAGGAGCCTAATCCTTCCAAGGAAATGAGGACACGTGCTCACTGGCCGACATCCTTTCTTTCATCCACACAGCGGTCTAGATGAGGGTAAAGAGGCCAGGGAGGCCAGGTGAGGGCTGAGTGTGGGGCCTAAGGCTTCTTTCCCAATCACCATGGTGACAGCCACCGGAAGGCTGGGCGGAACTTCTGACGGGGACGAGTCACAAACACTGAGCCAATAGGAGAGGTCCAGCCTAACCGGCCAGTTCCACAGAGCCCTCCATTTTACCCATGGACAGACAACGGCCCCTTGCGTCTTTGGCCACAAATCGAGGGCACCCAGGGAATAACTTCACAGTAGGCAACCCCTGATGTGAACACGTTCGACACATTGGGACAGCAGGCAGGTACCTCTTTTCCACTTACGCTAGGATATCACTAGGCAAGGCGCCCTTCCTCAGCATCTGTGGCCTCTCTGTATGTGTTCACTCAGAGGAAACTCTTCATTCTACCCCTGAGACACATCACAAGTATGAGGGGCCTGAGAGAGAGCCTAGAGATGGAACGGGGGAGGCTTCTGGCTGTACTGCTTCCCCGTGGGGACAGAATAGCAGGTAGTCTCTCTGGAAGGTCTTAGCTTCTGTTGACTGACACGCGCAATACAGTAGGGGCGGACCCTGGCCAGGTGGAGCTTGTGGGCAGATGCAACCTCTCCGGCGACGAATAATTGCGCTGCTGCTTTGTATGGTGCAAACCTCCCCCCGCCAAGGGGGATGGGTAGAGAACATTGACCCACACCCGCCAGGGGCCTTTCCTGGGACTAAAGATCCCAACGTGGTCTCAACGTCGTCACCCTCTCAACACACACCTTTCCTGCACACGTAATCCTGCCTTTCTCCGTCAGGGCCCTATCCTACCAGGAAAAAAAGCAAGCCGCTCAAAAAGGCCGATGCCAGGGAAATCGAGGAAACACTGCCAGTTTCCAAATTTTTGCTGTCTACACGTCCCCGCCTCTGGTGCAAGGCTGCCTATGTGGCCGGGCTCCGAAGGCAAGGCCGAAATCCTGGCAGCCTGGGCCCCAGCAGTGCAATGGTTGATGGACGTGGGGACACGGATGACCCGTTCGCCACATACAGGAGGGATCCCTGGGCACTTCACTGGCTCGCCATTCAGCTCCGCGACGTCCACTACTGGCCCTGGCCTTTGCTTTGGCTGGTGCCCCATTAAACGTGTGCTCCGGAGCGATGTTTCTCCACCCATCACTAGCATTCTGCCACCAGGGGATATGTCAGTGTGGGAGTCACCATTTGTCACTGGCAGCAGTGTCACAAGTCACTAGACTTCCAGCTACCCGCTGACCTAGGCTGCCTTCTGCCCCAGGCAAGGTCCCGAATCCTTTATCCCAGATGCTGACACCTGGGCACTGGCGGACATTGATTTTTATCAACACAGAGGTCTGAGTGAGGGTCAGAGGGCCAGGTAGGTGAAGTGAAGGCCAGGTGGGCGGGGCTAAGGCTTCTTTGCCATCACCATAGAGACAGTCCCCCCACCACAAGAGTGGGCGGAGCTTGGGATGGGCCTGGTGACAAGACTGAGCCAATGGCAGAGATCCGGCCCGCCAGGCAGATGACACAGGGCCCTCCATTGTGACCTATGACCCCTAGTGGCCACAGGATCTGAGCACACCCCGGGAAAGGCTACGCAGGCACAAGGGAGCCCCTGGTGCGGACTGCTTCAGGGCATTGGCAGAGCACGCCAGGTACCTCTTTCCCACTTTCCTCAGGATATCAGTAGGCAAGGCATCCCCACTCAGCATCTCTTGCCTCTCTCTGTCTCTCTCTGCTTGTGTTCCTTCTCTGAAATCTCTTCCTTCTCCCCCTTGTCACTTCACACCTTGGAGTGCCTGACAGAGGGCCTTCAGACGAAAGAACAAAGGGGGAAGGCCTCTGGCTCTACTGCTTGCCCATGGGGAGAGAAGTTCTGGTAGTCTATCTGGAAGGTCTAGAGAGTAGTGATTGATTGGGGAGCTACATCACGGGCGGACCTGGCCAGGTGAAGCTCGCTGACCAGTGGCAGCCTCTCCGGAGACTACTAATTCCGCTCATAACATTGTATGCAAATAACCGGCTGAGTGCCATGGGCAGAAAACTTTGACACATACCTGCCAGAGGCCTATTCTGGGTCTGAAGAGTCCACCCTGGTCTCCAGCAACTCATCATCTCAGCACACACTTTGCCTGCACGCATGGAAACCGCCTCTCTCCACGAATGTCTTCACCTGCTAGGAAACACACGATGTCACTCAGCCAAAGGAGAGCACAGGCAAAGTCAACTGAAGCCCCCATTTTCAAGATTTTGCCCTCTGCTGCTCCACAGCCTCCGGGGGCACACTGCATGTGCGTCACTTCTCGGTAGACAAGGACGAAATCCGGGCATCCAGGGCCCAGCCGTCCACAGTCTACGGACGGCGGCATATGGATCACCTCTTTGCCTCGTACAGCAGGGAGGCCTGGGCCCTAGACTGGCTCCGCTAGAGCTCCACGACCTCAGCTGTTTTCCCTGACCTTTGGCCCGTGCCCTCGTGAGTGTGTCATCTCTACTTCCACTTCTCTTCCCACCGCACTGAATCCGCCACCTGCGGATACCTGAGCGTGGACATCAACATCTATCACTGGCTGCAGTGTCACAGCTCACTAGGTGTCTAGGCTCAGGCTGACCTTGGCTGTCTTCTGCCCAGGCAAGGAGCCTAATCCTTCCAAGGAAATGAGGACACGTGCTCACTGGCCGACATCCTTTCTTTCATCCACACAGCGGTCTAGATGAGGGTAAAGAGGCCAGGGAGGCCAGGTGAGGGCTGAGTGTGGGGCCTAAGGCTTCTTTCCCAATCACCATGGTGACAGCCACCGGAAGGCTGGGCGGAACTTCTGACGGGGACGAGTCACAAACACTGAGCCAATAGGAGAGGTCCAGCCTAACCGGCCTGTTCCACAGAGCCCTACATTTTACCCATGGACAGACAACGGCCCCTTGCGTCTTTGGCCACAAATCGAGGGCACCCAGGGAATAACTTCACAGTAGGCAACCCCTGATGTGAACACGTTCGACACACTGGGACAGCAGGCAGGTACCTCTTTTCCACTTACGCTAGGATATCACTAGGCAAGGCGCCCTTCCTCAGCATCTGTGGCCTCTCTGTATGTGTTCACTCAGAGGAAACTCTTCATTCTACCCCTGAGACACATCACAAGTATGAGGGGCCTGAGAGAGAGCCTAGAGATGGAACGGGGGAGGCTTCTGGCTGTACTGCTTCCCCGTGGGGACAGAATAGCAGGTAGTCTCTCTGGAAGGTCTTAGCTTCTGTTGACTGACACGCGCAATACAGTAGGGGCGGACCCTGGCCAGGTGGAGCTTGTGGGCAGATGCAACCTCTCCGGCGACGAATAATTGCGCTGCTGCTTTGTATGGTGCAAACCTCCCCCCGCCAAGGGGGATGGGTAGAGAACATTGACCCACACCCGCCAGGGGCCTTTCCTGGGACTAAAGATCCCAACGTGGTCTCAACGTCGTCACCCTCTCAACACACACCTTTCCTGCACACGTAATCCTGCCTTTCTCCGTCAGGGCCCTATCCTACCAGGAAAAAAAGCAAGCCGCTCAAAAAGGCCGATGCCAGGGAAATCGAGGAAACACTGCCAGTTTCCAAATTTTTGCTGTCTACACGTCCCCGCCTCTGGTGCAAGGCTGCCTATGTGGCCGGGCTCCGAAGGCAAGGCCGAAATCCTGGCAGCCTGGGCCCCAGCAGTGCAATGGTTGATGGACGTGGGGACACGGATGACCCGTTCGCCACATACAGGAGGGATCCCTGGGCACTTCACTGGCTCGCCATTCAGCTCCGCGACATCCACTACTGGCCCTGGCCTTTGCTTTGGCTGGTGCCCCATTAAACGTGTGCTCCGGAGCGATGTTTCTCCACCCATCACTAGCATTCTGCCACCAGGGGATATGTCAGTGTGGGAGTCACCATTTGTCACTGGCAGCAGTGTCACAAGTCACTAGACTTCCAGCTACCCGCTGACCTAGGCTGCCTTCTGCCCCAGGCAAGGTCCCGAATCCTTTATCCCAGATGCTGACACCTGGGCACTGGCGGACATTGATTTTTATCAACACAGAGGTCTGAGTGAGGGTCAGAGGGCCAGGTAGGTGAAGTGAAGGCCAGGTGGGCGGGGCTAAGGCTTCTTTGCCATCACCATAGAGACAGTCCCCCCACCACAAGAGTGGGCGGAGCTTGGGATGGGCCTGGTGACAAGACTGAGCCAATGGCAGAGATCCGGCCCGCCAGGCAGATGACACAGGGCCCTCCATTGTGACCTATGACCCCTAGTGGCCACAGGATCTGAGCACACCCCGGGAAAGGCTACGCAGGCACAAGGGAGCCCCTGGTGCGGACTGCTTCAGGGCATTGGCAGAGCACGCCAGGTACCTCTTTCCCACTTTCCTCAGGATATCAGTAGGCAAGGCATCCCCACTCAGCATCTCTTGCCTCTCTCTGTCTCTCTCTGCTTGTGTTCCTTCTCTGAAATCTCTTCCTTCTCCCCCTTGTCACTTCACACCTTGGAGTGCCTGACAGAGGGCCTTGAGACGAAAGAACAAAGGGGGAAGGCCTCTGGCTCTACTGCTTGCCCATGGGGAGAGAAGTTCTGGTAGTCTATCTGGAAGGTCTAGAGAGTAGTGATTGATTGGGGAGCTACATCACGGGCGGACCTGGCCAGGTGAAGCTCGCTGACCAGTGGCAGCCTCTCCGGAGACTACTAATTCCGCTCATAACATTGTATGCAAATAACCGGCTGAGTGCCATGGGCAGAAAACTTTGACACATACCTGCCAGAGGCCTATTCTGGGTCTGAAGAGTCCACCCTGGTCTCCAGCAACTCATCATCTCAGCACACACTTTGCCTGCACGCATGGAAACCGCCTCTCTCCACGAATGTCTTCACCTGCTAGGAAACACACGATGTCACTCAGCCAAAGGAGAGCACAGGCAAAGTCAACTGAAGCCCCCATTTTCAAGATTTTGCCCTCTGCTGCTCCACAGCCTCCGGGGGCACACTGCATGTGCGTCACTTCTCGGTAGACAAGGACGAAATCCGGGCATCCAGGGCCCAGCCGTCCACAGTCTACGGATGGCGGCATATGGATCACCTCTTTGCCTCGTACAGCAGGGAGGCCTGGGCCCTAGACTGGCTCCGCTAGAGCTCCACGACCTCAGCTGTTTTCCCTGACCTTTGGCCCGTGCCCTCGTGAGTGTGTCATCTCTACTTCCACTTCTCTTCCCACCACACTGAATCCGCCACCTGCGGATACCTGAGCGTGGACATCAACATCTATCACTGGCTGCAGTGTCACAGCTCACTAGGTGTCTAGGCTCAGGCTGACCTTGGCTGTCTTCTGCCCAGGCAAGGAGCCTAATCCTTCCAAGGAAATGAGGACACGTGCTCACTGGCCGACATCCTTTCTTTCATCCACACAGCGGTCTAGATGAGGGTAAAGAGGCCAGGGAGGCCAGGTGAGGGCTGAGTGTGGGGCCTAAGGCTTCTTTCCCAATCACCATGGTGACAGCCACCGGAAGGCTGGGCGGAACTTCTGACGGGGACGAGTCACAAACACTGAGCCAATAGGAGAGGTCCAGCCTAACCGGCCAGTTCCACAGAGCCCTCCATTTTACCCATGGACAGACAACGGCCCCTTGCGTCTTTGGCCACAAATCGAGGGCACCCAGGGAATAACTTCACAGTAGGCAACCCCTGATGTGAACACGTTCGACACATTGGGACAGCAGGCAGGTACCTCTTTTCCACTTACGCTAGGATATCACTAGGCAAGGCGCCCTTCCTCAGCATCTGTGGCCTCTCTGTATGTGTTCACTCAGAGGAAACTCTTCATTCTACCCCTGAGACACATCACAAGTATGAGGGGCCTGAGAGAGAGCCTAGAGATGGAACGGGGAGGCTTCTGGCTGTACTGCTTCCCCGTGGGGACAGAATAGCAGGTAGTCTCTCTGGAAGGTCTTAGCTTCTGTTGACTGACACGCGCAATACAGTAGGGGCGGACCCTGGCCAGGTGGAGCTTGTGGGCAGATGCAACCTCTCCGGCGACGAATAATTGCGCTGCTGCTTTGTATGGTGCAAACCTCCCCCCGCCAAGGGGGATGGGTAGAGAACATTGACCCACACCCGCCAGGGGCCTTTCCTGGGACTAAAGATCCCAACGTGGTCTCAACGTCGTCACCCTCTCAACACACACCTTTCCTGCACACGTAATCCTGCCTTTCTCCGTCAGGGCCCTATCCTACCAGGAAAAAAAGCAAGCCGCTCAAAAAGGCCGATGCCAGGGAAATCGAGGAAACACTGCCAGTTTCCAAATTTTTGCTGTCTACACGTCCCCGCCTCTGGTGCAAGGCTGCCTATGTGGCCGGGCTCCGAAGGCAAGGCCGAAATCCTGGCAGCCTGGGCCCCAGCAGTGCAATGGTTGATGGACGTGGGGACACGGATGACCCGTTCGCCACATACAGGAGGGATCCCTGGGCACTTCACTGGCTCGCCATTCAGCTCCGCGACGTCCACTACTGGCCCTGGCCTTTGCTTTGGCTGGTGCCCCATTAAACGTGTGCTCCGGAGCGATGTTTCTCCACCCATAACTAGCATTCTGCCACCAGGGGATATGTCAGTGTGGGAGTCACCATTTGTCACTGGCAGCAGTGTCACAAGTCACTAGACTTCCAGCTACCCGCTGACCTAGGCTGCCTTCTGCCCCAGGCAAGGTCCCGAATCCTTTATCCCAGATGCTGACACCTGGGCACTGGCGGACATTGATTTTTATCAACACAGAGGTCTGAGTGAGGGTCAGAGGGCCAGGTAGGTGAAGTGAAGGCCAGGTGGGCGGGGCTAAGGCTTCTTTGCCATCACCATAGAGACAGTCCCCCCACCACAAGAGTGGGCGGAGCTTGGGATGGGCCTGGTGACAAGACTGAGCCAATGGCAGAGATCCGGCCCGCCAGGCAGATGACACAGGGCCCTCCATTGTGACCTATGACCCCTAGTGGCCACAGGATTTGAGCACACCCCGGGAAAGGCTACGCAGGCACAAGGGAGCCCCTGGTGCGGACTGCTTCAGGGCATTGGCAGAGCACGCCAGGTACCTCTTTCCCACTTTCCTCAGGATATCAGTAGGCAAGGCATCCCCACTCAGCATCTCTTGCCTCTCTCTGTCTCTCTCTGCTTGTGTTCCTTCTCTGAAATCTCTTCCTTCTCCCCCTTGTCACTTCACACCTTGGAGTGCCTGACAGAGGGCCTTCAGACGAAAGAACAAAGGGGGAAGGCCTCTGGCTCTACTGCTTGCCCATGGGGAGAGAAGTTCTGGTAGTCTATCTGGAAGGTCTAGAGAGTAGTGATTGATTGGGGAGCTACATCACGGGCGGACCTGGCCAGGTGAAGCTCGCTGACAAGTGGCAGCCTCTCCGGAGACTACCAATTCCGCTGATAACATTCTATGCAAATAGCCGGCTGAGTGCCATGGGCAGAAAACATTGACACATACCTGCCAGACGCCTATTCTGGGTCTGAAGAGTCCACCCTGGTCTCCAGCAACTCATCAGCTCAGCACACACTTTGCCTGGACGCATGGAAACCGCCTCTCTCCACGAATGTCTTCACCTGCTAGGAAACACACGATGTCACTCAGCCAAAGGAGAGCACAGGCAAAGTCAACTGAAGCCCCCATTTTCAAGATTTTGCCCTCTGCTGCTCCACAGCCTCCGGTGGCACCCTGCATGTGCGTCACTTCTCGGTAGACAAGGCCGAAATCCGGGCATCCAGGGCCCCAGCCGTCCAGAGTCTACGGATGGCGGCATATGGATCACCCCTTTGCCTCGTACAGCAGGGAGGCCTGGGCCCTAGACTGGCTCCGCTAGAGCTCCACGACCTCAGCTATTTTCCCTGACTTTTGGCCCGTGCCCTCGTGAGTGTGTCACCTCTACTTCCACTTCTCTTCCCACCACACTGAATCCGCCACCTGCGGATACCTGAGCGTGGACATCAACATCTATCACTGGCTGCAGTGTCACAGCTCACTAGGTGTCTAGGCTCAGGCTGACCTTGGCTGTCTTCTGCCCAGGCAAGGAGCCTAATCCTTCCAAGGAAATGAGGACACCTGCTCACTGGCCGACATCCTTTCTTTCATCCACACAGCGGTCTAGATGAGGGTCAAGGGGCCAGGTGGGCCAGGTGAAGGCTGAGTGTGGGGCCTAAGGCTTCTTTCCCAATCACCATGGTGACAGCCACCGGAAGGCTGGGCGGAACTTCTGACGGGGACGAGTCACAAACACTGAGCCAATAGGAGAGGTCCAGCCTAACCGGCCAGTTCCGCAGAGCTCTCCATTTTACCCATGGACAGACAACGGCCCCTTGCGTCTTTGGCCACAAAATCGAGGGCACCCAGGGAATAACTTCACAGTAGGCAACCCCTGATGTGAACACGTTCGACACACTGGGACAGCAGGCAGGTACCTCTTTTCCACTTACGCTAGGATATCACTAGGCAAGGCACCCTTCCTCAGCATCTGTGGCCTCTCTGTATGTGTTCGCTCGGAGGAATCTCTTCATTCTACCCCTGAGACACATCACAAGTATGAGGGGCCTGAGAGAGAGCCTAGAGATGGAACGGGGGAGGCTTCTGGCTGTACTGCTTCCCCGTGGGTAGAGAATAGCAGGTAGTCTCTCTGGAAGGTCTTAGCTTCCGTTGACTGACATGCGCAATACAGTAGGGGCGGACCCTGGCCAGGTGGAGCTTGTGGGCAGATGCAACCTCTCCGGCCACGAATAATTGCGCTGCTGCTTTGTATGGTGAAAACCTCCCCCCGCCAAGGGGGATGGGTAGAGAACATTGACCCACACCCGCCAGGGGCCTTTCCTGGGACTAAAGATCCCAACGTGGTCTCAACGTCGTCACCCTCTCAACACACACCTTTCCTGCACACGTAATCCTGCCTTTCTCCGTCAGGGCCCTATCCTACCAGGAAAAAAAGCAAGCCGCTCAAAAAGGCCGATGCCAGGGAAATCGAGGAAACACTGCCAGTTTCCAAATTTATGCTGTCTACATGTCCCCGCCTCCGGTGCAACGCTGCCTATGTGGCCGGGCCCCGAAGGCAAGGCCGAAATCCTGGCAGCCTGGGACCCAGCAGTCCAATGCTTTATGGACGTGGGGACACGGATGACCTGTCCGCCACATACAAGAGGGATCCTTGGGCCCTTCACTGGCTCGCCATTCAGCTCCACGACGTCCACTACTGGCCCTGGCCTTTGCTTTGGCTGGTGCCCCATTAAACGTGTGCTCCGGAGCGATGTTTCTCCACCCATCACTAGCATTCTGCCACCAGGGGATATGTGAGTGTGGGAGTCACCATTTGTCACTGGCAGCAGTGTCACAAGTCACTAGACTTCCAGCTACCCGCTGACCTAGGCTGCCTTCTGCCCCAGGCAAGGTCCCGAATCCTTTATCCCAGATGCTGACACCTGGCCACTGGTGGATATTGATTTTTATCAACACAGAGGTCTGAGTGAGGGTCAGAGGGCCAGGTAGGTGAAGTGAAGGCCAGGTGGGCGGGGCTAAGGCTTCTTTGCCATCACCATAGAGACAGTCCCCCCACCGCAAGAGTGGGCGGAGCTTGGGATGGGCCTGGTGACAAGACTGAGCCAATGGCAGAGATCCGGCCCGCCAGGCAGATGACACGGGGCCCTCCATTGTGACCTATGACACCTAGTGGCCACAGGATTTGAGCACACCCCGGGAAAGGCTACACAGGCACAAGGGAGCCCCTGGTGCGGACTGCTTCAGGGCACTGGCAAAGCACGCCAGGTACCTCTTTCCCACTTTCCTGAGGATATCAGTAGGCAAGGCATCCCCACTCAGCATCTCTTGCCTCTCTCTGTCTCGCTCTGCTTGTGTTCCTTCTCTGAAATCTCTTCCTTCTCCCCCTTGTCACTTCACACCTTCGAGTGCCTGACAGAGGGCCTAGAGACCAAAGAGCAAAGGGGCAAAGCCTCTGGCTCTACTGCTTGCCCATGGGGAGAGAAGTTCTGGTAGTCTATCTGGAAGGTCTAGAGAGTAGTGATTGACTGGGGAGCTATGTCACCATCGGACCTGGCCAGGTGAAGCTTGACATCACCGTGGGACCTGGCCAGGTGAAGCTTGACATCACCGTGGGACCTGGCCAGGTGAAGCTCGCTGACAAGTGGCAGCCTCTCCCCAGACTACTAATTCCGCTGATAACATTCTATGCAAATAACCGGCTGAGTGCCATGGGCAGAAAACATTGACACATACCTGCCAGAGGCCTATTCTGGGTCTGAAGAGTCCACCCTGGTCTCCAGCAACTCATCAGCTCAGCACACACTTTGCCTGGACGCATGGAAACCGCCTCTCTCCACGAATGTCTTCACCTGCTAGGAAACACACGATGTCACTCAGCCAAAGGAGAGCACAGGCAAAGTCAACTGAAGCCCCCATTTTCAAGATTTTGCCCTCTGCTGCTCCACAGCCTCCGGTGGCACCCTGCATGTGCGTCACTTCTCGGTAGACAAGGCCGAAATCCGGGCATCCAGGGCCCCAGCCGTCCAGAGTCTACGGATGACGGCATATGGATCACCTCTTTGCCTCGTACAGCAGGGAGGCCTGGGCCCTCTACTGGCTCCGCTAGAGCTCCACGACCTCAGCTATTTTCCCTGACCTTTGGCCCGTGCCCTCGTGAGTGTGTCATCTCTACTTCCACTTCTCTTCCCACCACACTGAATCCGCCACCTGCGGATACCTCAGCGTGGACATCAACATCTATCACTGGCTGCAGTGTCACAGGTCACTAGGTGTCTAGGCTCAGGCTGACCTTGGCTGTCTTCTGCCCAGGCAAGGAGCCTAATCCTTCCAAGGAAATGAGGACACCTGCTCACTGGCCGACATCCTTTCTTTCATCCACACAGCAGTCTAGATGAGGGTCAAGGGGCCAGGTGGGCCAGGTGAAGGCTGAGTGTGGGGCCTAAGGCTTCTTTCCCAATCACCATGGTGACAGCCACCGGAAGGCTGGGCGGAACTTCTGACGGGGACGAGTCACAAACACTGAGCCAATAGGAGAAGTCCAGCCTAAGCGGCCAGTTCCGCAGAACCCTCCATTTTACCCATGGACAGACAACGGCCCCTTGCGTCTTTGGCCACAAAATCGAGGGCACCCAAGGAATAACTTCACAGTAGGCAACCCCTGATGTGAACTCGTTCGACACACTGGGACAGCAGGCAGGTACCTCTTTTCCACTTACGCTAGGATATCACTAGGCAAGGCGCGCTTCCTCAGCATCTGTGGCCTCTCTGTATGTGTTCGCTCGGAGCAATCTCTTCATTCTACCCCTGAGACACATCACAAGTATGAGGGGCCTGAGAGAGAGCCTAGAGATGGAACGGGGGAGGCTTCTGGCTGTACTGCTTCCCCGTGGGTAGAGAATAGCAGGTAGTCTCTCTGGAAGGTCTTAGCTTCTGTTGACTGACATGCGCAATACAGTAGGGGCGGACCCTGGCCAGGTGGAGCTTGTGGGCAGATGCAACCTCTCCGGCGACGAATAATTGCTCTGCTGCTTTGTATGGTGAAAACCTCCCCCCGCCAAGGGGGATGGGTAGAGAACATTGACCCACACCCGCCAGGGGCCTTTCCTGGGACTAAAGATCCCAACCTGGTCTCAACGTCGTCACCCTCTCAACACACACCTTTCCTGCACACGTAATCCTGCCTTTCTCCCTCAGGGCCCTATCCTACCAGGAAAAAAAGCAAGCCGCTCAAAAAGGCCGATGCCAGGGAAATCGAGGAAACACTGCCAGTTTCCAAATTTATGCTGTCTACATGTCCCCGCCTCCGGTGCAAGGCTGCCTATGTGGCCGGGCTCCGAAGGCAAGGCCGAAATCCTGGCAGCCTGGGACCCAGCAGTCCAATGCTTTATGGACGTGGGGACACGGATGACCTGTCCGCCACATACAGGAGGGATCCTTGGGCCCTTCACTGGCTCGCCATTCAGCTCCACGACGTCCACTACTGGCCCTGGCCTTTGCTTTGGCTGGTGCCCCATTAAACGTGTGCTCCGGAGCGATGTTTCTCCACCCATCACTAGCATTCTGCCACCAGGGGATATGTGAGTGTGGGAGTCACCATTTGTCACTGGCAGCAGTGTCACAAGTCACTAGACTTCCAGCTACCCGCTGACCTAGGCTGCCTTCTGCCCCAGGCAAGGTCCCGAATCCTTTATCCCAGATGCTGACACCTGGCCACTAGCGGACATTGATTTTTATCAACACAGAGGTCCGAGTGAGGGTCAGAGGGCCAGGTAGGTGAAGTGAAGGCCAGGTGGCCCGGCTAAGGCTTCTTTGCCATGACCATAGACACAGTCCCCCCACCGCAAAAGTGGGCGGAGCTTCTGACGGGCCTGGTGACAAGACTGAGCCAATGGCAGAGATCCGGCCCGCCAGGCAGATGATACGGGGCCCTCCGTTGTGACCTATGACACCTAGTGGCCACAGGATTTGAGCACACCCCGGGAAAGGCTACGCAGGCACAAGGGAGCCCCTGGTGCGGACTGCTTCAGGGCATTGGCAGAGCACACCAGGTACCTCTTTCCCACTTTCCTGAGGATATCAGTAGGCAAGGCATCCCCACTCAGCATCTCTTGCCCCTCTCTGTCTCTCTCTGGCTGTGTTCGTTCTCTGAAATCTCTTCCTTCTCCCCCTTGTCACTTCACACCTTCGAGTGCCTGACAGAGGGCCTAGAGACCAAAGAGCAAAGGGGCAAGGCCTCTGGCTCTACTGCTTGCCCATGGGGAGAGAAGTTCTGGTAGTCTATCTGGAAGGTCTAGAGAGTAGTGATTGACTGGGGAGCTATGTCACCATCGGACCTGGCCAGGAGAAGCTTGACATCACCGTGGGACCTGGCCAGGTGAAGCTTGACATCACCGTGGGACCTGGCCAGGTGAAGCTCGCTGACAAGTGGCAGCCTCTCCGGAGACTACTAATTCCGCTGATAACATTCTATGCAAATAACCGGCTGAGTGCCATGGGCAGAAAACATTGACACATACCTGCCAGACGCCTATTCTGGGTCTGAAGAGTCCACCCTGGTCTCCAGCAACTCATCAGCTCAGCACACACTTTGCCTGGACGCATGGAAACCGCCTCTCTCCACGAATGTCTTCACCTGCTAGGAAACACACGATGTCACTCAGCCAAAGGAGAGCACAGGCAAAGTCAACTGAAGCCCCCATTTTCAAGATTTTGCCCTCTGCTGCTCCACAGCCTCCGGTGGCACCCTGCATGTGCGTCACTTCTCGGTAGACAAGGCCGAAATCCGGGCATCCAGGGCCCCAGCCGTCCAGAGTCTACGGATGGCGGCATATGGATCACCCCTTTGCCTCGTACAGCAGGGAGGCCTGGGCCCTAGACTGGCTCCGCTAGAGCTCCACGACCTCAGCTATTTTCCCTGACCTTTGGCCCGTGCCCTCGTGAGTGTGTCATCTCTACTTCCACTTCTCTTCCCACCACACTGAATCCGCCACCTGCGGATACCTGAGCGTGGACATCAACATCTATCACTGGCTGCAGTGTCACAGCTCACTAGGTGTCTAGGCTCAGGCTGACCTTGGCTGTCTTCTGCCCAGGCAAGGAGCCTAATCCTTCCAAGGAAATGAGGACACCTGCTCACTGGCCGACATCCTTTCTTTCATCCACACAGCGGTCTAGATGAGGGTCAAGGGGCCAGGTGGGCCAGGTGAAGGCTGAGTGTGGGGCCTAAGGCTTCTTTCCCAATCACCATGGTGACAGCCACCGGAAGGCTGGGCGGAACTTCTGACGGGGACGAGTCAGAAACACTGAGCCAATAGGAGAGGTCCAGCCTAAGCGGCCAGTTCCGCACAGCCCTCCATTTTACCCATGGACAGACAACGGCCCCTTGCGTCTTTGGCCACAAAATCGAGGGCACCCAGGGAATAACTTCACAGTAGGCAACCCCTGATGTGAACACGTTCGACACACTGGGACAGCAGGCAGGTACCTCTTTTCCACTTACGCTAGGATATCACTAGGCAAGGCGCCCTTCCTCAGCATCTGTGGCCTCTCTGTATGTGTTCGCTCGGAGGAATCTCTTCATTCTACCCCTGAGACACATCACAAGTATGAGGGGCCTGAGAGAGAGCCTAGAGATGGAACGGGGGAGGCTTCTGGCTGTACTGCTTCCCCATGGGTAGAGAATAGCAGGTAGTCTCTCTGGAAGTTCTTAGCTTCCGTTGACTGACATGCGCAATACAGTAGGGGCGGACCCTGGCCAGGTGGAGCTTGTGGGCAGATGCAACCTCTCCGGCCACGAATAATTGCGCTGCTGCTTTGTATGGTGAAAACCTCCCCCCGCCAAGGGGGATGGGTAGAGAACATTGACCCGCACCCGCCAGGGGCCTTTCCTGGGACTAAAGATCCCAACATTGTCTCAACGTCGTCACCGTCTCAACACACACCTTTCCTGCACATGTAATCCTGCCTTTCTCCCTCAGGGCCCTATCCTACCAGGAAAAAAAGCAAGCCGCTCAAAAAGGCCGATGCCAGGGAAATCGAGGAAACACTGCCAGTTTCCAAATTTATGCTGTCTACATGTCCCCGCCTCCGGTGCAAGGCTGCCTATGTGGCCGGGCTCTGAAGGCAAGACCGAAATCCTGGCAGCCTGGGACCCAGCAGTCCAATGCTTTATGGACGTGGGGACACGGATGACCTGTTCGCCACATACAGGAGGGATCCTTGGGCCCTTCACTGGCTCGCCATTCAGCTCCACAACGTCCACTACTGGCCCTGGCCTTTGCTTTGGCTGGTGCCCCATTAAACGTGTGCTCCGGAGCGATGTTTCTCCACCCATCACTAGCATTCTGCCACCAGGGGATATGTGAGTGTGGGAGTCACCATTTGTCACTGGCAGCAGTGTCACAAGTCACTAGACTTCCAGCTACCCGCTGACCTAGGCTGCCTTCTGCCCCAGGCAAGGTCCCGAATCCTTTATCCCAGATGCTGACACCTGGCCACTAGCGGACATTGATTTTTATCAACACAGAGGTCTGAGTGAGGGTCAGAGGGCCAGGTAGGTGAAGTGAAGGCCAGGTGGGCGGGGCTAAGGCTTCTTTGCCATCACCAGAGACAGTCTCCCCACCGCAAGAGTGGGCGGAGCTTGTGATGGGCCTGGTGACAAGACTGAGCCAATGGCAGAGATCCGGCCCGCCAGGCAGATGACACGGGGCCCTCCATTGTGACCTATGACACCTAGTGGCCACAGGATTTGAGCACACCCCGGGAAAGGCTACGCAGGCACAAGGGAGCCCCTGGTGCGGACTGCTTCAGGGCATTGGCAGAGCACACCAGGTACCTCTTTCCCACTTTCCTGAGGATATCAGTAGGCAAGGCATCCCCACTCAGCATCTCTTGCCCCTCTCTGTCTCTCTCTGGCTGTGTTCGTTCTCTGAAATCTCTTCCTTCTCCCCCTTGTCACTTCACACCTTCGAGTGCCTGACAGAGGGCCTAGAGACCAAAGAGCAAAGGGGCAAGGCCTCTGGCTCTACTGCTTGCCCATGGGGAGAGAAGTTCTGGTAGTCTATCTGGAAGGTCTAGAGAGTAGTGATTGACTGGGGAGCTATGTCACCATCGGACCTGGCCAGGTGAAGCTTGACATCACCGTGGGACCTGGCCAGGTGAAGCTCGCTGACAAGTGGCAGCCTCTCCGGAGACTACTAATTCCGCTGATAACATTCTATGCAAATAACCGGCTGAGTGCCATGGGCAGAAAACATTGACACATACCTGCCAGAGGCCTATTCTTGGTCTGAAGAGTCCACCCTGCTCTCCAGCAACTCATCAGCTCAGCACACACTTTGCCTGGACGCATGGAAACCGCCTCTCTCCACGAATGTCTTCACCTGCTAGGAAACACACGATGTCACTCAGCCAAAGGAGAGCACAGGCAAAGTCAACTGAAGCCCCCATTTTCAAGATGTTGCCCTCTGCTGCTCCACAGCCTCCGGTGGCACACTGCATGTGCGTCACTTCTCGGTAGACAAGGCCGAAATCCGGGCATCCAGGGCCCCAGCCGTCCAGAGTCTACGGATGGCGGCATATGGATCACCTCTTTGCCTCGTACAGCAGGGAGGCCTGGGCCCTAGTCTGGCTCCGCTAGAGCTCCACGACCTCAGCTATTTTCCCTGACCTTTGGCCCGTGCCCTCGTGAGTGTGTCATCTCTACTTCCACTTCTCTTCTCACCACACTGAATCCGCCACCTGCGGATACCTCAGCGTGGACATCAACATCTATCACTGGCTGCAGTGTCACAGCTCACTAGGTGTCTAGGCTCAGGCTGACCTTGGCTGTCTTCTGCCCAGGCAAGGAGCCTAATCCTTCCAAGGAAATGAGGACACCTGCTCACTGGCCGACATCCTTTCTTTCATCCACACAGCGGTCTAGATGAGGGTCAAGGGGCCAGGTGGGCCAGGTGAAGGCTGAGTGTGGGGCCTAAGGCTTCTTTCCCAATCACCATGGTGACAGCCACCGGAAGGCTGGGCGGAACTTCTGACGGGGACGAGTCACAAACACTGAGCCAATAGGAGAGGTCCAGCCTAAGCGGCCAGTTCCGCACAGCCCTCCATTTTACCCATGGACAGACAACGGCCCCTTGCGTCTTTGGCCACAAAATCGAGGGCACCCAGGGAATAACTTCACAGTAGGCAACCCCTGATGTGAACACGTTCGACACACTGGGACAGCAGGCAGGTACCTCTTTTCCACTTACGCTAGGATATCACTAGGCAAGGCGCCCTTCCTCAGCATCTGTGGCCTCTCTGTATGTGTTCGCTCGGAGGAATCTCTTCATTCTACCCCTGAGACACATCACAAGTATGAGGGGCCTGAGAGAGAGCCTAGAGATGGAACGGGGGAGGCTTCTGGCTGTACTGCTTCCCCATGGGTAGAGAATAGCAGGTAGTCTCTCTGGAAGTTCTTAGCTTCCGTTGACTGACATGCGCAATACAGTAGGGGCGGACCCTGGCCAGGTGGAGCTTGTGGGCAGATGCAACCTCTCCGGCCACGAATAATTGCGCTGCTGCTTTGTATGGTGAAAACCTCCCCCCGCCAAGGGGGATGGGTAGAGAACATTGACCCGCACCCGCCAGGGGCCTTTCCTGGGACTAAAGATCCCAACATTGTCTCAACGTCGTCACCGTCTCAACACACACCTTTCCTGCACATGTAATCCTGCCTTTCTCCCTCAGGGCCCTATCCTACCAGGAAAAAAAGCAAGCCGCTCAAAAAGGCCGATGCCAGGGAAATCGAGGAAACACTGCCAGTTTCCAAATTTATGCTGTCTACATGTCCCAGCCTCCGGTGCAAGGCTGCCTATGTGGCCGGGCTCTGAAGGCAAGACCGAAATCCTGGCAGCCTGGGACCCAGCAGTCCAATGCTTTATGGACGTGGGGACACGGATGACCTGTTCGCCACATACAGGAGGGATCCTTGGGCCCTTCACTGGCTCGCCATTCAGCTCCACGACGTCCACTACTGGCCCTGGCCTTTGCTTTGGCTGGTGCCCCATTAAACGTGTGCTCCGGAGCGATGTTTCTCCACCCATCACTATCATTCTGCCACCAGGGGATATGTGAGTGTGGGAGTCACCATTTGTCACTGGCAGCAGTGTCACAAGTCACTAGACTTCCAGCTACCCGCTGACCTAGGCTGCCTTCTGCCCCAGGCAAGGTCCCGAATCCTTTATCCCAGATGCTGACACCTGGCCACTAGCGGACATTGATTTTTATCAACACAGAGGTCTGAGTGAGGGTCAGAGGGCCAGGTAGGTGAAGTGAAGGCCAGGTGGGCGGGGCTAAGGCTTCTTTGCCATCACCAGAGACAGTCCCCCCACCGCAAGAGTGGGCGGAGCTTGTGATGGGCCTGGTGACAAGACTGAGCCAATGGCAGAGATCCGGCCCGCCAGGCAGATGACACGGGGCCCTCCATTGTGACCTATGACACCTAGTGGCCACAGGATTTGAGCACACCCCGGGAAAGGCTACGCAGGCACAAGGGAGCCCCTGGTGCGGACTGCTTCAGGGCATTGGCATCCCCACTCAGCATCTCTTGCCCCTCTCTGTCTCTCTCTGGCTGTGTTCGTTCTCTGAAATCTCTTCCTTCTCCCCCTTGTCACTTCACACCTTCGAGTGCCTGACAGAGGGCTTAGAGAACAAAGAGCAAAGGGGGAAGGCCTCTGGCTCTACTGCTTGCCCATGGGGAGAGAAGTTCTGGTAGTCTATCTGGAAGGTCTAGAGAGTAGTGATTGACTGGGGAGCTATGTCACCATCGGACCTGGCCAGGTGAAGCTTGACATCACCGTGGGACCTGGCCAGGTGAAGCTCGCTGACAAGTGGCAGCCTCTCCGGAGACTACTAATTCCGCTGATAACATTCTATGCAAATAACCGGCTGAGTGCCATGGGCAGAAAACATTGACACATACCTGCCAGAGGCCTATTCTGGGTCTGAAGAGTCCACCCTGCTCTCCAGCAACTCATCAGCTCAGCACACACTTTACCTGGACGCATGGAAACCGCCTCTCTCCACGAATGTCTTCACCTGCTAGGAAACACACGATGTCACTCAGCCAAAGGAGAGCACAGGCAAAGTCAACTGAAGCCCCCATTTTCAAGATGTTGCCCTCTGCTGCTCCACAGCCTCCGGTGGCACCCCGCATGTGCGTCACTTCTCGGTAGACAAGGCCAAAATCCGGGCATCCAGGGCCCCAGCCGCCCAGAGTCTACGGATGGCGGCATATGGATCACCTCTTTGCCTCGTACAGCAGGGAGGCCTGGGCCCTAGACTGGCTCCGCTAGAGCTCCACGACCTCAGCTATTTTCCCTGACCTTTGGCCCGTGCCCTCGTGAGTGTGTCATCTCTACTTCCACTTCTCTTCCCACCACACTGAATCCGCCACCTGCGGATACCTGAGCGTGGACATCAACATCTATCACTGGCTGCAGTGTCACAGCTCACTAGGTGTCTAGGCTCAGGCTGACCTTGGCTGTCTTCTGCCCAGGCAAGGAGCCTAATCCTTCCAAGGAAATGAGGAAACCTGCTCACTGGCCGACATCCTTTCTTTCATCCACACAGCGGTCTAGATGAGGGTCAAGGGGCCAGGTGGGCCAGGTGAAGGCTGAGTGTGGGGCCTAAGGCTTCTTTCCCAATCACCATGGTGACAGCCACCGGAAGGCTGGGCGGAACTTCTGACGGGGACGAGTCACAAACACTGAGCCAATAGGAGAGGTCCAGCCTAACCGGCCAGTTCCGCAGAGCCCTCCATTTTACCCATGGACAGACAACGGCCCCTTGCGTCTTTGGCCACAAAATCGAGGGCACCCAGGGAATAACTTCACAGTAGGCAACCCCTGATATGAACACGTTCGACACACTGGGACAGCAGGCAGGTACCTCTTTTCCACTTACGCTAGGATATCACTAGGCAAGGCGCCCTTCCTCAGCATCTGTGGCCTCTCTGTATGTGTTCGCTCGGAGGAATCTCTTCATTCTACCCCTGAGACACATCACAAGTATGAGGGGCCTGAGAGAGAGCCTAGAGATGGAACGGGGGAGGCTTCTGGCTGTACTGCTTCCCCGTGGGTAGAGAATAGCAGGTAGTCTCTCTGGAAGGTCTTAGCTTCTGTTGACTGACATGCGCAATACAGTAGGGGCGGACCCTGGCCAGGTGGAGCTTGTGGGCAGATGCAACCTCTCCGGCGACGAATAATTGCTCTGCTGCTTTGTATGGTGAAAACCTCCCCCCGCCAAGGGGGATGGGTAGAGAACATTGACCCACACCCGCCAGGGGCCTTTCATGGGACTAAAGATCCCAACGTGGTCTCAACGTCGTCACCCTCTCAACACACACCTTTCCTGCACACGTAATCCTGCCTTTCTCCGTCAGGGCCCTATCCTACCAGGAAAAAAAGCAAGCCGCTCAAAAAGGCCGATGCCAGGGAAATCGAGGAAACACTGCCAGTTTCCAAATTTATGCTGTCTACATGTCCCCGCCTCCGGTGCAAGGCTGCCTATGTGGCCGGGCTCCGAAGGCAAGGCCGAAATCCTGGCAGCCTGGGACCCAGCAGTCCAATGCTTTATGGACGTGGGGACACGGATGACCTGTCCGCCACATACAAGAGGGATCCTTGGGCCCTTCACTGGCTCGCCATTCAGCTCCACGACGTCCACTACTGGCCCTGGCCTTTGCTTTGGCTGGTGCCCCATTAAACGTGTGCTCCGGAGCGATGTTTCTCCACCCATCACTAGCATTCTGCCACCAGGGGATATGTGAGTGTGGGAGTCACCATTTGTCACTGGCAGCAGTGTCACAAGTCACTAGACTTCCAGCTACCCGCTGACCTAGGCTGCCTTCTGCCCCAGGCAAGGTCCCGAATCCTTTATCCCAGATGCTGACACGTGGCCACTAGCGGACATTGATTTTTATCAACACAGAGGTCCGAGTGAGGGTCAGAGGGCCAGGTAGGTGAAGTGAAGGCCAGGTGGGCGGGGCTAAGGCTTCTTTGCCATCACCATAGAGACAGTCCCCCCACCGCAAAAGTGGGCGGAGCTTCTGACGGGCCTGGTGACAAGACTGAGCCAATGGCAGAGATCCGGCCCGCCAGGCAGATGACACGGGGCCCTCCGTTGTGACCTATGACACCTAGTGGCCACAGGATTTGAGCACACCCCGGGAAAGGCTACGCAGGCACAAGGGAGCCCCTGGTGCGGACTGCTTCAGGGCATTGGCAGAGCACACCAGGTACCTCTTTCCCACTTTCCTGAGGATATCAGTAGGCAAGGCATCCCCACTCAGCATCACTTGCCCCTCTCTGTCTCTCTCTGGCTGTGTTCGTTCTCTGAAATCTCTTCCTTCTCCCCCTTGTCACTTCACACCTTCGAGTGCCTGACAGAGGGCCTAGAGACCAAAGAGCAAAGGGGCAAGGCCTCTGGCTCTACTGCTTGCCCATGGGGAGAGAAGTTCTGGTAGTCTATCTGGAAGGTCTAGAGAGTAGTGATTGACTGGGGAGCTATGTCACCATCGGACCTGGCCAGGTGAAGCTTGACATCACCGTGGGACCTGGCCAGGTGAAGCTTGACATCACCGTGGGACCTGGCCAGGTGAAGCTCGCTGACAAGTGGCAGCCTCTCCGGAGACTACTAATTCCGCTGATAACATTCTATGCAAATAACCGGCTGAGTGCCATGGGCAGAAAACATTGACACATACCTGCCAGAGGCCTATTCTGGGTCTGAAGAGTCCACCCTGGTCTCCAGCAACTCATCAGCTCAGCACACACTTTGCCTGGACGCATGGAAACCGCCTCTCTCCACGAATGTCTTCACCTGCTAGGAAACACACGATGTCACTCAGCCAAAGGAGAGCACAGGCAAAGTCAACTGAAGCCCCCATTTTCAAGATTTTGCCCTCTGCTGCTCCACAGCCTCCGGTGGCACACTGCATGTGCGTCACTTCTCGGTAGACAAGGCCGAAATCCGGGCATCCAGGGCCCCAGCCGTCCAGAGTCTACGGATGGCGGCATATGGATCACCTCTTTGCCTCGTACAGCAGGGAGGCCTGGGCCCTAGACTGGCTCCGCTAGAGCTCCACGACCTCAGCTATTTTCCCTGACCTTTGGCCCGTGCCCTCGTGAGTGTGTCATCTCTACTTCCACTTCTCTTCCCACCACACTGAATCCGCCACCTGCGGATACCTCAGCGTGGACATCAACATCTATCACTGGCTGCAGTGTCACAGCTCACTAGGTGTCTAGGCTCAGGCTGACCTTGGCTGTCTTCTGCCCAGGCAAGGAGCCTAATCCTTCCAAGGAAATGAGGACACCTGCTCACTGGCCGACATCCTTTCTTTCATCCACACAGCGGTCTAGATGAGGGTCAAGGGGCCAGGTGGGCCAGGTGAAGGCTGAGTGTGGGGCCTAAGGCTTCTTTCCCAATCACCATGGAGACAGCCACCGGAAGGCTGGGCGGAACTTCTGACGGGGACGAGTCACAAACACTGAGCCAATAGGAGAGGTCCAGCCTAACCGGCCAGTTCCGCAGAGCCCTCCATTTTACCCATGGACAGACAACGGCCCCTTGCGTCTTTGGCCACAAAATCGAGGGCACCCAGGGAATAACTTCACAGTAGGCAACCCCTGATGTGAACACGTTCGACACACTGGGACAGCAGGCAGGTACCTCTTTTCCACTTACGCTAGGATATCACTAGGCAAGGCGCCCTTCCTCAGCATCTGTGGCCTCTCTGTATGTGTTCGCTCGGAGGAATCTCTTCATTCTACCCCTGAGACACATCACAAGTATGAGGGGCCTGAGAGAGAGCCTAGAGATGGAACGGGGGAGGCTTCTGGCTGTACTGCTTCCCCGTGGGGACAGAATAGCAGGTAGTCTCTCTGGAAGGTCTTAGCTTCTGTTGACTGACATGCGCAATACAGTAGGGGCGGACCCTGGCCAGGTGGAGCTTGTGGGCAGATGCAACCTCTCCGGCCACGAATAATTGCGCTGCTGCTTTGTATGGTGAAAACCTCCCCCCGCCAAGGGGGATGGGTAGAGAACATTGACCCACACCCGCCAGGGGCCTTTCCTGGGACTAAAGATCCCAACGTGGTCTCAACGTCGTCACCCTCTCAACACACACCTTTCCTGCACACGTAATCCTGCCTTTCTCCGTCAGGGCCCTATCCTACCAGGAAAAAAAGCAAGCCGCTCAAAAAGGCCGATGCCAGGGAAATCGAGGAAACACTGCCAGTTTCCAAATTTATGCTGTCTACATGTCCCCACCTCCGGTGCAAGACTGCCTATGGGGCCGGGCTCCGAAGGCAAGGCCGAAATCCTGGCAGCTTGGGACCCAGCAGTCCAATGCTTTATGGACGTGGGGACACGGATGACCTGTCCGCCACATACAAGAGGGATCCTTGGGCCCTTCACTGGCTCGCCATTCAGCTCCACAACGTCCACTACTGGCCCTGGCCTTTGCTTTGGCTGGTGCCCCATTAAACGTGTGCTCCGGAGCGATGTTTCTCCACCCATCACTAGCATTCTGCCACCAGGGGATATGTGAGTGTGGGAGTCACCATTTGTCACTGGCAGCAGTGTCACAAGTCACTAGACTTCCAGCTACCCGCTGACCTAGGCTGCCTTCTGCCCCAGGCAAGGTCCCGAATCCTTTATCCCAGATGCTGACACGTGGCCACTAGCGGACATTGATTTTTATCAACACAGAGGTCCGAGTGAGGGTCAGAGGGCCAGGTAGGTGAAGTGAAGGCCAGGTGGGCGGGGCTAAGGCTTCTTTGCCATCACCATAGAGACAGTCCCCCCACCGCAAAAGTGGGCGGAGCTTCTGACGGGCCTGGTGACAAGACTGAGCCAATGGCAGAGATCCGGCCCGCCAGGCAGATGACACGGGGCCCTCCGTTGTGACCTATGACACCTAGTGGCCACAGGATTTGAGCACACCCCGGGAAAGGCTACGCAGGCACAAGGGAGCCCCTGGTGCGGACTGCTTCAGGGCATTGGCAGAGCACACCAGGTACCTCTTTCCCACTTTCCTGAGGATATCAGTAGGCAAGGCATCCCCACTCAGCATCACTTGCCCCTCTCTGTCTCTCTCTGGCTGTGTTCGTTCTCTGAAATCTCTTCCTTCTCCCCCTTGTCACTTCACACCTTCGAGTGCCTGACAGAGGGCCTAGAGACCAAAGAGCAAAGGGGCAAGGCCTCTGGCTCTACTGCTTGCCCATGGGGAGAGAAGTTCTGGTAGTCTATCTGGAAGGTCTAGAGAGTAGTGATTGACTGGGGAGCTATGTCACCATCGGACCTGGCCAGGTGAAGCTTGACATCACCGTGGGACCTGGCCAGGTGAAGCTTGACATCACCGTGGGACCTGGCCAGGTGAAGCTCGCTGACAAGTGGCAGCCTCTCCGGAGACTACTAATTCCGCTGATAACATTCTATGCAAATAACCGGCTGAGTGCCATGGGCAGAAAACATTGACACATACCTGCCAGAGGCCTATTCTGGGTCTGAAGAGTCCACCCTGGTCTCCAGCAACTCATCAGCTCAGCACACACTTTGCCTGGACGCATGGAAACCGCCTCCCTCCACGAATGTCTTCACCTGCTAGGAAACACACGATGTCACTCAGGCAAAGGAGAGCACAGGCAAAGTCAACTGAAGGCCCCATTTTCAAGATTTTGCCCTCTGCTGCTCCACAGCCTCCGGTGGCACCCTGCATGTGCGTCACTTCTCGGTAGACAAGGCCGAAATCCGGGCATCCAGGGCCCCAGCCGTCCAGAGTCTACGGATGGCGGCATATGGATCACCTCTTTGCCTCGTACAGCAGGGAGGCCTGGGCCCTAGACTGGCTCCGCTAGAGCTCCACGACCTCAGCTATTTTCCCTGACCTTTGGCCCGTGCCCTCGTGAGTGTGTCATCTCTACTTCCACTTCTCTTCCCACCACACTGAATCCGCCACCTGCGGATACCTGAGCGTGGACATCAACATCTATCACTGGCTGCAGTGTCACAGCTCACTAGGTGTCTAGGCTCAGGCTGACCTTGGCTGTCTTCTGCCCAGGCAAGGAGCCTAATCCTTCCAAGGAAATGAGGACACCTGCTCACTGGCCGACATCCTTTCTTTCATCCACACAGCGGTCTAGATGAGGGTCAAGGGGCCAGGTGGGCCAGGTGAAGGCTGAGTGTGGGGCCTAAGGCTTCTTTCCCAATCACCATGGTGACAGCCACCGGAAGGCTGGGCGGAACTTCTGACGGGGACGAGTCACAAACACTGAGCCAATAGGAGAGGTCCAGCCTAAGAGGCCAGTTCCGCAGAGCCCTCCATTTTACCCATGGACAGACAACGGCCCCTTGCGTCTTTGGCCACAAAATCGAGGGCACCCAGGGAATAACTTCACAGTAGGCAACCCCTGATGTGAACACGTTCGACACACTGGGACAGCAGGCAGGTACCTCTTTTCCACTTACGCTAGGATATCACTAGGCAAGGCGCCCTTCCTCAGCATCTGTGGCCTCTCTGTATGTGTTCGCTCGGAGGAATCTCTTCATTCTACCCCTGAGACACATCACAAGTACGAGGGGCCTGAGAGAGAGCCTAGAGATGGAACGGGGGAGGCTTCTGGCTGTACTGCTTCCCCGTGGGTAGAGAATAGCAGGTAGTCTCTCTGGAAGGTCTTAGCTTCTGTTGACTGACATGCGCAATACAGTAGGGGCGGACCCTGGCCAGGTGGAGCTTGTGGGCAGATGCAACCTCTCCGGCCACGAATAATTGCGCTGCTGCTTTGTATGGTGAAAACCTCCCCCCGCCAAGGGGGATGGGTAGAGAACATTGACCCACACCCGCCAGGGGCCTTTCCTGGGACTAAAGATCCCAACGTGGTCTCAACGTCGTCACCCTCTCAACACACACCTTTCCTGCACACGTAATCCTGCCTTTCTCCGTCAGGGCCCTATCCTACCAGGAAAAAAAGCAAGCCGCTCAAAAAGGCCGATGCCAGGGAAATCGAGGAAACACTGCCAGTTTCCAAATTTATGCTGTCTACATGTCCCCGCCTCCGGTGCAAGGCTGCCTATGGGGCCGGGCTCCGAAGGCAAGGCCGAAATCCTGGCAGCCTGGGACCCAGCAGTCCAATGCTTTATGGACGTGGGGACACGGATGACCTGTCCGCCACATACAAGAGGGATCCTTGGGCCCTTCACTGGCTCGCCATTCAGCTCCACGACGTCCACTACTGGCCCTGGCCTTTGCTTTGGCTGGTGCCCCATTAAACGTGTGCTCCGGAGCGATGTTTCTCCACCCATCACTATCATTCTGCCACCAGGGGATATGTGAGTGTGGGAGTCACCATTTGTCACTGGCAGCAGTGTCACAAGTCACTAGACTTCCAGCTACCCGCTGACCTAGGCTGCCTTCTGCCCCAGGCAAGGTCCCGAATCCTTTATCCCAGATGCTGACACGTGGCCACTAGCGGACATTGATTTTTATCAACACAGAGGTCCGAGTGAGGGTCAGAGGGCCAGGTAGGTGAAGTGAAGGCCAGGTGGGCGGGGCTAAGGCTTCTTTGCCATCACCAGAGACAGTCCCCCGACCGCAAGAGTGGGCGGAGCTTGTGACGGGCCTGGTGACAAGACTGAGCCAATGGCAGAGATCCGGCCCGCCAGGCAGATGACACGGGGCCCTCCGTTGTGACCTATGACACCTAGTGGCTACAGGATTTGAGCACACCCCGGGAAAGGCTACGCAGGCACAAGGGAGCCCCTGGTGCGGACTGCTTCAGGGCATTGGCATCCCCACTCAGCATCTCTTGCCCCTCTCTGTCTCTCTCTGGCTGTGTTCGTTCTCTGAAATCTCTTCCTTCTCCCCCTTGTCACTTCACACCTTCGAGTGCCTGACAGAGGGCTTAGAGACCAAAGAGCAAAGGGGGAAGACCTCTGGCTCTACTGCTTGCCCATGGGGAGAGAAGTTCTGGTAGTCTATCTGGAAGGTCTAGAGAGTAGTGATTGACTGGGGAGCTATGTCACCATCGGACCTGGCCAGGTGAAGCTTGACATCACCGTGGGACCTGGCCAGGTGAAGCTTGACATCACCGTGGGACCTGGCCAGGTGAAGCTCGCTGACAAGTGGCAGCCTCTCCGCAGACTACTAATTCCGCTGATAACATTCTATGCAAATAACCGGCTGAGTGCCATGGGCAGAAAACATTGACACATACCTGCCAGAGGCCTATTCTGGGTCTGAAGAGTCCACCCTGGTCTCCAGCAACTCATCAGCTCAGCACACACTTTGCCTGGACGCATGGAAACCGCCTCTCTCCAGGAATGTCTTCACCTGCTAGGAAACACACGATGTCACTCAGCCAAAGGAGAGCACAGGCAAAGTCAACTGAAGCCCCCATTTTCAAGATTTTGCCGTTTGCTGCTCCACAGCCTCCGGTGGCACCCCGCATGTGCGTCACTTCTCGGTAGACAAGGCCGAAATCCGGGCATCCAGGGCCCCAGCCGTCCAGAGTCTACGGATGGCGGCATATGGATCACCTCTTTGCCTCGTACAGCAGGGAGGCCTGGGCCCTAGACTGGCTCCGCTAGAGCTCCACGACCTCAGCTATTTTCCCTGACCTTTGGCCCGTGCCCTCGTGAGTGTGTCATCTCTACTTCCACTTCTCTTCCCACCACACTGAATCCGCCACCTGCGGATACCTGAGCGTGGACATCAACATCTATCACTGGCTGCAGTGTCACAGCTCACTAGGTGTCTAGGCTCAGGCTGACCTTGGCTGTCTTCTGCCCAGGCAAGGAGCCTAATCCTTCCAAGGAAATGAGGACACCTGCTCGCTGGTCGACATCCTTTCTTTCATCCACACAGCGGTCTAGATGAGGGTCAAGGGGCCAGGTGGGCCAGGTGAAGGCTGAGTGTGGGGCCTAAGGCTTCTTTCCCAATCACCATGGTGACAGCCACCAGAAGGCTGGGCGGAACTTCTGACGGGGACGAGTCACAAACACTGAGCCAATAGGAGAGGTCCAGCCTAAGCGGCCAGTTCCGCAGAGCCCTCCATTTTACCCATGGACAGACAACGGCCCCTTGCGTCTTTGGCCACAAAATCGAGGGCACCCAGGGAATAACTTCACAGTAGGCAACCCCTGATGTGAACACGTTCGACACACTGGGACAGCAGGCAGGTACCTCTTTTCCACTTACGCTAGGATATCACTAGGCAAGGCGCCCTTCCTCAGCATCTGTGGCCTCTCTGTATGTGTTCGCTCGGAGGAATCTCTTCATTCTACCCCTGAGACACATCACAAGTATGAGGGGCCTGAGAGAGAGCCTAGAGATGGAACGGGGGAGGCTTCTGGCTGTACTGCTTCCCCGTGGGTAGAGAATAGCAGGTAGTCTCTCTGGAAGGTCTTAGCTTCTGTTGACTGACACGCGCAATACAGTAGGGGCGGACCCTGGCCAGGTGGAGCTTGTGGGCAGATGCAACCTCTCCGGCCACGAATAATTGCGCTGCTGCTTTGTATGGTGAAAACCTCCCCCCGCCAAGGGGGATGGGTAGAGAACATTGACCCACACCCGCCAGGGGCCTTTCCTGGGACTAAAGATCCCAACGTGGTCTCAACGTCGTCACCCTCTCAACACACACCTTTCCTGCACACGTAATCCTGCCTTTCTCCGTCAGGGCCCTATCCTACCAGGAAAAAAAGCAAGCCGCTCAAAAAGGCCGATGCCAGGGAAATCGAGGAAACACTGCCAGTTTCCAAATTTATGCTGTCTACATGTCCCCGCCTCCGGTGCAAGGCTGCCTATGGGGCCGGGCTCCGAAGGCAAGGCCGAAATCCTGGCAGCCTGGGACCCAGCAGTCCAATGCTTTATGGACGTGGGGACACGGATGACCTGTCCGCCACATACAAGAGGGATCCTTGGGCCCTTCACTGGCTCGCCATTCAGCTCCACGACGTCCACTACTGGCCCTGGCCTTTGCTTTGGCTGGTGCCCCATTAAACGTGTGCTCCGGAGCGATGTTTCTCCACCCATCACTATCATTCTGCCACCAGGGGATATGTGAGTGTGGGAGTCACCATTTGTCACTGGCAGCAGTGTCACAAGTCACTAGACTTCCAGCTACCCGCTGACCTAGGCTGCCTTCTGCCCCAGGCAAGGTCCCGAATCCTTTATCCCAGATGCTGACACCTGGCCACTAGCGGACATTGATTTTTATCAACACAGAGGTCCGAGTGAGGGTCAGAGGGCCAGGTAGGTGAAGTGAAGGCCAGGTGGGCGGGGCTAAGGCTTCTTTGCCATCACCAGAGACAGTCCCCCGACCGCAAGAGTGGGCGGAGCTTGTGACGGGCCTGGTGACAAGACTGAGCCAATGGCAGAGATCCGGCCCGCCAGGCAGATGACACGGGGCCCTCCGTTGTGACCTATGACACCTAGTGGCCACAGGATTTGAGCACACCCCGGGAAAGGCTACGCAGGCACAAGGGAGCCCCTGGTGCGGACTGCTTCAGGGCATTGGCAGAGCACACCAGGTACCTCTTTCCCACTTTCCTGAGGATATCAGTAGGCAAGGCATCCCCACTCAGCATCTCTTGCCCCTCTCTGTCTCTCTCTGGCTGTGTTCGTTCTCTGAAATCTCTTCCTTCTCCCCCTTGTCACTTCACACCTTCGAGTGCCTGACAGAGGGCCTAGAGACCAAAGAGCAAAGGGGCAAGGCCTCTGGCTCTACTGCTTGCCCATGGGGAGAGAAGTTCTGGTAGTCTATCTGGAAGGTCTAGAGAGTAGTGATTGATTGGGGAGCTACGTCACCATGGGACCTGGCCAGGTGAAGCTTGACATCACCGTGGGACCTGGCCAGGTGAAGCTCGCTGACAAGTGGCAGCCTCTCCGGAGACTACTAATTCCGCTGATAACATTCTATGCAAATAACCGGCTGAGTGCCATGGGCAGAAAACATTGACACATACCTGCCAGAGGCCTATTCTGGGTCTGAAGAGTCCACCCTGCTCTCCAGCAACTCATCAGCTCAGCACACACTTTGCCTGGACGCATGGAAACCGCCTCTCTCCACGAATGTCTTCACCTGCTAGGAAACACGCGCTGTCACTCAGCCAAAGGAGAGCACAGGCAAAGTCAACTGAAGGCCCCATTTTCAAGATTTTGCCCTCTGCTGCTCCACAGCCTCCGGTGGCACCCTGCATGTGCGTCACTTCTCGGTAGACAAGGCCCAAATCCGGGCATCCAGGGCCCCAGCCGTCCAGAGTCTACGGATGGCGGTATATGGATCACCTCTTTGCCTCGTACAGCAGGGAGGCCTGGGCCCTAGACTGGCTCCGCTAGAGCTCCACGACCTCAGCTATTTTCCCTGACCTTTGGCCCGTGCCCTCGTGAGTGTGTCATCTCTACTTCCACTTCTCTTCCCACCACACTGAATCCGCCACCTGCGGATACCTGAGCGTGGACATCAACATCTATCACTGGCTGCAGTGTCACAGGTCACTAGGTGTCTAGCCTCAGGCTGACCTTGGCTGTCTTCTGCCCAGGCAAGGAGCCTAATCCTTCCAAGGAAATGAGGACACCTGCTCACTGGCCGACATCCTTTCTTTCATCCACACAGCGGTCTAGATGAGGGTCAAGGGGCCAGGTGGGCCAGGTGAAGGCTGAGTGTGGGGCCTAAGGCTTCTTTCCCAATCACCATGGTGACAGCCACCGGAAGGCTGGGCGGAACTTCTGACGGGGACGAGTCACAAACACTGAGCCAATAGGAGAGGTCCAGCCTAACCGGCCAGTTCCGCACAGCCCTCCATTTTACCCATGGACAGACAACGGCCCCTTGCGTCTTTGGCCACAAAATCGAGGGCACCCAGGGAATAACTTCACAGTAGACAACCCCTGATGTGAACACGTTCGACACACTGGGACAGCAGGCAGGTACCTCTTTTCCACTTACGCTAGGATATCACTAGGCAAGGCGCCCTTCCTCAGCATCTGTGGCCTCTCTGTATGTGTTCGCTCGGAGGAATCTCTTCATTCTACCCCTGAGACACATCACAAGTATGAGGGGCCTGAGAGAGAGCCTAGAGATGGAACGGGGGAGGCTTCTGGCTGTACTGCTTCCCCGTGGGTAGAGAATAGCAGGTAGTCTCTCTGGAAGTTCTTAGCTTCCGTTGACTGACATGCGCAATACAGTAGGGGCGGACCCTGGCCAGGTGGAGCTTGTGGGCAGATGCAACCTCTCCGGCCACGAATAATTGCGCTGCTGCTTTGTATGGTGAAAACCTCCCCCCGCCAAGGGGGATGGGTAGAGAACATTGACCCACACCCGCCAGGGGCCTTTCCTGGGACTAAAGATCCCTACATTGTCTCAACGTCGTCACCGTCTCAACACACACCTTTCCTGCACACGTAATCCTGCCTTTCTCCGTCAGGGCCCTATCCTACCAGGAAAAAAAGCAAGCCGCTCAAAAAGGCCGATGCCAGGGAAATCGAGGAAACACTGCCAGTTTCCAAATTTATGCTGTCTACATGTCCCCGCCTCCGGTGCAAGGCTGCCTATGGGGCCGGGCTCCGAAGGCAAGGCCGAAATCCTGGCAGCCTGAGACCCAGCAGTCCAATGCTTTATGGACGTGGGGACACGGATGACCTGTCCGCCACATACAAGAGGGATCCTTGGGCCCTTCACTGGCTCGCCATTCAGCTCCACGACGTCCACTACTGGCCCTGGCCTTTGCTTTGGCTGGTGCCCCATTAAACGTGTGCTCCGGAGCGATGTTTCTCCACCCATCACTAGCATTCTGCCACCAGGGGATATGTCAGTGTGGGAGTCACCATTTCTCACTGGCAGCAGTGTCACAAGTCACTAGACTTCCAGCTACCCGCTGACCTAGGCTGCCTTCTGCCCCAGGCAAGGTCCCGAATCCTTTATCCCAGATGCTGACACCTGGCCACTAGCAGACATTGATTTTTATCAACACAGAGGTCTGAGTGAGGGTCAGAGGGCCAGGTAGGTGAAGTGAAGGCCAGGTGGGCGGGGCTAAGGCTTCTTTGGCATCACCAGAGACAGTCCCCCCACCGCAAGAGTGGGCGGAGCTTGTGATGGGCCTGGTGACAAGACTGAGCCAATGGAAGAGATCCGGCCCGCCAGGCAGATGACACGGGGCCCTCCATTGTGACCTATGACACCTAGTGGCCACAGGATTTGAGCACACCCCGGGAAAGGCTACGCAGGCACAAGGGAGCCCCTGGTGCGGACTGCTTCAGGGCATTGGCATCCCCACTCAGCATCTCTTGCCCCTCTCTGTCTCTCTCTGGCTGTGTTCGTTCTCTGAAATCTCTTCCTTCTCCCCCTTGTCACTTCACACCTTCGAGTGCCTGACAGAGGGCTTAGAGACCAAAGAGCAAAGGGGGAAGGCCTCTGGCTCTACTGCTTGCCCATGGGGAGAGAAGTTCTGGTAGTCTATCTGGAAGGTCTAGAGAGTAGTGATTGACTGGGGAGCTATGTCACCATCGGACCTGGCCAGGTGAAGCTTGACATCACCGTGGGACCTGGCCAGGTGAAGCTTGACATCACCGTGGGACCTGGCCAGGTGAAGCTCGCTGACAAGTGGCAGCCTCTCCGCAGACTACTAATTCCGCTGATAACATTCTATGCAAATAACCGGCTGAGTGCCATGGGCAGAAAACATTGACACATACCTGCCAGAGGCCTATTCTGGGTCTGAAGAGTCCACCCTGGTCTCCAGCAACTCATCAGCTCAGCACACACTTTGCCTGGACGCATGGAAACCGCCTCTCTCCACGAATGTCTTCACCTGCTAGGAAACACACGATGTCACTCAGCCAAAGGAGAGCACAGGCAAAGTCAACTGAAGCCTCCATTTTCAAGATTTTGCCGTCTGCTGCTCCACAGCCTCCGGTGGCACCCCGCATGTGCGTCACTTCTCGGTAGACAAGGCCGAAATCCGGGCATCCAGGGCCCCAGCCGTCCAGAGTCTACGGATGGCGGCATATGGATCACCTCTTTGCCTCGTACAGCAGGGAGGCCTGGGCCCTAGACTGGCTCCGCTAGAGCTCCACGACCTCAGCTATTTTCCCTGACCTTTGGCCCGTGCCCTCGTGAGTGTGTCATCTCTACTTCCACTTCTCTTCCCACCACACTGAATCCGCCACCTGCGGATACCTGAGCGTGGACATCAACATCTATCACTGGCTGCAGTGTCACAGCTCACTAGGTGTCTAGGCTCAGGCTGACCTTGGCTGTCTTCTGCCCAGGCAAGGAGCCTAATCCTTCCAAGGAAATGAGGACACCTGCTCACTGGCCGACATCCTTTCTTTCATCCACACAGCGGTCTAGATGAGGGTCAAGGGGCCAGGTGGGCCAGGTGAAGGCTGAGTGTGGGGCCTAAGGCTTCTTTCCCAATCACCATGGTGACAGCCACCAGAAGGCTGGGCGGAACTTCTGACGGGGACGAGTCACAAACACTCAGCCAATAGGAGAGGTCCAGCCTAACCGGCCAGTTCCGCAGAGCCCTCCATTTTACCCATGGACAGACAACGGCCCCTTGCGTCTTTGGCCACAAAATCGAGGGCACCCAGGGAATAACTTCACAGTAGGCAACCCCTGATGTGAACACGTTCGACACACTGGGACAGCAGGCAGGTACCTCTTTTCCACTTACGCTAGGATATCACTAGGCAAGGCGCCCTTCCTCAGCATCTGTGGCCTCTCTGTATGTGTTCGCTCGGAGGAATCTCTTCATTCTACCCCTGAGACACATCACAAGTATGAGGGGCCTGAGAGAGAGCCTAGAGATGGAACGGGGGAGGCTTCTGGCTGTACTGCTTCCCCATGGGTAGAGAATAGCAGGTAGTCTCTCTGGAAGTTCTTAGCTTCCGTTGACTGACATGCGCAATACAGTAGGGGCGAACCCTGGCCAGGTGGAGCTTGTGGGCAGATGCAACCTCTCCGGCCACGAATAATTGCGCTGCTGCTTTGTATGGTGAAAACCTCCCCCCGCCAAGGGGGATGGGTAGAGAACATTGACCCACACCCACCAGGGGCCTTTCCTGGGACTAAAGATCCCAACATTGTCTCAACGTCGTCACCGTCTCAACACACACCTTTCCTGCACATGTAATCCTGCCTTTCTCCCTCAGGGCCCTATCCTACCAGGAAAAAAAGCAAGCCGCTCAAAAAGGCCGATGCCAGGGAAATCGAGGAAACACTGCCAGTTTCCAAATTTATGCTGTCTACATGTCCCCGCCTCCGGTGCAAGGCTGCCTATGTGGCCGGGCTCTGAAGGCAAGACCGAAATCCTGGCAGCCTGGGACCCAGCAGTCCAATGCTTTATGGACGTGGGGACACGGATGACCTGTTCGCCACATACAGGAGGGATCCTTGGGCCCTTCACTGGCTCGCCATTCAGCTCCACGACGTCCACTACTGGCCCTGGCCTTTGCTTTGGCTGGTGCCCCATTAAACGTGTGCTCCGGAGCGATGTTTCTCCACCCATCACTATCATTCTGCCACCAGGGGATATGTGAGTGTGGGAGTCACCATTTGTCACTGGCAGCAGTGTCACAAGTCACTAGACTTCCAGCTACCCGCTGACCTAGGCTGCCTTCTGCCCCAGGCAAGGTCCCGAATCCTTTATCCCAGATGCTGACACCTGGCCACTAGCGGACATTGATTTTTATCAACACAGAGGTCTGAGTGAGGGTCAGAGGGCCAGGTAGGTGAAGTGAAGGCCAGGTGGGCGGGGCTAAGGCTTCTTTGCCATCACCAGAGACAGTCCCCCGACCGCAAGAGTGGGCGGAGCTTGTGATGGGCCTGGTGACAAGACTGAGCCAATGGCAGAGATCCGGCCCGCCAGGCAGATGACACGGGGCCCTCCATTGTGACCTATGACACCTAGTGGCCACAGGATTTGAGCACACCCCGGGAAAGGCTACGCAGGCACAAGGGAGCCCCTGGTGCGGACTGCTTCAGGGCATTGGCATCCCCACTCAGCATCTCTTGCCCCTCTCTGTCTCTCTCTGGCTGTGTTCGTTCTCTGAAATCTCTTCCTTCTCCCCCTTGTCACTTCACACCTTCGAGTGCCTGACAGAGGGCTTAGAGACCAAAGAGCAAAGGGGGAAGGCCTCTGGCTCTACTGCTTGCCCATGGGGAGAGAAGTTCTGGTAGTCTATCTGGAAGGTCTAGAGAGTAGTGATTGACTGGGGAGCTATGTCACCATCGGACCTGGTCAGGTGAAGCTTGACATCACCGTGGGACCTGGCCAGGAGAAGCTCGCTGAGAAGTGGCAGCCTCTCCCCAGACTACTAATTCCGCTGATAACATTCTATGCAAATAACCGGCTGAGTGCCATGGGCAGAAAACATTGACACATACCTGCCAGAGGCCTATTCTGGGTCTGAAGAGTCCACCCTGGTCTCCAGCAACTCATCAGCTCAGCACACACTTTGCCTGGACGCATGGAAACCGCCTCTCTCCACGAATGTCTTCACCTGCTAGGAAACACACGATGTCACTCAGCCAAAGGAGAGCACAGGCAAAGTCAACTGAAGCCCCCATTTTCAAGATTTTGCCCTCTGCTGCTCCACAGCCTCCGGTGGCACCCCGCATGTGCGTCACTTCTCGGTAGACAAGGCCGAAATCCGGGCATCCAGGGCCCCAGCCGTCCAGAGTCTACGGATGGCGGCATATGGATCACCTCTTTGCCTCGTACAGCAGGGAGGCCTGGGCCCTAGACTGGCTCCGCTAGAGCTCCACGACCTCAGCTATTTTCCCTGACCTTTGGCCCGTGCCCTCGTGAGTGTGTCATCTCTACTTCCACTTCTCTTCCCACCACACTGAATCCGCCACCTGCGGATACCTCAGCGTGGACATCAACATCTATCACTGGCTGCAGTGTCACAGCTCACTAGGTGTCTAGGCTCAGGCTGACCTTGGCTGTCTTCTGCCCAGGCAAGGAGCCTAATCCTTCCAAGGAAATGAGGACACCTGCTCACTGGCCGACATCCTTTCTTTCATCCACACAGCGGTCTAGATGAGGGTCAAGGGGCCAGGTGGGCCAGGTGAAGGCTGAGTGTGGGGCCTAAGGCTTCTTTCCCAATCACCATGGTGACAGCCACCAGAAGGCTGGGCGGAACTTCTGACGGGGACGAGTCACAAACACTGAGCCAATAGGAGAGGTCCAGCCTAACCGGCCAGTTCCGCAGAGCCCTCCATTTTACCCATGGACAGACAACGGCCCCTTGCGTCTTTGGCCACAAAATCGAGGGCACCCAGGGAATAACTTCACAGTAGGCAACCCCTGATGTGAACACGTTCGACACACTGGGACAGCAGGCAGGTACCTCTTTTCCACTTACGCTAGGATATCACTAGGCAAGGCGCCCTTCCTCAGCATCTGTGGCCTCTCTGTATGTGTTCGCTCGGAGGAATCTCTTCATTCTACCCCTGAGACACATCACAAGTATGAGGGGCCTGAGAGAGAGCCTAGAGATGGAACGGGGGAGGCTTCTGGCTGTACTGCTTCCCCGTGGGTAGAGAATAGCAGGTAGTCTCTCTGGAAGGTCTTAGCTTCTGTTGACTGACATGCGCAATACAGTAGGGGCGGACCCTGGCCAGGTGGAGCTTGTGGGCAGATGCAACCTCTCCGGCCACGAATAATTGCGCTGCTGCTTTGTATGGTGCAAACCTCCCCCCGCCAAGGGGGATGGGTAGAGAACATTGACCCACACCCGCCAGGGGCCTTTCCTGGGACTAAAGATCCCAACGTGGTCTCAACGTCGTCACCCTCTCAACACACACCTTTCCTGCACACGTAATCCTGCCTTTCTCCGTCAGGGCCCTATCCTACCAGGAAAAAAAGCAAGCCGCTCAAAAAGGCCGATGCCAGGGAAATCGAGGAAACACTGCCAGTTTCCAAATTTATGCTGTCTACATGTCCCCGCCTCCGGTGCAAGGCTGCCTATGGGGCCGGGCTCCGAAGGCAAGGCCGAAATCCTGGCAGCCTGGGACCCAGCAGTCCAATGCTTTATGGACGTGGGGACACGGATGACCTGTCCGCCACATACAAGAGGGATCCTTGGGCCCTTCACTGGCTCGCCATTCAGCTCCACGACGTCCACTACTGGCCCTGGCCTTTGCTTTGGCTGGTGCCCCATTAAACGTGTGCTCCGGAGCGATGTTTCTCCACCCATCACTAGCATTCTGCCACTAGGGGATATGTCAGTGTGGGAGTCACCATTTGTCACTGGCAGCAGTGTCACAAGTCACTAGACTTCCAGCTACCCGCTGACCTAGGCTGCCTTCTGCCCCAGGCAAGGTCCCGAATCCTTTATCCCAGATGCTGACACCTGGCCACTAGCGGACACTGATTTTTATCAACACAGAGGTCTGAGTGAGGGTCAGAGGGCCAGGTAGGTGAAGTGAAGGCCAGGTGGGCGGGGCTAAGGCTTCTTTGCCATCACCATAGAGACAGTCCCCCCACCGCAAAAGTGGGCGGAGCTTCTGACGGGCCTGGTGACAAGACTGAGCCAATGGCAGAGATCCGGCCCGCCAGGCAGATGACACGGGGCCCTCCATTGTGACCTATGACACCTAGTGGCCACAGGATTTGAGCACACCCCGGGAAAGGCTACGCACGCACAAGGGAGCCCCTGGTGCGGACTGCTTCAGGGCATTGGCAGAGCACACCAGGTACCTCTTTCCCACTTTCCTGAGGATATCAGTAGGCAAGGCATCCCCACTCAGCATCTCTTGCCCCTCTCTGTCTCTCTCTGGCTGTGTTCATTCTCTGAAATCTCTTCCTTCTCCCCCTTGTCACTTCACACCTTCGAGTGCCTGACAGAGGCCCTAGAGACCAAAGAGCAAAGGGGGAAAGCCTCTGGCTCTACTGCTTGCCCATGGGGAGAGAAGTTCTGGTAGTCTATCTGGAAGGTCTAGAGAGTAGTGATTGATTGGGGAGCTACGTCACCATGGGACCTGGCCAGGTGAAGCTTGACATCACCGTGGGACCTGGCCAGGTGAAGCTCGCTGACAAGTGGCAGCCTCTCCGGAGACTACTAATTCCGCTGATAACATTCTATGCAAATAACCGGCTGAGTGCCATGGGCAGAAAACATTGACACATACCTGCCAGAGGCCTATTCTGGGTCTGAAGAGTCCACCCTGGTCTCCAGCAACTCATCAGCTCAGCACACACTTTGCCTGGACGCATGGAAACCGCCTCTCTCCACGAATGTCTTCACCTGCTAGGAAACACGCGCTGTCACTCAGCCAAAGGAGAGCAAAGGCAAAGTCAACTGAAGCCTCCATTTTCAAGATTTTGCCCTCTGCTGCTCCACAGCCTCCGGTGGCACCCTGCATGTGCGTCACTTCTCGGTAGACAAGGCCGAAATCCGGGCATCCAGGGCCCCAGCCGTCCACAGTCTACGGATGGCGGCATATGGATCACCTCTTTGCCTCCTACAGCAGGGAGGCCTGGGCCCTAGACTGGCTCCGCTAGAGCTCCACGACCTCAGCTATTTTCCCTGACCTTTGGCCCGTGCCCTCGTGAGTGTGTCATCTCTACTTCCACTTCTCTTCCCACCACACTGAATCCGCCACCTGCGGATACCTCAGCGTGGACATCAACATCTATCACTGGCTGCAGTGTCACAGCTCACTAGGTGTCTAGGCTCAGGCTGACCTTGGCTGTCTTCTGCCCAGGCAAGGAGCCTAATCCTTCCAAGGAAATGAGGATACGTGCTCACTGGCCGACATCCTTTCTTTCATCCACACAGCGGTCTAGATGAGGGGAAAGCGGCCAGGTGGGCCAGGTGAAGGCTGAGTGTGGGGCCTAAGGCTTCTTTCCCAATCACCATGGTGACAGCCACCGGAAGGCTGGGCGGAACTTCTGACGGGGACGAGTCACAAACACTGAGCCAATAGGAGAGGTCCAGCCTAACCGGCCAGTTCCGAAGAACCCTCCATTTTACCCATGGACAGACAACGGCCCCTTGCGTCTTTGGCCACAAAATCGAGGGCACCCCGGGAATAACTTCACAGTAGGCAACCCCTGATGTGAACACGTTCGACACACTGGGACAGCAGGCAGGTACCTCTTTTCCACTTACCCTAGGATATCACTAGGCAAGGCGCCCTTCCTCAGCATCTGTGGCCTCTCTGTATGTGTTCGCTCGGAGGAATCTCTTCATTCTACCCCTGAGACACATCACAAGTATGAGGGGCCTGAGAGAGAGCCTAGAGATGGAACGGGGGAGGCTTCTGGCTGTACTGCTTCCCCGTGGGGACAGAATAGCAGGTAGTCTCTCTGGAAGGTCTTAGCTTCTGTTGACTGACATGCGCAATACAGTAGGGGCGGACCCTGGCCAGGTGGAGCTTGTGGGCAGATGCAACCTCTCCGGCCACGAATAATTGCGCTGCTGCTTTGTATGGTGAAAACCTCCCCCCGCCAAGGGGGATGGGTAGAGAACATTGACCCACACCCGCCAGGGGCCTTTCCTGGGACTAAAGATCCCAACATGGTCTCAACGTCGTCACCCTCTCAACACACACCTTTCCTGCACACGTAATCCTGCCTTTCTCCGTCAGGGCCCTATCCTACCAGGAAAAAAAGCAAGCCGCTCAAAAAGGCCGATGCCAGGGAAATCGAGGAAACACTGCCAGTTTCCAAATTTATGCTGTCTACATGTCCCCGCCTCTGGTGCAAGGCTGCCTATGTGGCCGGGCTCCGAAGGCAAGGCCGAAATCCTGGCAGCCTGGGACCCAGCAGTCCAATGCTTTATGGACGTGGGGACACGGATGACCTGTCCGCCACATACAGGAGGGATCCTTGGGCCCTTCACTGGCTCGCCATTCAGCTCCACGACGTCCACTACTGGCCCTGGCCTTTGCTTTGGCTGGTGCCCCATTAAACGTGTGCTCCGGAGCGATGTTTCTCCACCCATCACTATCATTCTGCCACCAGGGGATATGTGAGTGTGGGAGTCACCATTTGTCACTGGCAGCAGTGTCACAAGTCACTAGACTTCCAGCTACCCGCTGACCTAGGCTGCCTTCTGCCCCAGGCAAGGTCCCGAATCCTTTATCCCAGATGCTGACATCTGGCCACTAGCGGACATTGATTTTTATCAACACGGAGGTCCGAGTGAGGGTCAGAGGGCCAGGTAGGTGAAGTGAAGGCCAGGTGGGCGGGGCTAAGGCTTCTTTGCCATCACCATAGAGACAGTCCCCCCACTGCAAAAGTGGGCGGAGCTTCTGACGGGCCTGGTGACAAGACTGAGCCAATGGCAGAGATCCGGCCCGCCAGGCAGATGACACGGGGCCCTCCATTGTGATCTATGACACCTAGTGGCCACAGGATTTGAGCACACGCCGGGAAAGGCTACGGAGGCACAAGGGAGCCCCTGGTGCGGACTGCTTCAGGGCATTGGCATCCCCACTCAGCATCTCTTGCCCCTCTCTGTCTCTCTCTGGCTGTGTTCGTTCTCTGAAATCTCTTCCTTCTCCCCCTTGTCACTTCACACCTTCGAGTGCCTGACAGAGGGCTTAGAGACCAAAGAGCAAAGGGGGAAGGCCTCTGGCTCTACTGCTTGCCCATGGGGAGAGAAGTTCTGGTAGTCTATCTGGAAGGTCTAGAGAGTAGTGATTGACTGGGGAGCTATGTCACCATCGGACCTGGCCAGGTGAAGCTTGACATCACCGTGGGACCTGGCCAGGTGAAGCTTGACATCACCGTGGGACCTGGCCAGGTGAAGCTCGCTGACAAGTGGCAGCCTCTCCGCAGACTACTAATTCCGCTGATAACATTCTATGCAAATAACCGGCTGAGTGCCATGGGCAGAAAACATTGACACATACCTGCCAGAGGCCTATTCTGGGTCTGAAGAGTCCACCCTGGTCTCCAGCAACTCATCAGCTCAGCACACACTTTGCCTGGACGCATGGAAACCGCCTCTCTCCACGAATGTCTTCACCTGCTAGGAAACACACGATGTCACTCAGCCAAAGGAGAGCACAGGCAAAGTCAACTGAAGCCTCCATTTTCAAGATTTTGCCGTCTGCTGCTCCACAGCCTCCGGTGGCACCCCGCATGTGCGTCACTTCTCGGTAGACAAGGCCGAAATCCGGGCATCCAGGGCCCCAGCCGTCCAGAGTCTACGGATGGCGGCATATGGATCACCTCTTTGCCTCGTACAGCAGGGAGGCCTGGGCCCTAGACTGGCTCCGCTAGAGCTCCACGACCTCAGCTATTTTCCCTGACCTTTGGCCCGTGCCCTCGTGAGTGTGTCATCTCTACTTCCACTTCTCTTCCCACCACACTGAATCCGCCACCTGCGGATACCTCAGCGTGGACATCAACATCTATCACTGGCTGCAGTGTCACAGCTCACTAGGTGTCTAGGCTCAGGCTGACCTTGGCTGTCTTCTGCCCAGGCAAGGAGCCTAATCCTTCCAAGGAAATGAGGATACGTGCTCACTGGCCGACATCCTTTCTTTCATCCACACAGCGGTCTAGATGAGGGGAAAGCGGCCAGGTGGGCCAGGTGAAGGCTGAGTGTGGGGCCTAAGGCTTCTTTCCCAATCACCATGGTGACAGCCACCGGAAGGCTGGGCGGAACTTCTGACGGGGACGAGTCACAAACACTGAGCCAATAGGAGAGGTCCAGCCTAACCGGCCAGTTCCGAAGAACCCTCCATTTTACCCATGGACAGACAACGGCCCCTTGCGTCTTTGGCCACAAAATCGAGGGCACACCGGGAATAACTTCACAGTAGGCAACCCCTGATGTGAACACGTTCGACACACTGGGACAGCAGGCAGGTACCTCTTTTCCACTTACGCTAGGATATCACTAGGCAAGGCGCCCTTCCTCAGCATCTGTGGCCTCTCTGTATGTGTTCGCTCGGAGGAATCTCTTCATTCTACCCCTGAGACACATCACAAGTATGAGGGGCCTGAGAGAGAGCCTAGAGATGGAACGGGGGAGGCTTCTGGCTGTACTGCTTCCCCGTGGGGACAGAATAGCAGGTAGTCTCTCTGGAAGGTCTTAGCTTCTGTTGACTGACATGCGCAATACAGTAGGGGCGGACCCTGGCCAGGTGGAGCTTGTGGGCAGATGCAACCTCTCCGGCCACGAATAATTGCGCTGCTGCTTTGTATGGTGAAAACCTCCCCCCGCCAAGGGGGATGGGTAGAGAACATTGACCCACACCCGCCAGGGGCCTTTCCTGGGACTAAAGATCCCAACATGGTCTCAACGTCGTCACCCTCTCAACACACACCTTTCCTGCACACGTAATCCTGCCTTTCTCCGTCAGGGCCCTATCCTACCAGGAAAAAAAGCAAGCCGCTCAAAAAGGCCGATGCCAGGGAAATCGAGGAAACACTGCCAGTTTCCAAATTTATGCTGTCTACATGTCCCCGCCTCTGGTGCAAGGCTGCCTATGTGGCCGGGCTCCGAAGGCAAGGCCGAAATCCTGGCAGCCTGGGACCCAGCAGTCCAATGCTTTATGGACGTGGGGACACGGATGACCTGTCCGCCACATACAGGAGGGATCCTTGGGCCCTTCACTGGCTCGCCATTCAGCTCCACGACGTCCACTACTGGCCCTGGCCTTTGCTTTGGCTGGTGCCCCATTAAACGTGTGCTCCGGAGCGATGTTTCTCCACCCATCACTATCATTCTGCCACCAGGGGATATGTGAGTGTGGGAGTCACCATTTGTCACTGGCAGCAGTGTCACAAGTCACTAGACTTCCAGCTACCCGCTGACCTAGGCTGCCTTCTGCCCCAGGCAAGGTCCCGAATCCTTTATCCCAGATGCTGACACCTGGCCACTAGCGGACATTGATTTTTATCAACACGGAGGTCCGAGTGAGGGTCAGAGGGCCAGGTAGGTGAAGTGAAGGCCAGGTGGGCGGGGCTAAGGCTTCTTTGCCATCACCATAGAGACAGTCCCCCCACTGCAAAAGTGGGCGGAGCTTCTGACGGGCCTGGTGACAAGACTGAGCCAATGGCAGAGATCCGGCCCGCCAGGCAGATGACACGGGGCCCTCCATTGTGATCTATGACACCTAGTGGCCACAGGATTTGAGCACACCCCGGGAAAGGCTACGGAGGCACAAGGGAGCCCCTGGTGCGGACTGCTTCAGGGCATTGGCATCCCCACTCAGCATCTCTTGCCCCTCTCTGTCTCTCTCTGGCTGTGTTCGTTCTCTGAAATCTCTTCCTTCTCCCCCTTGTCACTTCACACCTTCGAGTGCCTGACAGAGGGCTTAGAGACCAAAGAGCAAAGGGGGAAGGCCTCTGGCTCTACTGCTTGCCCATGGGGAGAGAAGTTCTGGTAGTCTATCTGGAAGGTCTAGAGAGTAGTGATTGACTGGGGAGCTATGTCACCATCGGACCTGGCCAGGTGAAGCTTGACATCACCGTGGGACCTGGCCAGGTGAAGCTTGACATCACCGTGGGACCTGGCCAGGTGAAGCTCGCTGACAAGTGGCAGCCTCTCCGCAGACTACTAATTCCGCTGATAACATTCTATGCAAATAACCGGCTGAGTGCCATGGGCAGAAAACATTGACACATACCTGCCAGAGGCCTATTCTGGGTCTGAAGAGTCCACCCTGGTCTCCAGCAACTCATCAGCTCAGCACACACTTTGCCTGGACGCATGGAAACCGCCTCTCTCCACGAATGTCTTCACCTGCTAGGAAACACACGATGTCACTCAGCCAAAGGAGAGCACAGGCAAAGTCAACTGAAGCCTCCATTTTCAAGATTTTGCCGTCTGCTGCTCCACAGCCTCCGGTGGCACCCCGCATGTGCGTCACTTCTCGGTAGACAAGGCCGAAATCCGGGCATCCAGGGCCCCAGCCGTCCAGAGTCTACGGATGGCGGCATATGGATCACCTCTTTGCCTCGTACAGCAGGGAGGCCTGGGCCCTAGACTGGCTCCGCTAGAGCTCCACGACCTCAGCTATTTTCCCTGACCTTTGGCCCGTGCCCTCGTGAGTGTGTCATCTCTACTTCCACTTCTCTTCCCACCACACTGAATCCGCCACCTGCGGATACCTCAGCGTGGACATCAACATCTATCACTGGCTGCAGTGTCACAGGTCACTAGGTGTCTAGGCTCAGGCTGACCTTGGCTGTCTTCTGCCCAGGCAAGGAGCCTAATCCTTCCAAGGAAATGAGGACACCTGCTCACTGGCCGACATCCTTTCTTTCATCCACACAGCGGTCTAGATGAGGGTCAAGGGGCCAGGTGGGCCAGGTGAAGGCTGAGTGTGGGGCCTAAGGCTTCTTTCCCAATCACCATGGTGACAGCCACCAGAAGGCTGGGCGGAACTTCTGACGGGGACGAGTCACAAACACTGAGCCAATAGGAGAGGTCCAGCCTAACCGGCCAGTTCCGCAGAGCCCTCCATTTTACCCATGGACAGACAACGGCCCCTTGCGTCTTTGGCCACAAAATCGAGGGCACCCAGGGAATAACTTCACAGTAGGCAACCCCTGATGTGAACACGTTCGACACACTGGGACAGCAGGCAGGTACCTCTTTTCCACTTACGCTAGGATATCACTAGGCAAGGCGCCCTTCCTCAGCATCTGTGGCCTCTCTGTATGTGTTCGCTCGGAGGAATCTCTTCATTCTACCCCTGAGACACATCACAAGTATGAGGGGCCTGAGAGAGAGCCTAGAGATGGAACGGGGGAGGCTTCTGGCTGTACTGCTTCCCCGTGGGGACAGAATAGCAGGTAGTCTCTCTGGAAGGTCTTAGCTTCTGTTGACTGACATGCGCAATACAGTAGGGGCGGACCCTGGCCAGGTGGAGCTTGTGGGCAGATGCAACCTCTCCGGCCACGAATAATTGCGCTGCTGCTTTGTATGGTGAAAACCTCCCCCCGCCAAGGGGGATGGGTAGAGAACATTGACCCACACCCGCCAGGGGCCTTTCCTGGGACTAAAGATCCCAACATGGTCTCAACGTCGTCACCCTCTCAACACACACCTTTCCTGCACACGTAATCCTGCCTTTCTCCGTCAGGGCCCTATCCTACCAGGAAAAAAAGCAAGCCGCTCAAAAAGGCCGATGCCAGGGAAATCGAGGAAACACTGCCAGTTTCCAAATTTATGCTGTCTACATGTCCCCGCCTCTGGTGCAAGGCTGCCTATGTGGCCGGGCTCCGAAGGCAAGGCCGAAATCCTGGCAGCCTGGGACCCAGCAGTCCAATGCTTTATGGACGTGGGGACACGGATGACCTGTCCGCCACATACAGGAGGGATCCTTGGGCCCTTCACTGGCTCGCCATTCAGCTCCACGACGTCCACTACTGGCCCTGGCCTTTGCTTTGGCTGGTGCCCCATTAAACGTGTGCTCCGGAGCGATGTTTCTCCACCCATCACTAGCATTCTGCCACCAGGGGATATGTGAGTGTGGGAGTCACCATTTGTCACTGGCAGCAGTGTCACAAGTCACTAGACTTCCAGCTACCCGCTGACCTAGGCTGCCTTCTGCCCCAGGCAAGGTCCCGAATCCTTTATCCCAGATGCTGACACCTGGCCACTAGCGGACATTGATTTTTATCAACACAGAGGTCCGAGTGAGGGTCAGAGGGCCAGGTAGGTGAAGTGAAGGCCAGGTGGGCGGGGCTAAGGCTTCTTTGCCATCACCATAGAGACAGTCCCCCCACTGCAAAAGTGGGCGGAGCTTCTGACGGGCCTGGTGACAAGACTGAGCCAATGGCAGAGATCCGGCCCGCCAGGCAGATGACACGGGGCCCTCCATTGTGACCTATGACACCTAGTGGCCACAGGATTTGAGCACACCCCGGGAAAGGCTACGCAGGCACAAGGGAGCCCCTGGTGCGGACTGCTTCAGGGCATTGGCAGAGCACACCAGGTACCTCTTTCCCACTTTCCTCAGGATATCAGTAGGCAAGGCATCCCCACTCAGCATCTCTTGCCCCTCTCTGTCTCTCTCTGGCTGTGTTCATTCTCTGAAATCTCTTCCTTCTCCCCCTTGTCACTTCACACCTTCGAGTGCCTGACAGAGGGCCTAGAGACCAAAGAGCAAAGGGGGAAGGCCTCTGGCTCTACTGCTTGCCCATGGGGAGAGAAGTTCTGGTAGTCTATCTGGAAGGTCTAGAGAGTAGTGATTGACTGGGGAGCTACGTCACCATGGGACCTGGCCAGGTGAAGCTTGACATCACCGTGGGACCTGGCCAGGTGAAGCTCGCTGACAAGTGGCAGCCTCTCCGGAGACTACTAATTCCGCTGATAACATTCTATGCAAATAACCGGCTGAGTGCCATGGGCAGAAAACATTGACACATACCTGCCAGAGGCCTATTCTGGGTCTGAAGAGTCCACCCTGGTCTCCAGCAACTCATCAGCTCAGCACACACTTTGCCTGGACGCATGGAAACCGCCTCTCTCCACGAATGTCTTCACCTGCTAGGAAACACGCGATGTCACTCAGCCAAAGGAGAGCACAGGCAAAGTCAACTGAAGCCCCCATTTTCAAGATTTTGCCCTCTGCTGCTCCACAGCCTCCGGTGGCACCCTGCATGTGCGTCACTTCTCGGTAGACAAGGCCGAAATCCGGGCATCCAGGGCCCCAGCCGTCCACAGTCTACGGATGGCGGCATATGGATCACCTCTTTGCCTCGTACAGCAGGGAGGCCTGGGCCCTAGACTGGCTCCGCTAGAGCTCCACGACCTCAGCTATTTTCCCTGACCTTTGGCCCGTGCCCTCGTGAGTGTGTCATCTCTACTTCCACTTCTCTTCCCACCACACTGAATCCGCCACCTGCGGATACCTGAGCGTGGACATCAACATCTATCACTGGCTGCAGTGTCACAGCTCACTAGGTGTCTAGGCTCAGGCTGACCTTGGCTGTCTTCTGCCCAGGCAAGGAGCCTAATCCTTCCAAGGAAATGAGGATACGTGCTCACTGGCCGACATCCTTTCTTTCATCCACACAGCGGTCTAGATGAGGGGAAAGGGGCCAGGTGGGCCAGGTGAAGGCTGAGTGTGGGGCCTAAGGCTTCTTTCCCAATCACCATGGTGACAGCCACCGGAAGGCTGGGCGGAACTTCTGACGGGGACGAGTCACAAACACTGAGCCAATAGGAGAGGTCCAGCCTAACCGGCCAGTTCCGCAGAACCCTCCATTTTACCCATGGACAGACAACGGCCCCTTGCGTCTTTGGCCACAAAATCGAGGGCACCCAGGGAATAACTTCACAGTAGGCAACCCCTGATGTGAACACGTTCGACACACTGGGACAGCAGGCAGGTACCTCTTTTCCACTTACGCTAGGATATCACTAGGCAAGGCGCCCTTCCTCAGCATCTGTGGTCTCTCTGTATGTGTTCGCTCGGAGGAATCTCTTCATTCTACCCCTGAGACACATCACAAGTATGAGGGGCCTGAGAGAGAGCCTAGAGATGGAACGGGGGAGGCTTCTGGCTGTACTGCTTCCCCGTGGGTAGAGAATAGCAGGTAGTCTCTCTGGAAGGTCTTAGCTTCTGTTGACTGACATGCGCAATACAGTAGGGGCGGACCCTGGCCAGGTGGAGCTTGTGGGCAGATGCAACCTCTCCGGCCACGAATAATTGCGCTGCTGCTTTGTATGGTGAAAACCTCCCCCCGCCAAGGGCGATGGGTAGAGAACATTGACCCACACCCGCCAGGGGCCTTTCCTGGGACTAAAGATCCCAACATGGTCTCAACGTCGTCACCCTCTCAACACACACCTTTCCTGCACACGTAATCCTGCCTTTCTCCGTCAGGGCCCTATCCTACCAGGAAAAAAAGCAAGCCGCTCAAAAAGGCCGATGCCAGGGAAATCGAGGAAACACTGCCAGTTTCCAAATTTATGCTGTCTACATGTCCCCGCCTCCGGTGCAAGGCTGCCTATGGGGCCGGGCTCTGAAGGCAAGGCCAAAATCCTGGCAGCCTGGGACCCAGCAGTCCAATGCTTTATGGACGTGGGGACACGGATGACCTGTCCGCCACAAACAAGAGGGATCCTTGGGCCCTTCACTGGCTTGCCATTCAGCTCCACGACGTCCACTACTGGCCCTGGCCTTTGCTTTGGCTGGTGCCCCATTAAACGTGTGCTCCGGAGCGATGTTTCTCCACCCATCACTATCATTCTGCCACCAGGGGATATGTCAGTGTGGGAGTCACCATTTGTCACTGGCAGCAGTGTCACAAGTCACTAGACTTCCAGCTACCCGCTGACCTAGGCTGCCTTCTGCCCCAGGCAAGGTCCCGAATCCTTTATCCCAGATGCTGACACCTGGCCACTAGCGGACACTGATTTTTATCAACACAGAGGTCTGAGTGAGGGTCAGAGGGCCAGGTAGGTGAAGTGAAGGCCAGGTGGGCGGGGCTAAGGCTTCTTTGCCATCACCATAGAGACAGTCCCCCCACCGCAAAAGTGGGCGGAGCTTCTGACGGGCCTGGTGACAAGACTGAGCCAATGGCAGAGATCCGGCCCGCCAGGCAGATGACACGGGGCCCTCCATTGTGACCTATGACACCTAGTGGCCACAGGATTTGAGCACACCCCGGGAAAGGCTACGCAGGCACAAGGGAGCCCCTGGTGCGGACTGCTTCAGGGCATTGGCAGAGCACACCAGGTACCTCTTTCCCACTTTCCTGAGGATATCAGTAGGCAAGGCATCCCCACTCAGCATCTCTTGCCCCTCTCTGTCTCTCTCTGGCTGTGTTCATTCTCTGAAATCTCTTCCTTCTCCCCCTTGTCACTTCACACCTTCGAGTGCCTGACAGAGGCCCTAGAGACCAAAGAGCAAAGGGGGAAAGCCTCTGGCTCTACTGCTTGCCCATGGGGAGAGAAGTTCTGGTAGTCTATCTGGAAGGTCTAGAGAGTAGTGATTGATTGGGGAGCTACGTCACCATGGGACCTGGCCAGGTGAAGCTTGACATCACCGTGGGACCTGGCCAGGTGAAGCTCGCTGACAAGTGGCAGCCTCTCCGGAGACTACTAATTCCGCTGATAACATTCTATGCAAATAACCGGCTGAGTGCCATGGGCAGAAAACATTGACACATACCTGCCAGAGGCCTATTCTGGGTCTGAAGAGTCCACCCTGGTCTCCAGCAACTCATCAGCTCAGCACACACTTTGCCTGGACGCATGGAAACCGCCTCTCTCCACGAATGTCTTCACCTGCTAGGAAACACGCGCTGTCACTCAGCCAAAGGAGAGCACAGGCAAAGTCAACTGAAGCCCCCATTTTCAAGATTTTGCCCTCTGCTGCTCCACAGACTCCGGTGGCACCCTGCATGTGCGTCACTTCTCGGTAGACAAGGCCGAAATCCGGGCATCCAGGGCCCCAGCCGTCCACAGTCTACGGATGGCGGCATATGGATCACCTCTTTGCCTCGTACAGCAGGGAGGCCTGGGCCCTAGACTGGCTCCGCTAGAGCTCCACGACCTCAGCTATTTTCCCTGACCTTTGGCCCGTGCCCTCGTGAGTGTGTCATCTCTACTTCCACTTCTCTTCCCACCACACTGAATCCGCCACCTGCGGATACCTGAGCGTGGACATCAACATCTATCACTGGCTGCAGTGTCACAGCTCACTAGGTGTCTAGGCTCAGGCTGACCTTGGCTGTCTTCTGCCCAGGCAAGGAGCCTAATCCTTCCAAGGAAATGAGGATACGTGCTCACTGGCCGACATCCTTTCTTTCATCCACACAGCGGTCTAGATGAGGGGAAAGGGGCCAGGTGGGCCAGGTGAAGGCTGAGTGTGGGGCCTAAGGCTTCTTTCCCAATCACCATGGTGACAGCCACCGGAAGGCTGGGCGGAACTTCTGACGGGGACGAGTCACAAACACTGAGCCAATAGGAGAGGTCCAGCCTAACCGGCCAGTTCCGCAGAACCCTCCATTTTACCCATGGACAGACAACGGCCCCTTGCGTCTTTGGCCACAAAATCGAGGGCACCCCGGGAATAACTTCACAGTAGGCAACCCCTGATGTGAACACGTTCGACACACTGGGACAGCAGGCAGGTACCTCTTTTCCACTTACGCTAGGATATCACTAGGCAAGGCGCCCTTCCTCAGCATCTGTGGTCTCTCTGTATGTGTTCGCTCGGAGGAATCTCTTCATTCTACCCCTGAGACACATCACAAGTATGAGGGGCCTGAGAGAGAGCCTAGAGATGGAACGGGGGAGGCTTCTGGCTGTACTGCTTCCCCGTGGGTAGAGAATAGCAGGTAGTCTCTCTGGAAGGTCTTAGCTTCTGTTGACTGACATGCGCAATACAGTAGGGGCGGACCCTGGCCAGGTGGAGCTTGTGGGCAGATGCAACCTCTCCGGCCACGAATAATTGCGCTGCTGCTTTGTATGGTGAAAACCTCCCCCCGCCAAGGGGGATGGGTAGAGAACATTGACCCACACCCGCCAGGGGCCTTTCCTGGGACTAAAGATCCCAACATGGTCTCAACGTCGTCACCCTCTCAACACACACCTTTCCTGCACACGTAATCCTGCCTTTCTCCGTCAGGGCCCTATCCTACCAGGAAAAAAAGCAAGCCGCTCAAAAAGGCCGATGCCAGGGAAATCGAGGAAACACTGCCAGTTTCCAAATTTATGCTGTCTACATGTCCCCGCCTCTGGTGCAAGGCTGCCTATGTGGCCGGGCTCCGAAGGCAAGGCCGAAATCCTGGCAGCCTGGGACCCAGCAGTCCAATGCTTTATGGACGTGGGGACACGGATGACCTGTCCGCCACATACAGGAGGGATCCTTGGGCCCTTCACTGGCTCGCCATTCAGCTCCACGACGTCCACTACTGGCCCTGGCCTTTGCTTTGGCTGGTGCCCCATTAAACGTGTGCTCCGGAGCGATGTTTCTCCACCCATCACTATCATTCTGCCACCAGGGGATATGTCAGTGTGGGAGTCACCATTTGTCACTGGCAGCAGTGTCACAAGTCACTAGACTTCCAGCTACCCGCTGACCTAGGCTGCCTTCTGCCCCAGGCAAGGTCCCGAATCCTTTATCCCAGATGCTGACACCTGGCCACTAGCGGACATTGATTTTTATCAACACGGAGGTCCGAGTGAGGGTCAGAGGGCCAGGTAGGTGAAGTGAAGGCCAGGTGGGCGGGGCTAAGGCTTCTTTGCCATCACCATAGAGACAGTCCCCCCACCGCAAAAGTGGGCGGAGCTTCTGACGGGCCTGGTGACAAGACTGAGCCAATGGCAGAGATCCGGCCCGCCAGGCAGATGACACGGGGCCCTCCATTGTGACCTATGACACCTAGTGGCCACAGGATTTGAGCACACCCCGGGAAAGGCTACGCAGGCACAAGGGAGCCCCTGGTGCGGACTGCTTCAGGGCATTGGCAGAGCACACCAGGTACCTCTTTCCCACTTTCCTCAGGATATCAGTAGGCAAGGCATCCCCACTCAGCATCTCTTGCCCCTCTCTGTCTCTCTCTGGCTGTGTTCATTCTCTGAAATCTCTTCCTTCTCCCCCTTGTCACTTCACACCTTCGAGTGCCTGACAGAGGCCCTAGAGACCAAAGAGCAAAGGGGGAAGGCCTCTGGCTCTACTGCTTGCCCATGGGGAGAGAAGTTCTGGTAGTCTATCTGGAAGGTCTAGAGAGTAGTGATTGACTGGGGAGCTACGTCACCATGGGACCTGGCCAGGTGAAGCTTGACATCACCGTGGGACCTGGCCAGGTGAAGCTCGCTGACAAGTGGCAGCCTCTCCGGAGACTACTAATTCCGCTGATAACATTCTATGCAAATAACCGGCTGAGTGCCATGGGCAGAAAACATTGACACATACCTGCCAGAGGCCTATTCTGGGTCTGAAGAGTCCACCCTGGTCTCCAGCAACTCATCAGCTCAGCACACACTTTGCCTGGACGCATGGAAACCGCCTCTCTCCACGAATGTCTTCACCTGCTAGGAAACACGCGATGTCACTCAGCCAAAGGAGAGCACAGGCAAAGTCAACTGAAGCCCCCATTTTCAAGATTTTGCCCTCTGCTGCTCCACAGCCTCCGGTGGCACCCTGCATGTGCGTCACTTCTCGGTAGACAAGGCCGAAATCCGGGCATCCAGGGCCCCAGCCGTCCACAGTCTACGGATGGCGGCATATGGATCACCTCTTTGCCTCGTACAGCAGGGAGGCCTGGGCCCTAGACTGGCTCCGCTAGAGCTCCACGACCTCAGCTATTTTCCCTGACCTTTGGCCCGTGCCCTCGTGAGTGTGTCATCTCTACTTCCACTTCTCTTCCCACCACACTGAATCCGCCACCTGCGGATACCTGAGCGTGGACATCAACATCTATCACTGGCTGCAGTGTCACAGCTCACTAGGTGTCTAGGCTCAGGCTGACCTTGGCTGTCTTCTGCCCAGGCAAGGAGCCTAATCCTTCCAAGGAAATGAGGATACGTGCTCACTGGCCGACATCCTTTCTTTCATCCACACAGCGGTCTAGATGAGGGGAAAGGGGCCAGGTGGGCCAGGTGAAGGCTGAGTGTGGGGCCTAAGGCTTCTTTCCCAATCACCATGGTGACAGCCACCGGAAGGCTGGGCGGAACTTCTGACGGGGACGAGTCACAAACACTGAGCCAATAGGAGAGGTCCAGCCTAACCGGCCAGTTCCGCAGAACCCTCCATTTTACCCATGGACAGACAACGGCCCCTTGCGTCTTTGGCCACAAAATCGAGGGCACCCAGGGAATAACTTCACAGTAGGCAACCCCTGATGTGAACACGTTCGACACACTGGGACAGCAGGCAGGTACCTCTTTTCCACTTACGCTAGGATATCACTAGGCAAGGCGCCCTTCCTCAGCATCTGTGGTCTCTCTGTATGTGTTCGCTCGGAGGAATCTCTTCATTCTACTCCTGAGACACATCACAAGTATGAGGGGCCTGAGAGAGAGCCTAGAGATGGAACGGGGGAGGCTTCTGGCTGTACTGCTTCCCCGTGGGTAGAGAATAGCAGGTAGTCTCTCTGGAAGGTCTTAGCTTCTGTTGACTGACATGCGCAATACAGTAGGGGCGGACCCTGGCCAGGTGGAGCTTGTGGGCAGATGCAACCTCTCCGGCCACGAATAATTGCGCTGCTGCTTTGTATGGTGAAAACCTCCCCCCGCCAAGGGGGATGGGTAGAGAACATTGACCCACACCCGCCAGGGGCCTTTCCTGGGACTAAAGATCCCAACATGGTCTCAACGTCGTCACCCTCTCAACACACACCTTTCCTGCACACGTAATCCTGCCTTTCTCCGTCAGGGCCCTATCCTACCAGGAAAAAAAGCAAGCCGCTCAAAAAGGCCGATGCCAGGGAAATCGAGGAAACACTGCCAGTTTCCAAATTTATGCTGTCTACATGTCCCCGCCTCTGGTGCAAGGCTGCCTATGTGGCCGGGCTCCGAAGGCAAGGCCGAAATCCTGGCAGCCTGGGACCCAGCAGTCCAATGCTTTATGGACGTGGGGACACGGATGACCTGTCCGCCACATACAGGAGGGATCCTTGGGCCCTTCACTGGCTCGCCATTCAGCTCCACGACGTCCACTACTGGCCCTGGCCTTTGCTTTGGCTGGTGCCCCATTAAACGTGTGCTCCGGAGCGATGTTTCTCCACCCATCACTAGCATTCTGCCACCAGGGGATATGTGAGTGTGGGAGTCACCATTTGTCACTGGCAGCAGTGTCACAAGTCACTAGACTTCCAGCTACCCGCTGACCTAGGCTGCCTTCTGCCCCAGGCAAGGTCCCGAATCCTTTATCCCAGATGCTGACACCTGGCCACTAGCGGACATTGATTTTTATCAACACGGAGGTCCGAGTGAGGGTCAGAGGGCCAGGTAGGTGAAGTGAAGGCCAGGTGGGCGGGGCTAAGGCTTCTTTGCCATCACCATAGAGACAGTCCCCCCACCGCAAAAGTGGGCGGAGCTTCTGACGGGCCTGGTGACAAGACTGAGCCAATGGCAGAGATCCGGCCCGCCAGGCAGATGACACGGGGCCCTCCATTGTGACCTATGACACCTAGTGGCCACAGGATTTGAGCACACCCCGGGAAAGGCTACGCAGGCACAAGGGAGCCCCTGGTGCGGACTGCTTCAGGGCATTGGCAGAGCACACCAGGTACCTCTTTCCCACTTTCCTGAGGATATCAGTAGGCAAGGCATCCCCACTCAGCATCTCTTGCCCCTCTCTGTCTCTCTCTGGCTGTGTTCATTCTCTGAAATCTCTTCCTTCTCCCCCTTGTCACTTCACACCTTCGAGTGCCTGACAGAGGGCCTAGAGACCAAAGAGCAAAGGGGGAAGGCCTCTGGCTCTACTGCTTGCCCATGGGGAGAGAAGTTCTGGTAGTCTATCTGGAAGGTCTAGAGAGTAGTGATTGATTGGGGAGCTACGTCACCATGGGACCTGGCCAGGTGAAGCTTGACATCACCGTGGGACCTGGCCAGGTGAAGCTCGCTGACAAGTGGCAGCCTCTCCGCAGACTACTAATTCCGCTGATAACATTCTATGCAAATAACCGGCTGAGTGCCATGGGCAGAAAACATTGACACATACCTGCCAGAGGCCTATTCTGGGTCTGAAGAGTCCACCCTGGTCTCCAGCAACTCATCAGCTCAGCACACACTTTGCCTGGACGCATGGAAACCGCCTCTCTCCACGAATGTCTTCACCTGCTAGGAAACACACGATGTCACTCAGCCAAAGGAGAGCACAGGCAAAGTCAACTGAAGCCCCCATTTTCAAGATTTTGCCCTCTGCTGCTCCACAGCCTCCGGTGGCACACTGCATGTGCGTCACTTCTCGGTAGACAAGGCCGAAATCCGGGCATCCAGGGCCCCAGCCGTCCAGAGTCTACGGATGGCGGCATATGGATCACCTCTTTGCCTCGTACAGCAGGGAGGCCTGGGCCCTAGACTGGCTCCGCTAGAGCTCCACGACCTCAGCTATTTTCCCTGACCTTTGGCCCGTGCCCTCGTGAGTGTGTCATCTCTACTTCCACTTCTCTTCCCACCACACTGAATCCGCCACCTGCGGATACCTGAGCGTGGACATCAACATCTATCACTGGCTGCAGTGTCACAGCTCACTAGGTGTCTACGCTCAGGCTGACCTTGGCTGTCTTCTGCCCAGGCAAGGAGCCTAATCCTTCCAAGGAAATGAGGACACCTGCTCACTGGCCGACATCCTTTCTTTCATCCACACAGCGGTCTAGATGAGGGTCAAGGGGCCAGGTGGGCAGGTGAAGGCTGAGTGTGGGGCCTAAGGCTTCTTTCCCAATCACCATGGTGACAGCCACCAGAAGGCTGGGCGGAACTTCTGACGGGGACGAGTCACAAACACTGAGCCAATAGGAGAGGTCCAGCCTAACCGGCCAGTTCCGCAGAGCCCTCCATTTTACCCATGGACAGACAACGGCCCCTTGCGTCTTTGGCCACAAAATCGAGGGCACCCAGGGAATAACTTCACAATAGGCAACCCCTGATGTGAACACGTTCGACACACTGGGACAGCAGGCAGGTACCTCTTTTCCACTTACGCTAGGATATCACTAGGCAAGGCGCCCTTCCTCAGCATCTGTGGCCTCTCTGTATGTGTTCGCTCGGAGGAATCTCTTCATTCTCCCCTGAGACACATCACAAGTATGAGGGGCCTGAGAGAGAGCCTAGAGATGGAACGGGGGAGGCTTCTGGCTGTACTGCTTCCCCGTGGGTAGAGAATAGCAGGTAGTCTCTCTGGAAGGTCTTAGCTTCTGTTGACTGACATGCGCAATACAGTAGGGGCGGACCCTGGCCAGGTGGAGCTTGTGGGCAGATGCAACCTCTCCGGCCACGAATAATTGCGCTGCTGCTTTGTATGGTGCAAACCTCCCCCCGCCAAGGGGGATGGGTAGAGAACATTGACCCACACCCGCCAGGGGCCTTTCCTGGGACTAAAGATCCCAACGTGGTCTCAACGTCGTCACCCTCTCAACACACACATTTCCTGCACACGTAATCCTGCCTTTCTCCGTCAGGGCCCTATCCTACCAGGAAAAAAAGCAAGCCGCTCAAAAAGGCCGATGCCAGGGAAATCGAGGAAACACTGCCAGTTTCCAAATTCATGCTGTCTACACGTCCCCGCCTCCGGTGCAAGGCTGCCTATGTGGCCGGGCTCCGAAGGCAAGGCCGAAATCCTGGCAGCCTGGGACCCAGCAGTCCAATGCTTTATGGACGTGGGGACACGGATGACCTGTCCGCCACATACAAGAGGGATCCTTGGGCCCTTCACTGGCTCGCCATTCAGCTCCACGACGTCCACTACTGGCCCTGGCCTTTGCTTTGGCTGGTTCCCCATTAAACGTGTGCTCCGGAGCGATGTTTCTCCACCCATCACTAGCATTCTGCCACCAGGGGATATGTGAGTGTGGGAGTCACCATTTGTCACTGGCAGCAGTGTCACAAGTCACTAGACTTCCAGCTACCCGCTGACCTAGGCTGCCTTCTGCCCCAGGCAAGGTCCCGAATCCTTTATCCAAGATGCTGACACCTGGCCACTAGCGGACATTGATTTTTATCAACACAGAGGTCTGAGTGAGGGTCAGAGGGCCAGGTAGGTGAAGTGAAGGCCAGGTGGGCGGGGCTAAGGCTTCTTTGCCATCACCATAGAGACAGTCCCCCACCGCAAAAGTGGGCGGAGCTTGTGACGGGCCTGGTGACAAGACTGAGCCAATGGCAGAGATCCGGCCCGCCAGGCAGATGACACGGGGCCCTCCGTTGTGACCTATGACACCTAGTGGCCACAGGATCTGAGCACACCCCGGGAAAGGCTACGCAGGCACAAGGGAGCCCCTGGTGCGGACTGCTTCAGGGCATTGGCAGAGCACACCAGGTACCTCTTTCCCACTTTCCTGAGGATATCAGCAGGCAAGGCATCCCCACTCAGCATCTCTTGCCCCTCTCTGTCTCTCTCTGGCTGTGTTCGTTCTCTGAAATCTCTTCCTTCTCCCCCTTGTCACTTCACACCTTCGAGTGCCTGACAGAGGGCCTAGAGACCAAAGAGCAAAGGGGCAAGGCCTCTGGCTCTACTGCTTGCCCATGGGGAGAGAAGTTCTGGTAGTCTATCTGGAAGGTCTAGAGAGTAGTGATTGACTGGGGAGCTATGTCACCATCGGACCTGGCCAGGTGAAGCTTGACATCACCGTGGGACCTGGCCAGGTGAAGCTTGACATCACCGTGGGACCTGGCCAGGTGAAGCTCGCTGACAAGTGGCAGCCTCTCCGGAGACTACTAATTCCGCTGATAACATTCTATGCAAATAACCGGCTGAGTGCCATGGGCAGAAAACATTGACACATACCTGCCAGAGGCCTATTCTGGGTCTGAAGAGTCCACCCTGGTCTCTAGCAACTCATCAGCTCAGCACACACTTTGCCTGGACGCATGGAAACCGCCTCTCTCCACGAATGTCTTCACCTGCTAGGAAACACGCGCTGTCACTCAGCCAAAGGAGAGCAAAGGCAAAGTCAACTGAAGCCCCCATTTTCAAGATTTTGCCCTCTGCTGCTCCACAGCCTCCGGTGGCACCCTGCATGTGCGTCACTTCTCGGTAGACAAGGTCGAAATCCGGGCATCCAGGGCCCCAGCCGTCCACAGTCTACGGATGGCGGCATATGGATCACCTCTTTGCCTCGTACAGCAGGGAGGCCTGGGCCCTAGACTGGCTCCGCTAGAGCTCCACGACCTCAGCTATTTTCCCTGACCTTTGGCCCGTGCCCTCGTGAGTGTGTCATCTCTACTTCCACTTCTCTTCCCACCACACTGAATCCGCCACCTGCGGATACCTGAGCGTGGACATCAACATCTATCACTGGCTGCAGTGTCACAGCTCACTAGGTGTCTAGGCTCAGGCTGACCTTGGCTGTCTTCTGCCCAGGCAAGGAGCCTAATCCTTCCAAGGAAATGAGGATACGTGCTCACTGGCCGACATCCTTTCTTTCATCCACACAGCGGTCTAGATGAGGGGAAAGGGGCCAGGTGGGCCAGGTGAAGGCTGAGTGTGGGGCCTAAGGCTTCTTTCCCAATCACCATGGTGACAGGCACCGGAAGGCTGGGCGGAACTTCTGACGGGGACGAGTCACAAACACTGAGCCAATAGGAGAGGTCCAGCCTAACCGGCCAGTTCCGCAGAACCCTCCATTTTACCCATGGACAGACAACGGCCCCTTGCGTCTTTGGCCACAAAATCGAGGGCACCCAGGGAATAACTTCACAGTAGGCAACCCCTGATGTGAACACGTTCGACACACTGGGACAGCAGGCAGGTACCTCTTTTCCGCTTACGCTAGGATATCACTAGGCAAGGCGCCCTTCCTCAGCATCTGTGGTCTCTCTGTATGTGTTCGCTCGGAGGAATCTCTTCATTCTACCCCTGAGACACATCACAAGTATGAGGGGCCTGAGAGAGAGCCTAGAGATGGAACGGGGGAGGCTTCTGGCTGTACTGCTTCCCCGTGGGTAGAGAATAGCAGGTAGTCTCTCTGGAAGGTCTTAGCTTCTGTTGACTGACATGCGCAATACAGTAGGGGCGGACCCTGGCCAGGTGGAGCTTGTGGGCAGATGCAACCTCTCCGGCCACGAATAATTGCGCTGCTGCTTTGTATGGTGAAAACCTCCCCCCGCCAAGGGGGATGGGTAGAGAACATTGACCCACACCCGCCAGGGGCCTTTCCTGGGACTAAAGATCCCAACATGGTCTCAACGTCGTCACCCTCTCAACACACACCTTTCCTGCACACGTAATCCTGCCTTTCTCCGTCAGGGCCCTATCCTACCAGGAAAAAAAGCAAGCCGCTCAAAAAGGCCGATGCCAGGGAAATCGAGGAAACACTGCCAGTTTCCAAATTTATGCTGTCTACATGTCCCCGCCTCTGGTGCAAGGCTGCCTATGTGGCCGGGCTCCGAAGGCAAGGCCGAAATCCTGGCAGCCTGGGACCCAGCAGTCCAATGCTTTATGGACGTGGGGACACGGATGACCTGTCCGCCACATACAAGAGGGATCCTTGGGCCCTTCACTGGCTCGCCATTCAGCTCCACGACGTCCACTACTGGCCCTGGCCTTTGCTTTGGCTGGTGCCCCATTAAACGTGTGCTCCGGAGCGATGTTTCTCCACCCATCACTAGCATTCTGCCACCAGGGGATATGTCAGTGTGGGAGTCACCATTTGTCACTGGCAGCAGTGTCACAAGTCACTAGACTTCCAGCTACCCGCTGACCTAGGCTGCCTTCTGCCCCAGGCAAGGTCCCGAATCCTTTATCCCAGATGCTGACACCTGGCCACTAGCGGACATTGATTTTTATCAACACGGAGGTCCGAGTGAGGGTCAGAGGGCCAGGTAGGTGAAGTGAAGGCCAGGTGGGCGGGGCTAAGGCTTCTTTGCCATCACCATAGAGACAGTCCCCCCACCGCAAAAGTGGGCGGAGCTTCTGACGGGCCTGGTGACAAGACTGAGCCAATGGCAGAGATCCGGCCCGCCAGGCAGATGACACGGGGCCCTCCATTGTGACCTATGACACCTAGTGGCCACAGGATTTGAGCACACCCCGGGAAAGGCTACGCAGGCACAAGGGAGCCCCTGGTGCGGACTGCTTCAGGGCATTGGCAGAGCACACCAGGTACCTCTTTCCCACTTTCCTCAGGATATCAGTAGGCAAGGCATCCCCACTCAGCATCTCTTGCCCCTCTCTGTCTCTCTCTGGCTGTGTTCATTCTCTGAAATCTCTTCCTTCTCCCCCTTGTCACTTCACACCTTCGAGTGCCTGACAGAGGGCCTAGAGACCAAAGAGCAAAGGGGGAAGGCCTCTGGCTCTACTGCTTGCCCATGGGGAGAGAAGTTCTGGTAGTCTATCTGGAAGGTCTAGAGAGTAGTGATTGATTGGGGAGCTACGTCACCATGGGACCTGGCCAGGTGAAGCTTGACATCACCGTGGGACCTGGCCAGGTGAAGCTCGCTGACAAGTGGCAGCCTCTCCGCAGACTACTAATTCCGCTGATAACATTCTATGCAAATAACCGGCTGAGTGCCATGGGCAGAAAACATTGACACATACCTGCCAGAGGCCTATTCTGGGTCTGAAGAGTCCACCCTGGTCTCCAGCAACTCATCAGCTCAGCACACACTTTGCCTGGACGCATGGAAACCGCCTCTCTCCACGAATGTCTTCACCTGCTAGGAAACACACGATGTCACTCAGCCAAAGGAGAGCACAGGCAAAGTCAACTGAAGCCCCCATTTTCAAGATTTTGCCCTCTGCTGCTCCACAGCCTCCGGTGGCACCCTGCATGTGCGTCACTTCTCGGTAGACAAGGCCGAAATCCGGGCATCCAGGGCCCCAGCCGTCCAGAGTCTACGGATGGCGGCATATGGATCACCTCTTTGCCTCGTACAGCAGGGAGGCCTGGGCCCTAGACTGGCTCCGCTAGAGCTCCACGACCTCAGCTATTTTCCCTGACCTTTGGCCCGTGCCCTCGTGAGTGTGTCATCTCTACTTCCACTTCTCTTCCCACCACACTGAATCCGCCACCTGCGGATACCTGAGCGTGGACATCAACATCTATCACTGGCTGCAGTGTCACAGCTCACTAGGTGTCTACGCTCAGGCTGACCTTGGCTGTCTTCTGCCCAGGCAAGGAGCCTAATCCTTCCAAGGAAATGAGGACACGTGCTCACTGGCCGACATCCTTTCTTTCATCCACACAGCGGTCTAGATGAGGGTCAAGGGGCCAGGTGGGCAGGTGAAGGCTGAGTGTGGGGCCTAAGGCTTCTTTCCCAATCACCATGGTGACAGCCACCGGAAGGCTGGGCGGAACTTCTGACGGGGACGAGTCACAAACACTGAGCCAATAGGAGAGGTCCAGCCTAACCGGCCAGTTCCGCAGAGCCCTCCATTTTACCCATGGACAGACAACGGCCCCTTGCGTCTTTGGCCACAAAATCGAGGGCACCCAGGGAATAACTTCACAGTAGGCAACCCCTGATGTGAACACGTTCGACACACTGGGACAGCAGGCAGGTACCTCTTTTCCACTTACGCTAGGATATCACTAGGCAAGGCGCCCTTCCTCAGCATCTGTGGCCTCTCTGTATGTGTTCGCTCGGAGGAATCTCTTCATTCTACCCCTGAGACACATCACAAGTATGAGGGGCCTGAGAGAGAGCCTAGAGATGGAACGGGGGAGGCTTCTGGCTGTACTGCTTCCCCGTGGGTAGAGAATAGCAGGTAGTCTCTCTGGAAGGTCTTAGCTTCTGTTGACTGACATGCGCAATACAGTAGGGGCGGACCCTGGCCAGGTGGAGCTTGTGGGCAGATGCTACCTCTCCGGCCACGAATAATTGCGCTGCTGCTTTGTATGGTGAAAACCTCCCCCCGCCAAGGGGGATGGGTAGAGAACATTGACCCACACCCGCCAGAGGCCTTTCCTGGGACTAAAGATCCCAACGTGGTCTCAACGTCGTCACCCTCTCAACACACACCTTTCCTGCACACGTAATCCTGCCTTTCTCCGTCAGGGTCCTATCCTTCCAGGAAAAAAAGCAAGCCGCTCAAAAAGGCCGATGCCAGGGAAATCGAGGAAACACTGCCAGTTTCCAAATTTATGCTGTCTACATGTCCCCGCCTCCGGTGCAAGGCTGCCTATGGGGCCGGGCTCCGAAGGCAAGGCCAAAATCCTGGCAGCCTGGGACCCAGCAGTCCAATGCTTTATGGACGTGGGGACACGGATGACCTGTCCGCCACATACAAGAGGGATCCTTGGGCCCTTCACTGGCTCGCCATTCAGCTCCACGACGTCCACTACTGGCCCTGGCCTTTGCTTTGGCTGGTGCCCCATTAAACGTGTGCTCCGGAGCGATGTTTCTCCGCCCATCACTATCATTCTGCCACCAGGGGATATGTCAGTGTGGGAGTCACCATTTGTCACTGGCAGCAGTGTCACAAGTCACTAGACTTCCAGCTACCCGCTGACCTAGGCTGCCTTCTGCCCCAGGCAAGGTCCCGAATCCTTTATCCCAGATGCTGACACCTGGCCACTAGCGGACATTGATTTTTATCAACACGGAGGTCCGAGTGAGGGTCAGAGGGCCAGGTAGGTGAAGTGAAGGCCAGGTGGGCGGGGCTAAGGCTTCTTTGCCATCACCATAGAGACAGTCCCCCCACCGCAAAAGTGGGCGGAGCTTCTGACGGGCCTGGTGACAAGACTGAGCCAATGGCAGAGATCCGGCCCGCCAGGCAGATGACACGGGGCCCTCCATTGTGACCTATGACACCTAGTGGCCACAGGATTTGAGCACACCCCGGGAAAGGCTACGCAGGCACAAGGGAGCCCCTGGTGCGGACTGCTTCAGGGCATTGGCAGAGCACACCAGGTACCTCTTTCCCACTTTCCTGAGGATATCAGTAGGCAAGGCATCCGAACTCAGCATCTCTTGCCCCTCTCTGTCTCTCTCTGGCTGTGTTCATTCTCTGAAATCTCTTCCTTCTCCCCCTTGTCACTTCACACCTTCGAGTGCCTGACAGAGGGCCTAGAGACCAAAGAGCAAAGGGGGAAGGCCTCTGGCTCTACTGCTTGCCCATGGGGAGAGAAGTTCTGGTAGTCTATCTGGAAGGTCTAGAGAGTAGTGATTGACTGGGGAGCTACGTCACCATGGGACCTGGCCAGGTGAAGCTTGACATCACCGTGGGACCTGGCCAGGTGAAGCTCGCTGACAAGTGGCAGCCTCTCCGGAGACTACTAATTCCGCTGATAACATTCTATGCAAATAACCGGCTGAGTGCCATGGGCAGAAAACATTGACACATACCTGCCAGAGGCCTATTCTGGGTCTGAAGCGTCCACCCTGGTCTCCAGCAACTCATCAGCTCAGCACACACTTTGCCTGGACGCATGGAAACCGCCTCTCTCCACGAATGTCTTCACCTGCTAGGAAACACGCGATGTCACTCAGCCAAAGGAGAGCACAGGCAAAGTCAACTGAAGCCCCCATTTTCAAGATTTTGCCCTCTGCTGCTCCACAGCCTCCGGTGGCACCCTGCATGTGCGTCACTTCTCGGTAGACAAGGCTGAAATCCGGGCATCCAGGGCCCCAGCCGTCCAGAGTCTACGGATGGCGGCATATGGATCACCTCTTTGCCTCGTACAGCAGGGAGGCCTGGGCCCTAGACTGGCTCCGCTAGAGCTCCACGACCTCAGCTATTTTCCCTGACCTTTGGCCCGTGCCCTCGTGAGTGTGTCATCTCTACTTCCACTTCTCTTCCCACCACACTGAATCCGCCACCTGCGGATACCTGAGCGTGGACATCAACATCTATCACTGGCTGCAGTGTCACAGCTCACTAGGTGTCTACGCTCAGGCTGACCTTGGCTGTCTTCTGCCCAGGCAAGGAGCCTAATCCTTCCAAGGAAATGAGGACACCTGCTCACTGGCCGACATCCTTTCTTTCATCCACACAGCGGTCTAGATGAGGGTCAAGGGGCCAGGTGGGCAGGTGAAGGCTGAGTGTGGGGCCTAAGGCTTCTTTCCCAATCACCATGGTGACAGCCACCAGAAGGCTGGGCGGAACTTCTGACGGGGACGAGTCACAAACACTGAGCCAATAGGAGAGGTCCAGCCTAACCGGCCAGTTCCGCAGAGCCCTCCATTTTACCCATGGACAGACAACGGCCCCTTGCGTCTTTGGCCACAAAATCGAGGGCACCCAGGGAATAACTTCACAGTAGGCAACCCCTGATGTGAACACGTTCGACACACTGGGAGAGCAGGCAGGTACCTCTTTTCCACTTACGCTAGGATATCACTAGGCAAGGCGCCCTTCCTCAGCATCTGTGGCCTCTCTGTATGTGTTCGCTCGGAGGAATCTCTTCATTCTCCCCTGAGACACATCACAAGTATGAGGGGCCTGAGAGAGAGCCTAGAGATGGAACCGGGGAGGCTTCTGGCTGTACTGCTTCCCCGTGGGTAGAGAATAGCAGGTAGTCTCTCTGGAAGGTCTTAGCTTCTGTTGACTGACATGCGCAATACAGTAGGGGCGGACCCTGGCCAGGTGGAGCTTGTGGGCAGATGCAACCTCTCCGGCCACGAATAATTGCGCTGCTGCTTTGTATGGTGAAAACCTCCCCCCGCCAAGGGGGATGGGTAGAGAACATTGACCCACACCCGCCAGGGGCCTTTCCTGGGACTAAAGATCCCAACGTGGTCTCAACGTCGTCACCCTCTCAACACACACCTTTCCTGCACACGTAATCCTGCCTTTCTCCGTCAGGGCCCTATCCTACCAGGAAAAAAAGCAAGCCGCTCAAAAAGGCCGATGCCAGGGAAATCGAGGAAACACTGCCAGTTTCCAAATTCATGCTGTCTACACGTCCCCGCCTCCGGTGCAAGGCTGCCTATGTGGCCGGGCTCCGAAGGCAAGGCCGAAATCCTGGCAGCCTGGGACCCAGCAGTCCAATGCTTTATGGACGTGGGGACACGGATGACCTGTCCGCCACATACAAGAGGGATCCTTGGGCCCTTCACTGGCTCGCCATTCAGCTCCACGACGTCCACTACTGGCCCTGGCCTTTGCTTTGGCTGGTTCCCCATTAAACGTGTGCTCCGGAGCGATGTTTCTCCACCCATCACTAGCATTCTGCCACCAGGGGATATGTGAGTGTGGGAGTCACCATTTGTCACTGGCAGCAGTGTCACAAGTCACTAGACTTCCAGCTACCCGCTGACCTAGGCTGCCTTCTGCCCCAGGCAAGGTCCCGAATCCTTTATCCAAGATGCTGACACCTGGCCACTAGCGGACATTGATTTTTATCAACACAGAGGTCTGAGTGAGGGTCAGAGGGCCAGGTAGGTGAAGTGAAGGCCAGGTGGGCGGGGCTAAGGCTTCTTTGCCATCACCATAGAGACAGTCCCCCACCGCAAAAGTGGGCGGAGCTTGTGACGGGCCTGGTGACAAGACTGAGCCAATGGCAGAGATCCGGCCCGCCAGGCAGATGACACGGGGCCCTCCGTTGTGACCTATGACACCTAGTGGCCACAGGATCTGAGCACACCCCGGGAAAGGCTACGCAGGCACAAGGGAGCCCCTGGTGCGGACTGCTTCAGGGCATTGGCAGAGCACACCAGGTACCTCTTTCCCACTTTCCTGAGGATATCAGCAGGCAAGGCATCCCCACTCAGCATCTCTTGCCCCTCTCTGTCTCTCTCTGGCTGTGTTCGTTCTCTGAAATCTCTTCCTTCTCCCCCTTGTCACTTCACACCTTCGAGTGCCTGACAGAGGGCCTAGAGACCAAAGAGCAAAGGGGCAAGGCCTCTGGCTCTACTGCTTGCCCATGGGGAGAGAAGTTCTGGTAGTCTATCTGGAAGGTCTAGAGAGTAGTGATTGACTGGGGAGCTATGTCACCATCGGACCTGGCCAGGTGAAGCTTGACATCACCGTGTGACCTGGCCAGGTGAAGCTTGACATCACCGTGGGACCTGGCCAGGTGAAGCTCGCTGACAAGTGGCAGCCTCTCCGGAGACTACTAATTCCGCTGATAACATTCTATGCAAATAACCGGCTGAGTGCCATGGGCAGAAAACATTGACACATACCTGCCAGAGGCCTGTTCTGGGTCTGAAGAGTCCACCCTGGTCTCCAGCAACTCATCATCTCAGCACACACTTTGCCTGCACGCGTGGAAACCGCGTCTCTCCACGAATGTCTTCACCTGCTAGGAAACACACGATGTCACTCAGCCAAAGGAGAGCACAGGCAAAGTCAACTGAAGCCCCCATTTTCAAGATTTTGCCCTCTGCTGCTCCACAGCCTCCGGAGGCACACTGCATGTGCGTCACTTCTCGGTAGACAAGGACGAAATCCGGGCATCCGGGGCCCCAGCCGTCCACAGTCTACGGATGGCGGCATATGGATCACCTCTTTGCCTCGTACAGCAGGGAGGCCTGGGCCCTAGACTGGCTCCGCTAGAGCTCCACGACCTCAGCTATTTTCCCTGACCTTTGGCCCGTGCCCTCGTGAGTGTGTCATCTCTACTTCCACTTCTCTTCCCACCACACTGAATCCGCCACCTGCGGATACCTGAGCGTGGACATCAACATCTATCACTGGCTGCAGTGTCACAGGTCACTAGGTGTCTAGGCTCAGGCTGACCTTGGCTGTCTTCTGTCCAGGCAAGGAGCCTAATCCTTCCAAGGAAATGAGGACACGTGCTCACTGGCCGACATCCTTTCTTACATCCACACAGCGGTCTAGATGAGGGTAAAGAGGCCAGGGAGGCCAGGTGAGGGCTGAGTGTGGGGCCTAAGGCTTCTTTCCCAATCACCATGGTGACAGCCACCGGAAGGCTGGGCGGAACTTCTGACGGGGACGAGTCACAAACACTGAGCCAATAGGAGAGGTCCAGCCTAACCGGCCAGTTCCGCAGAGCCCTCCATTTTACCCATGGACAGACAACGGCCCCTTGCGTCTTTGGCCACAAAATCGAGGGCACCCAGGGAATAACTTCACAGTAGACAACCCCGGATGTGAACACGTTCGACACACTGGGACAGCAGGCAGGTACCTCTTTTCCACTTACGCTGGGATATCACTAGGCAAGGCGCCCTTCCTCAGCATCTGTGGCCTCTCTGTATGTGTTCACTCAGAGGAAACTCTTCATTCTACCCCTGAGACACATCACAAGTATGAGGGGCCTGAGAGAGAGCCTAGAGATGGAACGGGGGAGGCTTCTGGCTGTACTGCTTCCCCGTGGGGACAGAATAGCAGGTAGTCTCTCTGGAAGGTCTTAGCTTCTGTTGACTGACACGCGCAATACAGTAGGGGCGGACCCTGGCCAGGTGGAGCTTGTGGGCAGATGCAACCTCTCCGGCGACGAATAATTGCGCTGCTGCTTTGTATGGTGCAAACCTCCCCCCGCCAAGGGGGATGGGTAGAGAACATTGACCCACACCCGCCAGGGGCCTTTCCTGGGACTAAAGATCCCAACGTGGTCTCAACGTCGTCACCCTCTCAACACACACCTTTCTTGCACACGTAATCCTGCCTTTCTCCGTCAGGGCCCTATCCTACCAGGAAAAAAAGCAAGCCGCTCAAAAAGGCCGATGCCAGGGAAATCGAGGAAACACTGCCAGTTTCCAAATTCATGCTGTCTACACGTCCCCGCCTCCGGTGCAAGGCTGCCTATGTGGCCGGGCTCCGAAGGCAAGGCCGAAATCCTGGCAGCCTGGGCCCCAGCAGTGCAATGGTTGATGGACGTGGGGACACGGATGACCCGTTCGCCGCATACAGGAGGGATCCTTGGGCCCTTCACTGGCTCGCCATTCAGCTCCACGACGTCCACTACTGGCCCTGGCCTTTGCTTTGGCTGGTGCCCCATTAAACGTGTGCTCCGGAGCGATGTTTCTCCACCCATCACTAGCATTCTGCCACCAGGGGATATGTCAGTGTGGGAGTCACCATTTGTCACTGGCAGCAGTGTCACAAGTCACTAGACTTCCAGCTACCCGCTGACCTAGGCTGCCTTCTGCCCCAGGCAAGGTCCCGAATCCTTTATCCCAGATGCTGACACCTGGGCACTGGCGGACATTGATTTTTATCAACACAGAGGTCTGAGTGAGGGTCAGAGGGCCAGGTAGGTGAAGTGAAGGCCAGGTGGGCGGGGCTAAGGCTTCTTTGCCATCACCATAGAGACAGTCCCCCCACCGCAAGAGTGGGCGGAGCTTGGGATGGGCCTGGTGACAAGACTGAGCCAATGGCAGAGATCCGGCCCGCCAGGCAGATGACACAGGGCCCTCCATTGTGACCTATGACCCCTAGTGGCCACAGGATCTGAGCACACCCCGGGAAAGGCTACGCAGGCACAAGGGAGCCCCTGGTGCGGACTGCTTCAGGGCATTGGCAGAGCACGCCAGGTACCTCTTTCCCACTTTCCTCAGGATATCAGTAGGCAAGGCATCCCCACTCAGCATCTCTTGCCTCTCTCTGTCTCTCTCTGCTTGTGTTCCTTCTCTGAAATCTCTTCCTTCTCCCCCTTGTCACTTCACACCTTGGAGTGCCTGACAGAGGGCCTTCAGACGAAAGAACAAAGGGGGAAGGCCTCTGGCTCTACTGCTTGCCCATGGGGAGAGAAGTTCTGGTAGTCTATCTGGAAGGTCTAGAGAGCAGTGATTGATTGGGGAGCTACATCACGGGCGGACCTGGCCAGGTGAAGCTCGCTGACAAGTGGCAGCCTCTCCGGAGACTACTAATTCCGCTGATAACATTCTATGCAAATAACCGGCTGAGTGCCATGGGCAGAAAACATTGACACATACCTGCCAGAGGCCTGTTCTGGGTCTGAAGAGTCCACCCTGGTCTCCAGCAACTCATCATCTCAGCACACACTTTGCCTGCACGCGTGGAAACCGCGTCTCTCCACGGATGTCTTCATCTCCTAGGAAACACACGATGTCACTCAGCCAAAGGAGAGCACAGGCAAAGTCAACTGAAGCCCCCATTTTCAAGATTTTGCCCTCTGCTGCTCCACAGCCTCCGGTGGCACACTGCATGTGCGTCACTTCTCGGTAGACAAGGACGAAATCCGGGCATCCGGGGCCCCAGCCGTCCACAGTCTACGGATGGCGGCATATGGATCACCTCTTTGCCTCGTACAGCAGGGAGGCCTGGGCCCTAGACTGGCTCCGCTAGAGCTCCACGACCTCAGCTATTTTCCCTGACCTTTGGCCCGTGCCCTCGTGAGTGTGTCATCTCTACTTCCACTTCTCTTCCCACCACACTGAATCCGCCACCTGCGGATACCTGAGCGTGGACATCAACATCTATCACTGGCTGCAGTGTCACAGCTCACTAGGTGTCTAGGCTCAGGCTGACCTTGGCTGTCTTCTGCCCAGGCAAGGAGCCTAATCCTTCCAAGGAAATGAGGACACGTGCTCACTGGCCGACATCCTTTCTTTCATCCACACAGCGGTCTAGATGAGGGTAAAGAGGCCAGGGAGGCCAGGTGAGGGCTGAGTGTGGGGCCTAAGGCTTCTTTCCCAATCACCATGGTGACAGCCACCAGAAGGCTGGGCGGAACTTCTGACGGGGACGAGTCACAAACACTCAGCCAATAGGAGAGGTTCAGCCTAACCGGCCAGTTCCGCAGAGCCCTCCATTTTACCCATGGACAGACAACGGCCCCTTGCGTCTTTGGCCACAAAATCGAGGGCACCCAGGGAATAACTTCACAGTAGGCAACCCCGGATGTGAACACGTTCGACACACTGGGACAGCAGGCAGGTACCTCTTTTCCACTTACGCTGGGATATCACTAGGCAAGGCTCCCTTCCTCAGCATCTGTGGCCTCTCTGTATGTGTTTACTCAGAGGAAACTCTTCATTCTACCCCTGAGACACATCACAAGTATGAGGGGCCTGAGAGAGAGCCTAGAGATGGAACGGGGGAGGCTTCTGGCTGTACTGCTTCCCCGTGGGGACAGAATAGGAGGTAGTCTCTCTGGAAGGTCTTAGCTTCTGTTGACTGACACGCGCAATACAGTAGGGGCGGACCCTGGCCAGGTGGAGCTTGTGGGCAGATGCAACCTCTCCGGCGACGAATAATTGCGCTGCTGCTTTGTATGGTGAAAACCTCCCCCCGCCAAGGGGGATGGGTAGAGAACATTGACCCACACCCGCCAGGGGCCTTTCCTGGGACTAAAGATCCCAACGTGGTCTCAACGTCGTCACCCTCTCAACACACACCTTTCCTGCACACGTAATCCTGCCTTTCTCCGTCAGGGCCCTATCCTACCAGGAAAAAAAGCAAGCCGCTCAAAAAGGCCGATGCCAGGGAAATCGAGGAAACACTGCCAGTTTCCAAATTTTTGCTGTATACACGTCCCCGCCTCCGGTGCAAGGCTGCCTATGTGGCCGGGCTCCGAAGGCAAGGCCGAAATCCTGGCAGCCTGGGCCCCAGCGGTGCAATGGTTGATGGACGTGGGGACACGGATGACCCGTTCGCCACATACACGAGGGATCCTTGGGCCCTTCACTGGCTCGCCATTCAGCTCCACGACGTCCACTACTGGCCCTGGCCTTTGCTTTGGCTGGTGCCCCATTAAACGTGTGCTCCGGAGCGATGTTTCTCCACCCATCACTAGCATTCTGCCACCAGGGGATATGTCAGTGTGGGAGTCACCATTTGTCACTGGCAGCAGTGTCACAAGTCACTAGACTTCCAGCTACCCGCTGACCTAGGCTGCCTTCTGCCCCAGGCAAGGTCCCGAATCCTTTATCCCAGATGCTGACACCTGGGCACTGGCGGACATTGATTTTTATCAACACAGAGGTCTGAGTGAGGGTCAGAGGGCCAGGTAGGTGAAGTGAAGGCCAGGTGGGCGGGGCTAAGGCTTCTTTGCCATCACCATGGAGACAGTCCCCCCACCGCAAGAGTGGGCGGAGCTTGGGATGGGCCTGGTGACAAGACTGAGCCAATGGCAGAGATCCGGCCCGCCAGGCAGATGACACAGGGCCCTCCATTGTGACCTATGACCCCTAGTGGCCACAGGATTTGAGCACACCCCGGGAAAGGCTACGCAGGCACAAGGGAGCCCCTGGTGTGGACTGCTTCAGGGCATTGGCAGAGCACGCCAGGTACCTCTTTCCCACTTTCCTCAGGATATCAGTAGGCAAGGCATCCCCACTCAGCATTCTTGCCTCTCTCTGTCTCTCTCTGCTTGTGTTCCTTCTCTGAAATCTCTTCCTTCTCCCCCTTGTCACTTCACACCTTGGAGTGCCTGACAGAGGGCCTTCACACGAAAGAACAAAGGGGGAAGGCCTCTGGCTCTACTGCTTGCCCATGGGGAGAGAAGTTCTGGTAGTCTATCTGGAAGGTCTAGAGAGCAGTGATTGATTGGGGAGCTACATCACGGGCGGACCTGGCCAGGTGAAGCTCGCTGACAAGTGGCAGCCTCTCCGGAGACTACTAATTCTGCTGATAACAGTCTATGCAAATAACCGGCTGAGTGCCATGGGCAGAAAACATTGACACATACCTGCCAGAGGCCTATTCTGGGTCTGAAGAGTCCACCCTGGTCTCCAGCAACTCATCATCTCAGCACACACTTTGCCTGCACGCATGGAAACCGCGACTCTCCACGAATGTCTTCACCTGCTAGGAAACACACGATGTCACTCAGCCAAAGGAGAGCACAGGCAAAGTCAACTGAAGCCCCCATTTTCAAGATTTTGCCCTCTGCTGCTCCACAGCCTCCGGTGGCACACTGCATGTGCGTCACTTCTCGGTAGACAAGGCCGAAATCCGGGCATCCGGGGCCCCAGCCGTCCACAGTCTACGGATGGCGGCATATGGATCACCTCTTTGCCTCGTACAGCAGGGAGGCCTGGGCCCTAGACTGGCTCCGCTAGAGCTCCACGACCTCAGCTATTTTCCCTGACCTTTGGCCCGTGCCCTCGTGAGTGTGTCATCTCTACTTCCACTTCTCTTCCCACCACACTGAATCCGCCACCTGCGGATACCTGAGCGTGGACATCAACATCTATCACTGGCTGCAGTGTCACAGCTCACTAGGTGTCTAGGCTCAGGCTGACCTTGGCTGTCTTCTGCCCAGGCAAGGAGCCTAATCCTTCCAAGGAAATGAGGACACGTGCTCACTGGCCGACATCCTTTCTTTCATCCACACAGCGGTCTAGATGAGGGTAAAGAGGCCAGGGAGGCCAGGTGAGGGCTGAGTGTGGGGCCTAAGGCTTCTTTCCCAATCACCATGGTGACAGCCACCAGAAGGCTGGGCGGAACTTCTGACGGGGACGAGTCACAAACACTCAGCCAATAGGAGAGGTTCAGCCTAACCGGCCAGTTCCGCAGAGCCCTCCATTTTACCCATGGACAGACAACGGCCCCTTGCGTCTTTGGCCACAAAATCGAGGGCACCCAGGGAATAACTTCACAGTAGGCAACCCCGGATGTGAACACGTTCGACACACTGGGACAGCAGGCAGGTACCTCTTTTCCACTTACGCTGGGATATCACTAGGCAAGGCTCCCTTCCTCAGCATCTGTGGCCTCTCTGTATGTGTTTACTCAGAGGAAACTCTTCATTCTACCCCTGAGACACATCACAAGTATGAGGGGCCTGAGAGAGAGCCTAGAGATGGAACGGGGGAGGCTTCTGGCTGTACTGCTTCCCCGTGGGGACAGAATAGGAGGTAGTCTCTCTGGAAGGTCTTAGCTTCTGTTGACTGACACGCGCAATACAGTAGGGGCGGACCCTGGCCAGGTGGAGCTTGTGGGCAGATGCAACCTCTCCGGCGACGAATAATTGCGCTGCTGCTTTGTATGGTGAAAACCTCCCCCCGCCAAGGGGGATGGGTAGAGAACATTGACCCACACCCGCCAGGGGCCTTTCCTGGGACTAAAGATCCCAACGTGGTCTCAACGTCGTCACCCTCTCAACACACACCTTTCCTGCACACGTAATCCTGCCTTTCTCCGTCAGGGCCCTATCCTACCAGGAAAAAAAGCAAGCCGCTCAAAAAGGCCGATGCCAGGGAAATCGAGGAAACACTGCCAGTTTCCAAATTTTTGCTGTATACACGTCCCCGCCTCCGGTGCAAGGCTGCCTATGTGGCCGGGCTCCGAAGGCAAGGCCGAAATCCTGGCAGCCTGGGCCCCAGCGGTGCAATGGTTGATGGACGTGGGGACACGGATGACCCGTTCGCCACATACACGAGGGATCCTTGGGCCCTTCACTGGCTCGCCATTCAGCTCCACGACGTCCACTACTGGCCCTGGCCTTTGCTTTGGCTGGTGCCCCATTAAACGTGTGCTCCGGAGCGATGTTTCTCCACCCATCACTAGCATTCTGCCACCAGGGGATATGTCAGTGTGGGAGTCACCATTTGTCACTGGCAGCAGTGTCACAAGTCACTAGACTTCCAGCTACCCGCTGACCTAGGCTGCCTTCTGCCCCAGGCAAGGTCCCGAATCCTTTATCCCAGATGCTGACACCTGGGCACTGGCGGACATTGATTTTTATCAACACAGAGGTCTGAGTGAGGGTCAGAGGGCCAGGTAGGTGAAGTGAAGGCCAGGTGGGCGGGGCTAAGGCTTCTTTGCCATCACCATGGAGACAGTCCCCCCACCGCAAGAGTGGGCGGAGCTTGGGATGGGCCTGGTGACAAGACTGAGCCAATGGCAGAGATCCGGCCCGCCAGGCAGATGACACAGGGCCCTCCATTGTGACCTATGACCCCTAGTGGCCACAGGATTTGAGCACACCCCGGGAAAGGCTACGCAGGCACAAGGGAGCCCCTGGTGTGGACTGCTTCAGGGCATTGGCAGAGCACGCCAGGTACCTCTTTCCCACTTTCCTCAGGATATCAGTAGGCAAGGCATCCCCACTCAGCATTCTTGCCTCTCTCTGTCTCTCTCTGCTTGTGTTCCTTCTCTGAAATCTCTTCCTTCTCCCCCTTGTCACTTCACACCTTGGAGTGCCTGACAGAGGGCCTTCACACGAAAGAACAAAGGGGGAAGGCCTCTGGCTCTACTGCTTGCCCATGGGGAGAGAAGTTCTGGTAGTCTATCTGGAAGGTCTAGAGAGCAGTGATTGATTGGGGAGCTACATCACGGGCGGACCTGGCCAGGTGAAGCTCGCTGACAAGTGGCAGCCTCTCCGGAGACTACTAATTCCGCTGATAACAGTCTATGCAAATAACCGGCTGAGTGCCATGGGCAGAAAACATTGACACATACCTGCCAGAGGCCTATTCTGGGTCTGAAGAGTCCACCCTGGTCTCCAGCAACTCATCATCTCAGCACACACTTTGCCTGCACGCATGGAAACCGCGACTCTCCACGAATGTCTTCACCTGCTAGGAAACACACGATGTCACTCAGCCAAAGGAGAGCACAGGCAAAGTCAACTGAAGCCCCCATTTTCAAGATTTTGCCCTCTGCTGCTCCACAGCCTCCGGTGGCACACTGCATGTGCGTCACTTCTCGGTAGACAAGGCCGAAATCCGGGCATCCGGGGCCCCAGCCGTCCACAGTCTACGGATGGCGGCATATGGATCACCTCTTTGCCTCGTACAGCAGGGAGGCCTGGGCCCTAGACTGGCTCCGCTAGAGCTCCACGACCTCAGCTATTTTCCCTGACCTTTGGCCCGTGCCCTCGTGAGTGTGTCATCTCTACTTCCACTTCTCTTCCCACCACACTGAATCCGCCACCTGCGGATACCTGAGCGTGGACATCAACATCTATCACTGGCTGCAGTGTCACAGCTCACTAGGTGTCTAGGCTCAGGCTGACCTTGGCTGTCTTCTGCCCAGGCAAGGAGCCTAATCCTTCCAAGGAAATGAGGACACGTGCTCACTGGCCGACATCCTTTCTTTCATCCACACAGCGGTCTAGATGAGGGTAAAGAGGCCAGGGAGGCCAGGTGAGGGCTGAGTGTGGGGCCTAAGGCTTCTTTCCCAATCACCATGGTGACAGCCACCAGAAGGCTGGGCGGAACTTCTGACGGGGACGAGTCACAAACACTCAGCCAATAGGAGAGGTTCAGCCTAACCGGCCAGTTCCGCAGAGCCCTCCATTTTACCCATGGACAGACAACGGCCCCTTGCGTCTTTGGCCACAAAATCGAGGGCACCCAGGGAATAACTTCACAGTAGGCAACCCCGGATGTGAACACGTTCGACACACTGGGACAGCAGGCAGGTACCTCTTTTCCACTTACGCTGGGATATCACTAGGCAAGGCTCCCTTCCTCAGCATCTGTGGCCTCTCTGTATGTGTTTACTCAGAGGAAACTCTTCATTCTACCCCTGAGACACATCACAAGTATGAGGGGCCTGAGAGAGAGCCTAGAGATGGAACGGGGGAGGCTTCTGGCTGTACTGCTTCCCCGTGGGGACAGAATAGGAGGTAGTCTCTCTGGAAGGTCTTAGCTTCTGTTGACTGACACGCGCAATACAGTAGGGGCGGACCCTGGCCAGGTGGAGCTTGTGGGCAGATGCAACCTCTCCGGCGACGAATAATTGCGCTGCTGCTTTGTATGGTGAAAACCTCCCCCCGCCAAGGGGGATGGGTAGAGAACATTGACCCACACCCGCCAGGGGCCTTTCCTGGGACTAAAGATCCCAACGTGGTCTCAACGTCGTCACCCTCTCAACACACACCTTTCCTGCACACGTAATCCTGCCTTTCTCCGTCAGGGCCCTATCCTACCAGGAAAAAAAGCAAGCCGCTCAAAAAGGCCGATGCCAGGGAAATCGAGGAAACACTGCCAGTTTCCAAATTTTTGCTGTATACACGTCCCCGCCTCCGGTGCAAGGCTGCCTATGTGGCCGGGCTCCGAAGGCAAGGCCGAAATCCTGGCAGCCTGGGCCCCAGCGGTGCAATGGTTGATGGACGTGGGGACACGGATGACCCGTTCGCCACATACACGAGGGATCCTTGGGCCCTTCACTGGCTCGCCATTCAGCTCCACGACGTCCACTACTGGCCCTGGCCTTTGCTTTGGCTGGTGCCCCATTAAACGTGTGCTCCGGAGCGATGTTTCTCCACCCATCACTAGCATTCTGCCACCAGGGGATATGTCAGTGTGGGAGTCACCATTTGTCACTGGCAGCAGTGTCACAAGTCACTAGACTTCCAGCTACCCGCTGACCTAGGCTGCCTTCTGCCCCAGGCAAGGTCCCGAATCCTTTATCCCAGATGCTGACACCTGGGCACTGGCGGACATTGATTTTTATCAACACAGAGGTCTGAGTGAGGGTCAGAGGGCCAGGTAGGTGAAGTGAAGGCCAGGTGGGCGGGGCTAAGGCTTCTTTGCCATCACCATGGAGACAGTCCCCCCACCGCAAGAGTGGGCGGAGCTTGGGATGGGCCTGGTGACAAGACTGAGCCAATGGCAGAGATCCGGCCCGCCAGGCAGATGACACAGGGCCCTCCATTGTGACCTATGACCCCTAGTGGCCACAGGATTTGAGCACACCCCGGGAAAGGCTACGCAGGCACAAGGGAGCCCCTGGTGTGGACTGCTTCAGGGCATTGGCAGAGCACGCCAGGTACCTCTTTCCCACTTTCCTCAGGATATCAGTAGGCAAGGCATCCCCACTCAGCATCTCTTGCCTCTCTCTGTCTCTCTCTGCTTGTGTTCCTTCTCTGAAATCTCTTCCTTCTCCCCCTTGTCACTTCACACCTTGGAGTGCCTGACAGAGGGCCTTCACACGAAAGAACAAAGGGGGAAGGCCTCTGGCTCTACTGCTTGCCCATGGGGAGAGAAGTTCTGGTAGTCTATCTGGAAGGTCTAGAGAGCAGTGATTGATTGGGGAGCTACATCACGGGCGGACCTGGCCAGGTGAAGCTCGCTGACAAGTGGCAGCCTCTCCGGAGACTACTAATTCCGCTGATAACAGTCTATGCAAATAACCGGCTGAGTGCCATGGGCAGAAAACATTGACACATACCTGCCAGAGGCCTATTCTGGGTCTGAAGAGTCCACCCTGGTCTCCAGCAACTCATCATCTCAGCACACACTTTGCCTGCACGCATGGAAACCGCGACTCTCCACGAATGTCTTCACCTGCTAGGAAACACACGATGTCACTCAGCCAAAGGAGAGCACAGGCAAAGTCAACTGAAGCCCCCATTTTCAAGATTTTGCCCTCTGCTGCTCCACAGCCTCCGGTGGCACACTGCATGTGCGTCACTTCTCGGTAGACAAGGCCGAAATCCGGGCATCCGGGGCCCCAGCCGTCCACAGTCTACGGATGGCGGCATATGGATCACCTCTTTGCCTCGTACAGCAGGGAGGCCTGGGCCCTAGACTGGCTCCGCTAGAGCTCCACGACCTCAGCTATTTTCCCTGACCTTTGGCCCGTGCCCTCGTGAGTGTGTCATCTCTACTTCCACTTCTCTTCCCACCACACTGAATCCGCCACCTGCGGATACCTGAGCGTGGACATCAACATCTATCACTGGCTGCAGTGTCACAGGTCACTAGGTGTCTAGGCTCAGGCTGACCTTGGCTGTCTTCTGCCCAGGCAAGGAGCCTAATACTTCCAAGGAAATGAGGACACGTGCTCAATGGCCGACATCCTTTCTTTCATCCACACAGCGGTCTAGATGAGGGTAAAGAGGCCAGGTAGGCCAGGTGAGGGCTGAGTGTGGGGCCTAAGGCTTCTTTCCCAATCACCATGGTGACAGCCACCGGAAGGCTGGGCGGAACTTCTGACGGGGACGAGACACAAACACTGAGCCAATAGGAGAGGTCCAGCCTAACCGGCCAGTTCCGCAGAGCCCTCCATTTTACCCATGGACAGACAACGGCCCCTTGCATCTTTGGCCACAAATCGAGGGCACCCAGGGAATAACTTCACAGTAGGCAACCCCGGATGTGAACACGTTCGACACACTGGGACAGCAGGCAGGTACCTCTTTTCCACTTACGCTGGGATATCACTAGGCAAGGCGCCCTTCCTCAGCATCTGTGGCCTCTCTGTATGTGTTCACTCAGAGGAAACTCTTCATTCTACCCCTGAGACACATCACAAGTATGAGGGGCCTGAGAGAGAGCCTAGAGATGGAACGGGGGAGGCTTCTGGCTGTACTGCTTCCCCGTGGGGACAGAATAGCAGGTAGTCTCTCTGGAAGGTCTTAGCTTCTGTTGACTGACACGCGCAATACAGTAGGGGCGGACCCTGGCCAGGTGGAGCTTGTGGGCAGATGCAACCTCTCCGGCGACGAATAATTGCGCTGCTGCTTTGTATGGTGCAAACCTCCCCCCGCCAAGGGGGATGGGTAGAGAACATTGACCCACACCCGCCAGGGGCCTTTCCTGGGACTAAAGATCCCAACGTGGTCTCAACGTCGTCACCCTCTCAACACACACCTTTCCTGCACACGTAATCCTGCCTTTCTCCGTCAGGGCCCTATCCTACCAGGAAAAAAAGCAAGCCGCTCAAAAAGGCCGATGCCAGGGAAATCGAGGAAATACTGCCAGTTTCCAAATTTTTGCTGTCTACACTTCCCCGCCTCCGGTGCAAGGCTGCCTATGTGGCCGGGCTCCGAAGGCAAGGCCGAAATCCTGGCAGCCTGGGCCCCAGCGGTGCAATGGTTGATGGACGTGGGGACACGGATGACCCGTTCGCCACATACAGGAGGGATCCTTGGGCCCTTCACTGGCTCGCCATTCAGCTCCACGACGTCCACTACTGGCCCTGGCCTTTGCTTTGGCTGGTGCCCCATTAAACGTGTGCTCCGGAGCGATGTTTCTCCACCCATCACTAGCATTCTGCCACCAGGGGATATGTCAGTGTGGGAGTCACCATTTGTCACTGGCAGCAGTGTCACAAGTCACTAGACTTCCAGCTACCCGCTGACCTAGGCTGCCTTCTGCCCCAGGCAAGGTCCCGAATCCTTTATCCCAGATGCTGACACCTGGGCACTGGCGGACATTGATTTTTATCAACACAGAGGTCTGAGTGAGGGTCAGAGGGCCAGGTAGGTGAAGTGAAGGCCAGGTGGGCGGGGCTAAGGCTTCTTTGCCATCACCATAGAGACAGTCCCCCCACCGCAAGAGTGGGCGGAGCTTGGGATGGGCCTGGTGACAAGACTGAGCCAATGGCAGAGATCCGGCCCGCCAGGCAGATGACACAGGGCCCTCCATTGTGACCTATGACCCCTAGTGGCCACAGGATTTGAGCACACCCCGGGAAAGGCTACGCAGGCACAAGGGAGCCCCTGGTGCGGACTGCTTCAGGGCATTGGCAGAGCACGCCAGGTACCTCTTTCCCACTTTCCTCAGGATATCAGTAGGCAAGGCATCCCCACTCAGCATCTCTTGCCTCTCTCTGTCTCTCTCTGCTTGTGTTCCTTCTCTGAAATCTCTTCCTTCTCCCCCTTGTCACTTCACACCTTGGAGTGCCTGACAGAGGGCCTTCACACGAAAGAACAAAGGGGGAAGGCCTCTGGCTCTACTGCTTGCCCATGGGGAGAGAAGTTCTGGTAGTCTATCTGGAAGGTCTAGAGAGCAGTGATTGATTGGGGAGCTACATCACGGGCGGACCTGGCCAGGTGAAGCTCGCTGACAAGTGGCAGCCTCTCCGGAGACTACTAATTCCGCTGATAACAGTCTATGCAAATAACCGGCTGAGTGCCATGGGCAGAAAACATTGACACATACCTGCCAGAGGCCTATTCTGGGTCTGAAGAGTCCACCCTGGTCTCCAGCAACTCATCATCTCAGCACACACTTTGCCTGCACGCATGGAAACCGCGACTCTCCACGAATGTCTTCACCTGCTAGGAAACACACGATGTCACTCAGCCAAAGGAGAGCACAGGCAAAGTCAACTGAAGCCCCCATTTTCAAGATTTTGCCCTCTGCTGCTCCACAGCCTCCGGTGGCACACTGCATGTGCGTCACTTCTCGGTAGACAAGGCCGAAATCCGGGCATCCGGGGCCCCAGCCGTCCACAGTCTACGGATGGCGGCATATGGATCACCTCTTTGCCTCGTACAGCAGGGAGGCCTGGGCCCTAGACTGGCTCCGCTAGAGCTCCACGACCTCAGCTATTTTCCCTGACCTTTGGCCCGTGCCCTCGTGAGTGTGTCATCTCTACTTCCACTTCTCTTCCCACCACACTGAATCCGCCACCTGCGGATACCTGAGCGTGGACATCAACATCTATCACTGGCTGCAGTGTCACAGGTCACTAGGTGTCTAGGCTCAGGCTGACCTTGGCTGTCTTCTGCCCAGGCAAGGAGCCTAATCCTTCCAAGGAAATGAGGACACGTGCTCAATGGCCGACATCCTTTCTTTCATCCACACAGCGGTCTAGATGAGGGTAAAGAGGCCAGGTAGGCCAGGTGAGGGCTGAGTGTGGGGCCTAAGGCTTCTTTCCCAATCACCATGGTGACAGCCACCGGAAGGCTGGGCGGAACTTCTGACGGGGACGAGACACAAACACTGAGCCAATAGGAGAGGTCCAGCCTAACCGGCCAGTTCCGCAGAACCCTCCATTTTACCCATGGACAGACAACGGCCCCTTGCGTCTTTGGCCACAAATCGAGGGCACCCAGGGAATAACTTCACAGTAGGCAACCCCGGATGTGAACACGTTCGACACACTGGGACAGCAGGCAGGTACCTCTTTTCCACTTACGCTGGGATATCACTAGGCAAGGCGCCCTTCCTCAGCATCTGTGGCCTCTCTGTATGTGTTCACTCAGAGGAAACTCTTCATTCTACCCCTGAGACACATCACAAGTATGAGGGGCCTGAGAGAGAGCCTAGAGATGGAACGGGGGAGGCTTCTGGCTGTACTGCTTCCCCGTGGGGACAGAATAGCAGGTAGTCTCTCTGGAAGGTCTTAGCTTCTGTTGACTGACACGCGCAATACAGTAGGGGCGGACCCTGGCCAGGTGGAGCTTGTGGGCAGATGCAACCTCTCCGGCGACGAATAATTGCGCTGCTGCTTTGTATGGTGCAAACCTCCCCCCGCCAAGGGGGATGGGTAGAGAACATTGACCCACACCCGCCAGGGGCCTTTCCTGGGACTAAAGATCCCAACGTGGTCTCAACGTCGTCACCCTCTCAACACACACCTTTCCTGCACACGTAATCCTGCCTTTCTCCGTCAGGGCCCTATCCTACCAGGAAAAAAAGCAAGCTGCTCAAAAAGGCCGATGCCAGGGAAATCGAGGAAACACTGCCAGTTTCCAAATTTTTGCTCTCTACACGTCCCCGCCTCCGGTGCAAGGCTGCCTATGTGGCCGGGCTCCGAAGGCAAGGCCGAAATCCTGGCAGCCTGGGCCCCAGCGGTGCAATGGTTGATGGACGTGGGGACACGGATGACCCGTTCGCCACATACAGGAGGGATCCTTGGGCCCTTCACTGGCTCGCCATTCAGCTCCACGACGTCCACTACTGGCCCTGGCCTTTGCTTTGGCTGGTGCCCCATTAAACGTGTGCTCCGGAGCGATGTTTCTCCACCCATCACTAGCATTCTGCCACCAGGGGATATGTGAGTGTGGGAGTCACCATTTGTCACTGGCAGCAGTGTCACAAGTCACTAGACTTCCAGCTACCCGCTGACCTAGGCTGCCTTCTGCCCCAGGCAAGGTCCCGAATCCTTTATCCCAGATGCTGACACCTGGGCACTGGCGGACATTGATTTTTATCAACACAGAGGTCTGAGTGAGGGTCAGAGGGCCAGGTAGGTGAAGTGAAGGCCAGGTGGGCGGGGCTAAGGCTTCTTTGCCATCACCATAGAGACAGTCCCCCCACCGCAAGAGTGGGCGGAGCTTGGGATGGGCCTGGTGACAAGACTGAGCCAATGGCAGAGATCCGGCCCGCCAGGCAGATGACACAGGGCCCTCCATTGTGACCTATGACCCCTAGTGGCCACAGGATTTGAGCACACCCCGGGAAAGGCTACGCAGGCACAAGGGAGCCCCTGGTGCGGACTGCTTCAGGGCATTGGCAGAGCACGCCAGGTACCTCTTTCCCACTTTCCTCAGGATATCAGTAGGCAAGGCATCCCCACTCAGCATCTCTTGCCTCTCTCTGTCTCTCTCTGCTTGTGTTCCTTCTCTGAAATCTCTTCCTTCTCCCCCTTGTCACTTCACACCTTGGAGTGCCTGACAGAGGGCCTTGAGACGAAAGAACAAAGGGGGAAGGCCTCTGGCTCTACTGCTTGCCCATGGGGAGAGAAGTTCTGGTAGTCTATCTGGAAGGTCTAGAGAGCAGTGATTGATTGGGGAGCTACATCAGGGGCGGACCTGGCCAGGTGAAGCTCGCTGACAAGTGGCAGCCTCTCCGGAGACTACTAATTCCGCTGATAACATTCTATGCAAATAACCGGCTGAGTGCCATGGGCAGAAAACATTGACACATACCTGCCAGAGGCCTATTCTGGGTCTGAAGAGTCCACCCTGGTCTCCAGCAACTCATCAGCTCAGCACACACTTTGCCTGGACGCATGGAAACCGCCTCTCTCCACGAATGTCTTCACCTGCTAGGAAACACACGATGTCACTCAGCCAAAGGAGAGCACAGGCAAAGTCAACTGAAGCCCCCATTTTCAAGATTTTGCCGTCTCCTGCTCCACAGCCTCCGGTGGCACCCCGCATGTGCGTCACTTCTCGGTAGACAAGGCCGAAATCCTGGCATCCAGGGCCCCAGCCGTCCAGAGTCTACGGATGGCGGCATATGGATCACCTCTTTGCCTCGTACAGCAGGGAGGCCTGGGCCCTAGACTGGCTACGCTAGAGCTCCACGACCTCAGCTATTTTCCCTGACCTTTGGCCCGTGCCCTCGTGAGTGTGTCATCTCTACTTCCACTTCTCTTCCCACCACACTGAATCCGCCACCTGCGGATACCTGAGCGTGGACATCAACATCTATCACTGGCTGCAGTGTCACAGGTCACTAGGTGTCTAGGCTCAGGCTGACCTTGGCTGTCTTCTGCCCAGGCAAAGAGCCTAATCCCTCCAAGGAAATGAGGACACGTGCTCACTGGCCGACATCCTTTCTTTCATCCACACAGCGGTCTAGATGAGGGTAAAGAGGCCAGGGAGGCCAGGTGAGGGCTGAGTGTGGGGCCTAAGGCTTCTTTCCCAATCACCATGGTGACAGCCACCGGAAGGCTGGGCGGAACTTCTGACGGGGACGAGTCACCAACACTCAGCCAATAGGAGAGGTCCAGCCTAACCGGCCAGTTCCGCAGAGCCCTCCATTTTACCCATGGACAGACAACGGCCCCTTGCGTCTTTGGCCACAAAATCGAGGGCACCCAGGGAATAACTTCACAGTAGGCAACCCCGGATGTGAACACGTTCGACACACTGGGACAGCAGGCAGGTGCCTCTTTTCCACTTATGCTGGGATATCACTAGGCAAGGCGCCCTTCCTCAGCATCTGTGGCCTCTCTGTATGTGTTCACTCAGAGGAAACTCTTCATTCTACCCCTGAGACACATCACAAGTATGAGGGGCCTGAGAGAGAGCCTAGAGATGGAACGGGGGAGGCTTCTGGCTGTACTGCTTCCCCGTGGGGACAGAATAGCAGGTAGTCTCTCTGGAAGGTCTTAGCTTCTGTTGACTGACACGCGCAATACAGTAGGGGCGGACCCTGGCCAGGTGGAGCTTGTGGGCAGATGCAACCTCTCCGGCGACGAATAATTGCGCTGCTGCTTTGTATGGTGAAAACCTCCCCCCGCCAAGGGGGATGGGTAGAGAACATTGACCCACACCCGCCAGGGGCCTTTCCTGGGACTAAAGATCCCAACGTGGTCTCAACGTCGTCACCCTCTCAACACACACCTTTCCTGCACACGTAATCCTGCCTTTCTCCGTCAGGGCCCTATCCTACCAGGAAAAAAAGCAAGCCGCTCAAAAAGGCCGATGCCAGGGAAATCGAGGAAACACTGCCAGTTTCCAAATTTTTGCTGTCTACACGTCCCCGCCTCCGGTGCAAGGCTGCCTATGTGGCCGGGCTCCGAAGGCAAGGCCGAAATCCTGGCAGCCTGGGCCCCAGCAGTGCAATGGTTGATGGACGTGGGGACACGGATGACCCGTTCGCCACATACAGGAGGGATCCTTGGGCCCTTCACTGGCTCGCCATTCAGCTCCACGACGTCCACTACTGGCCCTGGCCTTTGCTTTGGCTGGTGCCCCATTAAACGTGTGCTCCGGAGCGATGTTTCTCCACCCATCACTAGCATTCTGCCACCAGGGGATATGTCAGTGTGGGAATCACCACTTGTCGCTGGCAGCAGTGTCACAAGTCACTAGACTTCCAGCTACCCGCTGACCTAGGCTGCCTTCTGCCCCAGGCAAGGTCCCGAATCCTTTATCCCAGATGCTGACACCTGGGCACTGGCGGACATTGATTTTTATCAACACAGAGGTCTGAGTGAGGGTCAGAGGGCCAGGTAGGTGAAGTGAAGGCCAGGTGGGCGGGGCTAAGGCTTCTTTGCCATCACCATAGAGACAGTCCCCCCACCGCAAGAGTGGGCGGAGCTTGGGATGGGCCTGGTGACAAGACTGAGCCAATGGCAGAGATCCGGCCCGCCAGGCAGATGACACAGGGCCCTCCATTGTGACCTATGACCCCTAGTGGCCACAGGATTTGAGCACACCCCGGGAAAGGCTACGCAGGCACAAGGGAGCCCCTGGTGCGGACTGCTTCAGGGCATTGGCAGAGCACGCCAGGTACCTCTTTCCCACTTTCCTCAGGATATCAGTAGGCAAGGCATCCCCACTCAGCATCTCTTGCCTCTCTCTGTCTCTCTCTGCTTGTGTTCCTTCTCTGAAATCTCTTCCTTCTCCCCCTTGTCACTTCACACCTTGGAGTGCCTGACAGAGGGCCTTCAGACGAAAGAACAAAGGGGGAAGGCCTCTGGCTCTAGTGCTTGCCCATGGGGAGAGAAGTTCTGGTAGTCTATCAGGAAGGTCTAGAGAGCAGTGATTGATTGGGGAGCTACATCACGGGCGGACCTGACCAGGTGAAGCTCGCTGACAAGTGGCAGCCTCTCCGGAGACTACTAATTCCGCTGATAACATTCTATGCAAATAACCGGCTGAGTGCCATGGGCAGAAAACATTGACACATACCTGCCAGAGGCCTATTCTGGGTCTGAAGAGTCCACCCTGGTCTCCAGCAACTCATCATCTCAGCACACACTTTGCCTGCACGCGTGGAAACCGCCTCTCTCCACGAATGTCTTCACCTGCTAGGAAGCACACGATGTCACTCAGCCAAAGGAGAGCACAGGCAAAGTCAACTGAAGCCCCCATTTTCAAGATTTTGCCCTCTGCTGCTCCACAGCCTCCGGTGGCACACTGCATGTGCGTCACTTCTCGGTAGACAAGGACGAAATCCGGGCATCCAGGGCCCCAGCCGTCCACAGTCTACGGATGGCGGCATATGGATCACCTCTTTGCCTCGTACAGCAGGGAGGCCTGGGCCCTAGACTGGCTCCGCTAGAGCTCCACGACCTCAGCTATTTTCCCTGACCTTTGGCCCGTGCCCTCGTGAGTGTGTCATCTCTACTTCCACTTCTCTTCCCACCACACTGAATCCGCCACCTGCGGATACCTCAGCGTGGACATCAACATCTATCACTGGCTGCAGTGTCACAGGTCACTAGGTGTCTAGGCTCAGGCTGACCTTGGCTGTCTTCTGCCCAGGCAAGGAGCCTAATCCTTCCAAGGAAATGAGGACACGTGCTCACTGGCCGACATCCTTTCTTTCATCCACACAGCGGTCTAGATGAGGGTAAAGAGGCCAGGGAGGCCAGGTGAGGGCTGAGTGTGGGGCCTAAGGCTTCTTTCCCAATCACCATGGTGACAGCCACCGGAAGGCTGGGCGGAACTTCTGACGGGGACGAGTCACAAACACTCAGCCAATAGGAGAGGTCCAGCCTAACCGGCCAGTTCCGCAGAGCCCTCCATTTTACCCATGGACAGACAACGGCCCCTTGCGTCTTTGGCCACAAAATCGAGGGCACCCAGGGAATAACTTCACAGTAGGCAACCCCGGATGTGAACACGTTCGACACACTGGGACAGCAGGCAGGTGCCTCTTTTCCACTTATGCTGGGATATCACTAGGCAAGGCGCCCTTCCTCAGCATCTGTGGCCTCTCTGTATGTGTTCACTCAGAGGAAACTCTTCATTCTACCCCTGAGACACATCACAAGTATGAGGGGCCTGAGAGAGAGCCTAGAGATGGAACGGGGGAGGCTTCTGGCTGTACTGCTTCCCCGTGGGGACAGAATAGCAGGTAGTCTCTCTGGAAGGTCTTAGCTTCTGTTGACTGACACGCGCAATACAGTAGGGGCGGACCCTGGCCAGGTGGAGCTTGTGGGCAGATGCAACCTCTCCGGCGACGAATAATTGCGCTGCTGCTTTGTATGGTGAAAACCTCCCCCCGCCAAGGGGGATGGGTACAGAACACTGACCCACACCCGCCAGGGGCCTTTCCTGGGACTAAAGATCCCAACGTGGTCTCAACGTCGTCACCCTCTCAACACACACCTTTCCTGCACACGTAATCCTGCCTTTCTCCGTCAGGGCCCTATCCTACCAGGAAAAAAAGCAAGCCGCTCAAAAAGGCCGATGCCAGGGAAATCGAGGAAACACTGCCAGTTTCCAAATTTTTGCTGTCTACACGTCCCCGCCTCCGGTGCAAGGCTGCCTATGTGGCCGGGCTCCGAAGGCAAGGCCGAAATCCTGGCAGCCTGGGCCCCAGCGGTGCAAAGGTTGATGGACGTGGGGACACGGATGACCCGTTCGCCACATACAGGAGGGATCCTTGGGCCCTTCACTGGCTCGCCATTCAGCTCCACGACGTCCACTACTGGCCCTGGCCTTTGCTTTGGCTGGTGCCCCATTAAACGTGTGCTCCGGAGCGATGTTTCTCCACCCATCACTAGCATTCTGCCACCAGGGGATATGTGAGTGTGGGAGTCACCATTTGTCACTGGCAGCAGTGTCACAAGTCACTAGACTTCCAGCTACCCGCTGACCTAGGCTGCCTTCTGCCCCAGGCAAGGTCCCGAATCCTTTATCCCAGATGCTGACACCTGGGCACTGGCGGACATTGATTTTTATCAACACAGAGGTCTGAGTGAGGGTCAGAGGGCCAGGTAGGTGAAGTGAAGGCCAGGTGGGCGGGGCTAAGGCTTCTTTGCCATCACCATAGAGACAGTCCCCCCACCGCAAGAGTGGGCGGAGCTTGGGATGGGCCTGGTGACAAGACTGAGCCAATGGCAGAGATCCGGCCCGCCAGGCAGATGACACAGGGCCCTCCATTGTGACCTATGACCCCTAGTGGCCACAGGATTTGAGCACACCCCGGGAAAGGCTACGCAGGCACAAGGGAGCCCCTGGTGCGGACTGCTTCAGGGCATTGGCAGAGCACGCCAGGTACCTCTTTCCCACTTTCCTCAGGATATCAGTAGGCAAGGCATCCCCACTCAGCATCTCTTGCCTCTCTCTGTCTCTCTCTGCTTGTGTTCCTTCTCTGAAATCTCTTCCTTCTCCCCCTTGTCACTTCACACCTTGGAGTGCCTGACAGAGGGCCTTCAGACGAAAGAACAAAGGGGGAAGGCCTCTGGCTCTACTGCTTGCCCATGGGGAGAGAAGTTCTGGTAGTCTATCTGGAAGGTCTAGAGAGCAGTGATTGATTGGGGAGCTACATCACGGGCGGACCTGGCCAGGTGAAGCTCGCTGACAAGTGGCAGCCTCTCCGGAGACTACTAATTCCGCTGATAACATTCTATGCAAATAACCGGCTGAGTGCCATGGGCAGAAAACATTGACACATACCTGCCAGAGGCCTATTCTGGGTCTGAAGAGTCCACCCTGGTCTCCAGCAACTCATCATCTCAGCACACACTTTGCCTGCACGCGTGGAAACCGCCTCTCTCCACGAATGTCTTCACCTGCTAGGAAGCACACGATGTCACTCAGCCAAAGGAGAACACAGGCAAAGTCAACTGAAGCCCCCATTTTCAAGATTTTGCCCTCTGCTGCTCCACAGCCTCCGGTGGCACACTGCATGTGCGTCACTTCTCGGTAGACAAGGACGAAATCCGGGCATCCAGGGCCCCAGCCGTCCACAGTCTACGGATGGCGGCATATGGATCACCTCTTTGCCTCGTACAGCAGGGAGGCCTGGGCCCTAGACTGGCTCCGCTAGAGCTCCACGACCTCAGCTATTTTCCCTGACCTTTGGCCCGTGCCCTCGTGAGTGTGTCATCTCTACTTCCACTTCTCTTCCCACCACACTGAATCCGCCACCTGCGGATACCTGAGCGTGGACATCAACATCTATCACTGGCTGCAGTGTCACAGGTCACTAGGTGTCTAGGCTCAGGCTGACCTTGGCTGTCTTCTGCCCAGGCAAGGAGCCTAATCCTTCCAAGGAAATGAGGACACGTGCTCACTGGCCGACATCCTTTCTTTCATCCACACAGCGGTCTAGATGAGGGTAAAGAGGCCAGGGAGGCCAGGTGAGGGCTGAGTGTGGGCCTAAGGCTTCTTTCCCAATCACCATGGTGACAGCCACCGGAAGGCTGGGCGGAACTTCTGACGGCGACGAGTCACAAACACTCAGCCAATAGGAGAGGTCCAGCCTAACCGGCCAGTTCCGCAGAGCCCTCCATTTTACCCATGGACAGACAACGGCCCCTTGCGTCTTTGGCCACAAAATCGAGGGCACCCAGGGAATAACTTCACAGTAGGCAACCCCGGATGTGAACACGTTCGACACACTGGGACAGCAGGCAGGTACCTCTTTTCCACTTATGCTGGGATATCACTAGGCAAGGCGCCCTTCCTCAGCATCTGTGGCCTCTCTGTATGTGTTCACTCAGAGGAAACTCTTCATTCTACCCCTGAGACACATCACAAGTATGAGGGGCCTGAGAGAGAGCCTAGAGATGGAACGGGGGAGGCTTCTGGCTGTACTGCTTCCCCGTGGGGACAGAATAGCAGGTAGTCTCTCTGGAAGGTCTTAGCTTCTGTTGACTGACACGCGCAATACAGTAGGGGCGGACCCTGGCCAGGTGGAGCTTGTGGGCAGATGCAACCTCTCCGGCGACGAATAATTGCGCTGCTGCTTTGTATGGTGAAAACCTCCCCCCGCCAAGGGGGATGGGTAGAGAACATTGACCCACACCCGCCAGGGGCCTTTCCTGGGACTAAAGATCCCAACGTGGTCTCAACGTCGTCACCCTCTCAACACACACCTTTCCTGCACACGTAATCCTGCCTTTCTCCGTCAGGGCCCTATCCTACCAGGAAAAAAAGCAAGCCGCTCAAAAAGGCCGATGCCAGGGAAATCGAGGAAACACTGCCAGTTTCCAAATTTTTGCTGTCTACACGTCCCCGCCTCCGGTGCAAGGCTGCCTATGTGGCCGGGCTCCGAAGGCAAGGCCGAAATCCTGGCAGCCTGGGCCCCAGCAGTGCAATGGTTGATGGACGTGGGGACACGGATGACCCGTTCGCCACATACAGGAGGGATCCTTGGGCCCTTCACTGGCTCGCCATTCAGCTCCACGACGTCCACTACTGGCCCTGGCCTTTGCTTTGGCTGGTGCCCCATTAAACGTGTGCTCCGGAGCGATGTTTCTCCACCCATCACTAGCATTCTGCCACCAGGGGATATGTCAGTGTGGGAATCACCACTTGTCGCTGGCAGCAGTGTCACAAGTCACTAGACTTCCAGCTACCCGCTGACCTAGGCTGCCTTCTGCCCCAGGCAAGGTCCCGAATCCTTTATCCCAGATGCTGACACCTGGGCACTGGCGGACATTGATTTTTATCAACACAGAGGTCTGAGTGAGGGTCAGAGGGCCAGGTAGGTGAAGTGAAGGCCAGGTGGGCGGGGCTAAGGCTTCTTTGCCATCACCATAGAGACAGTCCCCCCACCGCAAGAGTGGGCGGAGCTTGGGATGGGCCTGGTGACAAGACTGAGCCAATGGCAGAGATCCGGCCCGCCAGGCAGATGACACAGGGCCCTCCATTGTGACCTATGACCCCTAGTGGCCACAGGATTTGAGCACACCCCGGGAAAGGCTACGCAGGCACAAGGGAGCCCCTGGTGCGGACTGCTTCAGGGCATTGGCAGAGCACGCCAGGTACCTCTTTCCCACTTTCCTCAGGATATCAGTAGGCAAGGCATCCCCACTCAGCATCTCTTGCCTCTCTCTGTCTCTCTCTGCTTGTGTTCCTTCTCTGAAATCTCTTCCTTCTCCCCCTTGTCACTTCACACCTTGGAGTGCCTGACAGAGGGCCTTCAGACGAAAGAACAAAGGGGGAAGGCCTCTGGCTCTAGTGCTTGCCCATGGGGAGAGAAGTTCTGGTAGTCTATCAGGAAGGTCTAGAGAGCAGTGATTGATTGGGGAGCTACATCACGGGCGGACCTGACCAGGTGAAGCTCGCTGACAAGTGGCAGCCTCTCCGGAGACTACTAATTCCGCTGATAACATTCTATGCAAATAACCGGCTGAGTGCCATGGGCAGAAAACATTGACACATACCTGCCAGAGGCCTATTCTGGGTCTGAAGAGTCCACCCTGGTCTCCAGCAACTCATCATCTCAGCACACACTTTGCCTGCACGCGTGGAAACCGCCTCTCTCCACGAATGTCTTCACCTGCTAGGAAGCACACGATGTCACTCAGCCAAAGGAGAGCACAGGCAAAGTCAACTGAAGCCCCCATTTTCAAGATTTTGCCCTCTGCTGCTCCACAGCCTCCGGTGGCACACTGCATGTGCGTCACTTCTCGGTAGACAAGGACGAAATCCGGGCATCCAGGGCCCCAGCCGTCCACAGTCTACGGATGGCGGCATATGGATCACCTCTTTGCCTCGTACAGCAGGGAGGCCTGGGCCCTAGACTGGCTCCGCTAGAGCTCCACGACCTCAGCTATTTTCCCTGACCTTTGGCCCGTGCCCTCGTGAGTGTGTCATCTCTACTTCCACTTCTCTTCCCACCACACTGAATCCGCCACCTGCGGATACCTCAGCGTGGACATCAACATCTATCACTGGCTGCAGTGTCACAGGTCACTAGGTGTCTAGGCTCAGGCTGACCTTGGCTGTCTTCTGCCCAGGCAAGGAGCCTAATCCTTCCAAGGAAATGAGGACACGTGCTCACTGGCCGACATCCTTTCTTTCATCCACACAGCGGTCTAGATGAGGGTAAAGAGGCCAGGGAGGCCAGGTGAGGGCTGAGTGTGGGGCCTAAGGCTTCTTTCCCAATCACCATGGTGACAGCCACCGGAAGGCTGGGCGGAACTTCTGACGGGGACGAGTCACAAACACTCAGCCAATAGGAGAGGTCCAGCCTAACCGGCCAGTTCCGCAGAGCCCTCCATTTTACCCATGGACAGACAACGGCCCCTTGCGTCTTTGGCCACAAAATCGAGGGCACCCAGGGAATAACTTCACAGTAGGCAACCCCGGATGTGAACACGTTCGACACACTGGGACAGCAGGCAGGTGCCTCTTTTCCACTTATGCTGGGATATCACTAGGCAAGGCGCCCTTCCTCAGCATCTGTGGCCTCTCTGTATGTGTTCACTCAGAGGAAACTCTTCATTCTACCCCTGAGACACATCACAAGTATGAGGGGCCTGAGAGAGAGCCTAGAGATGGAACGGGGGAGGCTTCTGGCTGTACTGCTTCCCCGTGGGGACAGAATAGCAGGTAGTCTCTCTGGAAGGTCTTAGCTTCTGTTGACTGACACGCGCAATACAGTAGGGGCGGACCCTGGCCAGGTGGAGCTTGTGGGCAGATGCAACCTCTCCGGCGACGAATAATTGCGCTGCTGCTTTGTATGGTGAAAACCTCCCCCCGCCAAGGGGGATGGGTACAGAACACTGACCCACACCCGCCAGGGGCCTTTCCTGGGACTAAAGATCCCAACGTGGTCTCAACGTCGTCACCCTCTCAACACACACCTTTCCTGCACACGTAATCCTGCCTTTCTCCGTCAGGGCCCTATCCTACCAGGAAAAAAAGCAAGCCGCTCAAAAAGGCCGATGCCAGGGAAATCGAGGAAACACTGCCAGTTTCCAAATTTTTGCTGTCTACACGTCCCCGCCTCCGGTGCAAGGCTGCCTATGTGGCCGGGCTCCGAAGGCAAGGCCGAAATCCTGGCAGCCTGGGCCCCAGCGGTGCAAAGGTTGATGGACGTGGGGACACGGATGACCCGTTCGCCACATACAGGAGGGATCCTTGGGCCCTTCACTGGCTCGCCATTCAGCTCCACGACGTCCACTACTGGCCCTGGCCTTTGCTTTGGCTGGTGCCCCATTAAACGTGTGCTCCGGAGCGATGTTTCTCCACCCATCACTAGCATTCTGCCACCAGGGGATATGTGAGTGTGGGAGTCACCATTTGTCACTGGCAGCAGTGTCACAAGTCACTAGACTTCCAGCTACCCGCTGACCTAGGCTGCCTTCTGCCCCAGGCAAGGTCCCGAATCCTTTATCCCAGATGCTGACACCTGGGCACTGGCGGACATTGATTTTTATCAACACAGAGGTCTGAGTGAGGGTCAGAGGGCCAGGTAGGTGAAGTGAAGGCCAGGTGGGCGGGGCTAAGGCTTCTTTGCCATCACCATAGAGACAGTCCCCCCACCGCAAGAGTGGGCGGAGCTTGGGATGGGCCTGGTGACAAGACTGAGCCAATGGCAGAGATCCGGCCCGCCAGGCAGATGACACAGGGCCCTCCATTGTGACCTATGACCCCTAGTGGCCACAGGATTTGAGCACACCCCGGGAAAGGCTACGCAGGCACAAGGGAGCCCCTGGTGCGGACTGCTTCAGGGCATTGGCAGAGCACGCCAGGTACCTCTTTCCCACTTTCCTCAGGATATCAGTAGGCAAGGCATCCCCACTCAGCATCTCTTGCCTCTCTCTGTCTCTCTCTGCTTGTGTTCCTTCTCTGAAATCTCTTCCTTCTCCCCCTTGTCACTTCACACCTTGGAGTGCCTGACAGAGGGCCTTCAGACGAAAGAACAAAGGGGGAAGGCCTCTGGCTCTACTGCTTGCCCATGGGGAGAGAAGTTCTGGTAGTCTATCTGGAAGGTCTAGAGAGCAGTGATTGATTGGGGAGCTACATCACGGGCGGACCTGGCCAGGTGAAGCTCGCTGACAAGTGGCAGCCTCTCCGGAGACTACTAATTCCGCTGATAACATTCTATGCAAATAACCGGCTGAGTGCCATGGGCAGAAAACATTGACACATACCTGCCAGAGGCCTATTCTGGGTCTGAAGAGTCCACCCTGGTCTCCAGCAACTCATCATCTCAGCACACACTTTGCCTGCACGCGTGGAAACCGCCTCTCTCCACGAATGTCTTCACCTGCTAGGAAGCACACGATGTCACTCAGCCAAAGGAGAACACAGGCAAAGTCAACTGAAGCCCCCATTTTCAAGATTTTGCCCTCTGCTGCTCCACAGCCTCCGGTGGCACACTGCATGTGCGTCACTTCTCGGTAGACAAGGACGAAATCCGGGCATCCAGGGCCCCAGCCGTCCACAGTCTACGGATGGCGGCATATGGATCACCTCTTTGCCTCGTACAGCAGGGAGGCCTGGGCCCTAGACTGGCTCCGCTAGAGCTCCACGACCTCAGCTATTTTCCCTGACCTTTGGCCCGTGCCCTCGTGAGTGTGTCATCTCTACTTCCACTTCTCTTCCCACCACACTGAATCCGCCACCTGCGGATACCTGAGCGTGGACATCAACATCTATCACTGGCTGCAGTGTCACAGGTCACTAGGTGTCTAGGCTCAGGCTGACCTTGGCTGTCTTCTGCCCAGGCAAGGAGCCTAATCCTTCCAAGGAAATGAGGACACGTGCTCACTGGCCGACATCCTTTCTTTCATCCACACAGCGGTCTAGATGAGGGTAAAGAGGCCAGGGAGGCCAGGTGAGGGCTGAGTGTGGGGCCTAAGGCTTCTTTCCCAATCACCATGGTGACAGCCACCGGAAGGCTGGGCGGAACTTCTGACGGCGACGAGTCACAAACACTCAGCCAATAGGAGAGGTCCAGCCTAACCGGCCAGTTCCGCAGAGCCCTCCATTTTACCCATGGACAGACAACGGCCCCTTGCGTCTTTGGCCACAAAATCGAGGGCACCCAGGGAATAACTTCACAGTAGGCAACCCTGGATGTGAACACGTTCGACACACTGGGACAGCAGGCAGGTACCTCTTTTCCACTTATGCTGGGATATCACTAGGCAAGGCGCCCTTCCTCAGCATCTGTGGCCTCTCTGTATGTGTTCACTCAGAGGAAACTCTTCATTCTACCCCTGAGACACATCACAAGTATGAGGGGCCTGAGAGAGAGCCTAGAGATGGAACGGGGGAGGCTTCTGGCTGTACTGCTTCCCCGTGGGGACAGAATAGCAGGTAGTCTCTCTGGAAGGTCTTAGCTTCTGTTGACTGACACGCGCAATACAGTAGGGGCGGACCCTGGCCAGGTGGAGCTTGTGGGCAGATGCAACCTCTCCGGCGACGAATAATTGCGCTGCTGCTTTGTATGGTGAAAACCTCCCCCCGCCAAGGGGGATGGGTAGAGAACATTGACCCACACCCGCCAGGGGCCTTTCCTGGGACTAAAGATCCCAACGTGGTCTCAACGTCGTCACCCTCTCAACACACACCTTTCCTGCACACGTAATCCTGCCTTTCTCCGTCAGGGCCCTATCCTACCAGGAAAAAAAGCAAGCCGCTCAAAAAGGCCGATGCCAGGGAAATCGAGGAAACACTGCCAGTTTCCAAATTTTTGCTGTCTACACGTCCCCGCCTCCGGTGCAAGGCTGCCTATGTGGCCGGGCTCCGAAGGCAAGGCCGAAATCCTGGCAGCCTGGGCCCCAGCGGTGCAATGGTTGATGGACGTGGGGACACGGATGACCCGTTCGCCACATACAGGAGGGATCCTTGGGCCCTTCACTGGCTCGCCATTCAGCTCCACGACGTCCACTACTGGCCCTGGCCTTTGCTTTGGCTGGTGCCCCATTAAACGTGTGCTCCGGAGCGATGTTTCTCCACCCATCACTAGCATTCTGCCACCAGGGGATATGTGAGTGTGGGAGTCACCATTTGTCACTGGCAGCAGTGTCACAAGTCACTAGACTTCCAGCTACCCGCTGACCTAGGCTGCCTTCTGCCCCAGGCAAGGTCCCGAATCCTTTATCCCAGATGCTGACACCTGGGCACTGGCGGACATTGATTTTTATCAACACAGAGGTCTGAGTGAGGGTCAGAGGGCCAGGTAGGTGAAGTGAAGGCCAGGTGGGCGGGGCTAAGGCTTCTTTGCCATCACCATAGAGACAGTCCCCCCACCGCAAGAGTGGGCGGAGCTTGGGATGGGCCTGGTGACAAGACTGAGCCAATGGCAGAGATCCGGCCCGCCAGGCAGATGACACAGGGCCCTCCATTGTGACCTATGACCCCTAGTGGCCACAGGATTTGAGCACACCCCGGGAAAGGCTACGCAGGCACAAGGGAGCCCCTGGTGCGGACTGCTTCAGGGCATTGGCAGAGCACGCCAGGTACCTCTTTCCCACTTTCCTCAGGATATCAGTAGGCAAGGCATCCCCACTCAGCATCTCTTGCCTCTCTCTGTCTCTCTCTGCTTGTGTTCCTTCTCTGAAATCTCTTCCTTCTCCCCCTTGTCACTTCACACCTTGGAGTGCCTGACAGAGGGCCTTCAGACGAAAGAACAAAGGGGGAAGGCCTCTGGCTCTACTGCTTGCCCATGGGGAGAGAAGTTCTGGTAGTCTATCTGGAAGGTCTAGAGAGCAGTGATTGATTGGGGAGCTACATCACGGGCGGACCTGGCCAGGTGAAGCTCGCTGACAAGTGGCAGCCTCTCCGGAGACTACTAATTCCGCTGATAACATTCTATGCAAATAACCGGCTGAGTGCCATGGGCAGAAAACATTGACACATACCTGCCAGAGGCCTATTCTGGGTCTGAAGAGTCCACCCTGGTCTCCAGCAACTCATCATCTCAGCACACACTTTGCCTGCACGCGTGGAAACCGCCTCTCTCCACGAATGTCTTCACCTGCTAGGAAGCACACGATGTCACTCAGCCAAAGGAGAACACAGGCAAAGTCAACTGAAGCCCCCATTTTCAAGATTTTGCCCTCTGCTGCTCCACAGCCTCCGGTGGCACACTGCATGTGCGTCACTTCTCGGTAGACAAGGACGAAATCCGGGCATCCAGGGCCCCAGCCGTCCACAGTCTACGGATGGCGGCATATGGATCACCTCTTTGCCTCGTACAGCAGGGAGGCCTGGGCCCTAGACTGGCTCCGCTAGAGCTCCACGACCTCAGCTATTTTCCCTGACCTTTGGCCCGTGCCCTCGTGAGTGTGTCATCTCTACTTCCACTTCTCTTCCCACCACACTGAATCCGCCACCTGCGGATACCTGAGCGTGGACATCAACATCTATCACTGGCTGCAGTGTCACAGGTCACTAGGTGTCTAGGCTCAGGCTGACCTTGGCTGTCTTCTGCCCAGGCAAGGAGCCTAATCCTTCCAAGGAAATGAGGACACGTGCTCACTGGCCGACATCCTTTCTTTCATCCACACAGCGGTCTAGATGAGGGTAAAGAGGCCAGGGAGGCCAGGTGAGGGCTGAGTGTGGGGCCTAAGGCTTCTTTCCCAATCACCATGGTGACAGCCACCGGAAGGCTGGGCGGAACTTCTGACGGCGACGAGTCACAAACACTCAGCCAATAGGAGAGGTCCAGCCTAACCGGCCAGTTCCGCAGAGCCCTCCATTTTACCCATGGACAGACAACGGCCCCTTGCGTCTTTGGCCACAAAATCGAGGGCACCCAGGGAATAACTTCACAGTAGGCAACCCCGGATGTGAACACGTTCGACACACTGGGACAGCAGGCAGGTACCTCTTTTCCACTTATGCTGGGATATCACTAGGCAAGGCGCCCTTCCTCAGCATCTGTGGCCTCTCTGTATGTGTTCACTCAGAGGAAACTCTTCATTCTACCCCTGAGACACATCACAAGTATGAGGGGCCTGAGAGAGAGCCTAGAGATGGAACGGGGGAGGTTTCTGGCTGTACTGCTTCCCCGTGGGGACAGAATAGCAGGTAGTCTCTCTGGAAGGTCTTAGCTTCTGTTGACTGACACGCGCAATACAGTAGGGGCGGACCCTGGCCAGGTGGAGCTTGTGGGCAGATGCAACCTCTCCGGCGACGAATAATTGCGCTGCTGCTTTGTATGGTGAAAACCTCCCCCCGCCAAGGGGGATGGGTAGAGAACATTGACCCACACCCGCCAGGGGCCTTTCCTGGGACTAAAGATCCCAACGTGGTCTCAACGTCGTCACCCTCTCAACACACACCTTTCCTGCACACGTAATCCTGCCTTTCTCCGTCAGGGCCCTATCCTACCAGGAAAAAAAGCAAGCCGCTCAAAAAGGCCGATGCCAGGGAAATCGAGGAAACACTGCCAGTTTCCAAATTTTTGCTGTCTACACGTCCCCGCCTCCGGTGCAAGGCTGCCTATGTGGCCGGGCTCCGAAGGCAAGGCCGAAATCCTGGCAGCCTGGGCCCCAGCAGTGCAATGGTTGATGGACGTGGGGACACGGATGACCCGTTCGCCACATACAGGAGGGATCCTTGGGCCCTTCACTGGCTCGCCATTCAGCTCCACGACGTCCACTACTGGCCCTGGCCTTTGCTTTGGCTGGTGCCCCATTAAACGTGTGCTCCGGAGCGATGTTTCTCCACCCATCACTAGCATTCTGCCACCAGGGGATATGTCAGTGTGGGAATCACCACTTGTCGCTGGCAGCAGTGTCACAAGTCACTAGACTTCCAGCTACCCGCTGACCTAGGCTGCCTTCTGCCCCAGGCAAGGTCCCGAATCCTTTATCCCAGATGCTGACACCTGGGCACTGGCGGACATTGATTTTTATCAACACAGAGGTCTGAGTGAGGGTCAGAGGGCCAGGTAGGTGAAGTGAAGGCCAGGTGGGCGGGGCTAAGGCTTCTTTGCCATCACCATAGAGACAGTCCCCCCACCGCAAGAGTGGGCGGAGCTTGGGATGGGCCTGGTGACAAGACTGAGCCAATGGCAGAGATCCGGCCCGCCAGGCAGATGACACAGGGCCCTCCATTGTGACCTATGACCCCTAGTGGCCACAGGATTTGAGCACACCCCGGGAAAGGCTACGCAGGCACAAGGGAGCCCCTGGTGCGGACTGCTTCAGGGCATTGGCAGAGCACGCCAGGTACCTCTTTCCCACTTTCCTCAGGATATCAGTAGGCAAGGCATCCCCACTCAGCATCTCTTGCCTCTCTCTGTCTCTCTCTGCTTGTGTTCCTTCTCTGAAATCTCTTCCTTCTCCCCCTTGTCACTTCACACCTTGGAGTGCCTGACAGAGGGCCTTCAGACGAAAGAACAAAGGGGGAAGGCCTCTGGCTCTAGTGCTTGCCCATGGGGAGAGAAGTTCTGGTAGTCTATCAGGAAGGTCTAGAGAGCAGTGATTGATTGGGGAGCTACATCACGGGCGGACCTGACCAGGTGAAGCTCGCTGACAAGTGGCAGCCTCTCCGGAGACTACTAATTCCGCTGATAACATTCTATGCAAATAACCGGCTGAGTGCCATGGGCAGAAAACATTGACACATACCTGCCAGAGGCCTATTCTGGGTCTGAAGAGTCCACCCTGGTCTCCAGCAACTCATCATCTCAGCACACACTTTGCCTGCACGCGTGGAAACCGCCTCTCTCCACGAATGTCTTCACCTGCTAGGAAGCACACGATGTCACTCAGCCAAAGGAGAGCACAGGCAAAGTCAACTGAAGCCCCCATTTTCAAGATTTTGCCCTCTGCTGCTCCACAGCCTCCGGTGGCACACTGCATGTGCGTCACTTCTCGGTAGACAAGGACGAAATCCGGGCATCCAGGGCCCCAGCCGTCCACAGTCTACGGATGGCGGCATATGGATCACCTCTTTGCCTCGTACAGCAGGGAGGCCTGGGCCCTAGACTGGCTCCGCTAGAGCTCCACGACCTCAGCTATTTTCCCTGACCTTTGGCCCGTGCCCTCGTGAGTGTGTCATCTCTACTTCCACTTCTCTTCCCACCACACTGAATCCGCCACCTGCGGATACCTCAGCGTGGACATCAACATCTATCACTGGCTGCAGTGTCACAGGTCACTAGGTGTCTAGGCTCAGGCTGACCTTGGCTGTCTTCTGCCCAGGCAAGGAGCCTAATCCTTCCAAGGAAATGAGGACACGTGCTCACTGGCCGACATCCTTTCTTTCATCCACACAGCGGTCTAGATGAGGGTAAAGAGGCCAGGGAGGCCAGGTGAGGGCTGAGTGTGGGGCCTAAGGCTTCTTTCCCAATCACCATGGTGACAGCCACCGGAAGGCTGGGCGGAACTTCTGACGGGGACGAGTCACAAACACTCAGCCAATAGGAGAGGTCCAGCCTAACCGGCCAGTTCCGCAGAGCCCTCCATTTTACCCATGGACAGACAACGGCCCCTTGCGTCTTTGGCCACAAAATCGAGGGCACCCAGGGAATAACTTCACAGTAGGCAACCCCGGATGTGAACACGTTCGACACACTGGGACAGCAGGCAGGTGCCTCTTTTCCACTTATGCTGGGATATCACTAGGCAAGGCGCCCTTCCTCAGCATCTGTGGCCTCTCTGTATGTGTTCACTCAGAGGAAACTCTTCATTCTACCCCTGAGACACATCACAAGTATGAGGGGCCTGAGAGAGAGCCTAGAGATGGAACGGGGGAGGCTTCTGGCTGTACTGCTTCCCCGTGGGGACAGAATAGCAGGTAGTCTCTCTGGAAGGTCTTAGCTTCTGTTGACTGACACGCGCAATACAGTAGGGGCGGACCCTGGCCAGGTGGAGCTTGTGGGCAGATGCAACCTCTCCGGCGACGAATAATTGCGCTGCTGCTTTGTATGGTGAAAACCTCCCCCCGCCAAGGGGGATGGGTACAGAACACTGACCCACACCCGCCAGGGGCCTTTCCTGGGACTAAAGATCCCAACGTGGTCTCAACGTCGTCACCCTCTCAACACACACCTTTCCTGCACACGTAATCCTGCCTTTCTCCGTCAGGGCCCTATCCTACCAGGAAAAAAAGCAAGCCGCTCAAAAAGGCCGATGCCAGGGAAATCGAGGAAACACTGCCAGTTTCCAAATTTTTGCTGTCTACACGTCCCCGCCTCCGGTGCAAGGCTGCCTATGTGGCCGGGCTCCGAAGGCAAGGCCGAAATCCTGGCAGCCTGGGCCCCAGCGGTGCAAAGGTTGATGGACGTGGGGACACGGATGACCCGTTCGCCACATACAGGAGGGATCCTTGGGCCCTTCACTGGCTCGCCATTCAGCTCCACGACGTCCACTACTGGCCCTGGCCTTTGCTTTGGCTGGTGCCCCATTAAACGTGTGCTCCGGAGCGATGTTTCTCCACCCATCACTAGCATTCTGCCACCAGGGGATATGTGAGTGTGGGAGTCACCATTTGTCACTGGCAGCAGTGTCACAAGTCACTAGACTTCCAGCTACCCGCTGACCTAGGCTGCCTTCTGCCCCAGGCAAGGTCCCGAATCCTTTATCCCAGATGCTGACACCTGGGCACTGGCGGACATTGATTTTTATCAACACAGAGGTCTGAGTGAGGGTCAGAGGGCCAGGTAGGTGAAGTGAAGGCCAGGTGGGCGGGGCTAAGGCTTCTTTGCCATCACCATAGAGACAGTCCCCCCACCGCAAGAGTGGGCGGAGCTTGGGATGGGCCTGGTGACAAGACTGAGCCAATGGCAGAGATCCGGCCCGCCAGGCAGATGACACAGGGCCCTCCATTGTGACCTATGACCCCTAGTGGCCACAGGATTTGAGCACACCCCGGGAAAGGCTACGCAGGCACAAGGGAGCCCCTGGTGCGGACTGCTTCAGGGCATTGGCAGAGCACGCCAGGTACCTCTTTCCCACTTTCCTCAGGATATCAGTAGGCAAGGCATCCCCACTCAGCATCTCTTGCCTCTCTCTGTCTCTCTCTGCTTGTGTTCCTTCTCTGAAATCTCTTCCTTCTCCCCCTTGTCACTTCACACCTTGGAGTGCCTGACAGAGGGCCTTCAGACGAAAGAACAAAGGGGGAAGGCCTCTGGCTCTACTGCTTGCCCATGGGGAGAGAAGTTCTGGTAGTCTATCTGGAAGGTCTAGAGAGCAGTGATTGATTGGGGAGCTACATCACGGGCGGACCTGGCCAGGTGAAGCTCGCTGACAAGTGGCAGCCTCTCCGGAGACTACTAATTCCGCTGATAACATTCTATGCAAATAACCGGCTGAGTGCCATGGGCAGAAAACATTGACACATACCTGCCAGAGGCCTATTCTGGGTCTGAAGAGTCCACCCTGGTCTCCAGCAACTCATCATCTCAGCACACACTTTGCCTGCACGCGTGGAAACCGCCTCTCTCCACGAATGTCTTCACCTGCTAGGAAGCACACGATGTCACTCAGCCAAAGGAGAACACAGGCAAAGTCAACTGAAGCCCCCATTTTCAAGATTTTGCCCTCTGCTGCTCCACAGCCTCCGGTGGCACACTGCATGTGCGTCACTTCTCGGTAGACAAGGACGAAATCCGGGCATCCAGGGCCCCAGCCGTCCACAGTCTACGGATGGCGGCATATGGATCACCTCTTTGCCTCGTACAGCAGGGAGGCCTGGGCCCTAGACTGGCTCCGCTAGAGCTCCACGACCTCAGCTATTTTCCCTGACCTTTGGCCCGTGCCCTCGTGAGTGTGTCATCTCTACTTCCACTTCTCTTCCCACCACACTGAATCCGCCACCTGCGGATACCTGAGCGTGGACATCAACATCTATCACTGGCTGCAGTGTCACAGGTCACTAGGTGTCTAGGCTCAGGCTGACCTTGGCTGTCTTCTGCCCAGGCAAGGAGCCTAATCCTTCCAAGGAAATGAGGACACGTGCTCACTGGCCGACATCCTTTCTTTCATCCACACAGCGGTCTAGATGAGGGTAAAGAGGCCAGGGAGGCCAGGTGAGGGCTGAGTGTGGGGCCTAAGGCTTCTTTCCCAATCACCATGGTGACAGCCACCGGAAGGCTGGGCGGAACTTCTGACGGCGACGAGTCACAAACACTCAGCCAATAGGAGAGGTCCAGCCTAACCGGCCAGTTCCGCAGAGCCCTCCATTTTACCCATGGACAGACAACGGCCCCTTGCGTCTTTGGCCACAAAATCGAGGGCACCCAGGGAATAACTTCACAGTAGGCAACCCCGGATGTGAACACGTTCGACACACTGGGACAGCAGGCAGGTACCTCTTTTCCACTTATGCTGGGATATCACTAGGCAAGGCGCCCTTCCTCAGCATCTGTGGCCTCTCTGTATGTGTTCACTCAGAGGAAACTCTTCATTCTACCCCTGAGACACATCACAAGTATGAGGGGCCTGAGAGAGAGCCTAGAGATGGAACGGGGGAGGTTTCTGGCTGTACTGCTTCCCCGTGGGGACAGAATAGCAGGTAGTCTCTCTGGAAGGTCTTAGCTTCTGTTGACTGACACGCGCAATACAGTAGGGGCGGACCCTGGCCAGGTGGAGCTTGTGGGCAGATGCAACCTCTCCGGCGACGAATAATTGCGCTGCTGCTTTGTATGGTGAAAACCTCCCCCCGCCAAGGGGGATGGGTAGAGAACATTGACCCACACCCGCCAGGGGCCTTTCCTGGGACTAAAGATCCCAACGTGGTCTCAACGTCGTCACCCTCTCAACACACACCTTTCCTGCACACGTAATCCTGCCTTTCTCCGTCAGGGCCCTATCCTACCAGGAAAAAAAGCAAGCCGCTCAAAAAGGCCGATGCCAGGGAAATCGAGGAAACACTGCCAGTTTCCAAATTTTTGCTGTCTACACGTCCCCGCCTCCGGTGCAAGGCTGCCTATGTGGCCGGGCTCCGAAGGCAAGGCCGAAATCCTGGCAGCCTGGGCCCCAGCAGTGCAATGGTTGATGGACGTGGGGACACGGATGACCCGTTCGCCACATACAGGAGGGATCCTTGGGCCCTTCACTGGCTCGCCATTCAGCTCCACGACGTCCACTACTGGCCCTGGCCTTTGCTTTGGCTGGTGCCCCATTAAACGTGTGCTCCGGAGCGATGTTTCTCCACCCATCACTAGCATTCTGCCACCAGGGGATATGTCAGTGTGGGAATCACCACTTGTCGCTGGCAGCAGTGTCACAAGTCACTAGACTTCCAGCTACCCGCTGACCTAGGCTGCCTTCTGCCCCAGGCAAGGTCCCGAATCCTTTATCCCAGATGCTGACACCTGGGCACTGGCGGACATTGATTTTTATCAACACAGAGGTCTGAGTGAGGGTCAGAGGGCCAGGTAGGTGAAGTGAAGGCCAGGTGGGCGGGGCTAAGGCTTCTTTGCCATCACCATAGAGACAGTCCCCCCACCGCAAGAGTGGGCGGAGCTTGGGATGGGCCTGGTGACAAGACTGAGCCAATGGCAGAGATCCGGCCCGCCAGGCAGATGACACAGGGCCCTCCATTGTGACCTATGACCCCTAGTGGCCACAGGATTTGAGCACACCCCGGGAAAGGCTACGCAGGCACAAGGGAGCCCCTGGTGCGGACTGCTTCAGGGCATTGGCAGAGCACGCCAGGTACCTCTTTCCCACTTTCCTCAGGATATCAGTAGGCAAGGCATCCCCACTCAGCATCTCTTGCCTCTCTCTGTCTCTCTCTGCTTGTGTTCCTTCTCTGAAATCTCTTCCTTCTCCCCCTTGTCACTTCACACCTTGGAGTGCCTGACAGAGGGCCTTCAGACGAAAGAACAAAGGGGGAAGGCCTCTGGCTCTACTGCTTGCCCATGGGGAGAGAAGTTCTGGTAGTCTATCTGGAAGGTCTAGAGAGCAGTGATTGATTGGGGAGCTACATCACGGGCGGACCTGGCCAGGTGAAGCTCGCTGACAAGTGGCAGCCTCTCCGGAGACTACTAATTCCGCTGATAACATTCTATGCAAATAACCGGCTGAGTGCCATGGGCAGAAAACATTGACACATACCTGCCAGAGGCCTATTCTGGGTCTGAAGAGTCCACCCTGGTCTCCAGCAACTCATCATCTCAGCACACACTTTGCCTGCACGCGTGGAAACCGCCTCTCTCCACGAATGTCTTCACCTGCTAGGAAGCACACGATGTCACTCAGCCAAAGGAGAACACAGGCAAAGTCAACTGAAGCCCCCATTTTCAAGATTTTGCCCTCTGCTGCTCCACAGCCTCCGGTGGCACACTGCATGTGCGTCACTTCTCGGTAGACAAGGACGAAATCCGGGCATCCAGGGCCCCAGCCGTCCACAGTCTACGGATGGCGGCATATGGATCACCTCTTTGCCTCGTACAGCAGGGAGGCCTGGGCCCTAGACTGGCTCCGCTAGAGCTCCACGACCTCAGCTATTTTCCCTGACCTTTGGCCCGTGCCCTCGTGAGTGTGTCATCTCTACTTCCACTTCTCTTCCCACCACACTGAATCCGCCACCTGCGGATACCTGAGCGTGGACATCAACATCTATCACTGGCTGCAGTGTCACAGGTCACTAGGTGTCTAGGCTCAGGCTGACCTTGGCTGTCTTCTGCCCAGGCAAGGAGCCTAATCCTTCCAAGGAAATGAGGACACGTGCTCACTGGCCGACATCCTTTCTTTCATCCACACAGCGGTCTAGATGAGGGTAAAGAGGCCAGGGAGGCCAGGTGAGGGCTGAGTGTGGGGCCTAAGGCTTCTTTCCCAATCACCATGGTGACAGCCACCGGAAGGCTGGGCGGAACTTCTGACGGCGACGAGTCACAAACACTCAGCCAATAGGAGAGGTCCAGCCTAACCGGCCAGTTCCGCAGAGCCCTCCATTTTACCCATGGACAGACAACGGCCCCTTGCGTCTTTGGCCACAAAATCGAGGGCACCCAGGGAATAACTTCACAGTAGGCAACCCCGGATGTGAACACGTTCGACACACTGGGACAGCAGGCAGGTACCTCTTTTCCACTTATGCTGGGATATCACTAGGCAAGGCGCCCTTCCTCAGCATCTGTGGCCTCTCTGTATGTGTTCACTCAGAGGAAACTCTTCATTCTACCCCTGAGACACATCACAAGTATGAGGGGCCTGAGAGAGAGCCTAGAGATGGAACGGGGGAGGTTTCTGGCTGTACTGCTTCCCCGTGGGGACAGAATAGCAGGTAGTCTCTCTGGAAGGTCTTAGCTTCTGTTGACTGACACGCGCAATACAGTAGGGGCGGACCCTGGCCAGGTGGAGCTTGTGGGCAGATGCAACCTCTCCGGCGACGAATAATTGCGCTGCTGCTTTGTATGGTGAAAACCTCCCCCCGCCAAGGGGGATGGGTAGAGAACATTGACCCACACCCGCCAGGGGCCTTTCCTGGGACTAAAGATCCCAACGTGGTCTCAACGTCGTCACCCTCTCAACACACACCTTTCCTGCACACGTAATCCTGCCTTTCTCCGTCAGGGCCCTATCCTACCAGGAAAAAAAGCAAGCCGCTCAAAAAGGCCGATGCCAGGGAAATCGAGGAAACACTGCCAGTTTCCAAATTTTTGCTGTCTACACGTCCCCGCCTCCGGTGCAAGGCTGCCTATGTGGCCGGGCTCCGAAGGCAAGGCCGAAATCCTGGCAGCCTGGGCCCCAGCAGTGCAATGGTTGATGGACGTGGGGACACGGATGACCCGTTCGCCACATACAGGAGGGATCCTTGGGCCCTTCACTGGCTCGCCATTCAGCTCCACGACGTCCACTACTGGCCCTGGCCTTTGCTTTGGCTGGTGCCCCATTAAACGTGTGCTCCGGAGCGATGTTTCTCCACCCATCACTAGCATTCTGCCACCAGGGGATATGTCAGTGTGGGAATCACCACTTGTCGCTGGCAGCAGTGTCACAAGTCACTAGACTTCCAGCTACCCGCTGACCTAGGCTGCCTTCTGCCCCAGGCAAGGTCCCGAATCCTTTATCCCAGATGCTGACACCTGGGCACTGGCGGACATTGATTTTTATCAACACAGAGGTCTGAGTGAGGGTCAGAGGGCCAGGTAGGTGAAGTGAAGGCCAGGTGGGCGGGGCTAAGGCTTCTTTGCCATCACCATAGAGACAGTCCCCCCACCGCAAGAGTGGGCGGAGCTTGGGATGGGCCTGGTGACAAGACTGAGCCAATGGCAGAGATCCGGCCCGCCAGGCAGATGACACAGGGCCCTCCATTGTGACCTATGACCCCTAGTGGCCACAGGATTTGAGCACACCCCGGGAAAGGCTACGCAGGCACAAGGGAGCCCCTGGTGCGGACTGCTTCAGGGCATTGGCAGAGCACGCCAGGTACCTCTTTCCCACTTTCCTCAGGATATCAGTAGGCAAGGCATCCCCACTCAGCATCTCTTGCCTCTCTCTGTCTCTCTCTGCTTGTGTTCCTTCTCTGAAATCTCTTCCTTCTCCCCCTTGTCACTTCACACCTTGGAGTGCCTGACAGAGGGCCTTCAGACGAAAGAACAAAGGGGGAAGGCCTCTGGCTCTAGTGCTTGCCCATGGGGAGAGAAGTTCTGGTAGTCTATCAGGAAGGTCTAGAGAGCAGTGATTGATTGGGGAGCTACATCACGGGCGGACCTGACCAGGTGAAGCTCGCTGACAAGTGGCAGCCTCTCCGGAGACTACTAATTCCGCTGATAACATTCTATGCAAATAACCGGCTGAGTGCCATGGGCAGAAAACATTGACACATACCTGCCAGAGGCCTATTCTGGGTCTGAAGAGTCCACCCTGGTCTCCAGCAACTCATCATCTCAGCACACACTTTGCCTGCACGCGTGGAAACCGCCTCTCTCCACGAATGTCTTCACCTGCTAGGAAGCACACGATGTCACTCAGCCAAAGGAGAGCACAGGCAAAGTCAACTGAAGCCCCCATTTTCAAGATTTTGCCCTCTGCTGCTCCACAGCCTCCGGTGGCACACTGCATGTGCGTCACTTCTCGGTAGACAAGGACGAAATCCGGGCATCCAGGGCCCCAGCCGTCCACAGTCTACGGATGGCGGCATATGGATCACCTCTTTGCCTCGTACAGCAGGGAGGCCTGGGCCCTAGACTGGCTCCGCTAGAGCTCCACGACCTCAGCTATTTTCCCTGACCTTTGGCCCGTGCCCTCGTGAGTGTGTCATCTCTACTTCCACTTCTCTTCCCACCACACTGAATCCGCCACCTGCGGATACCTGAGCGTGGACATCAACATCTATCACTGGCTGCAGTGTCACAGGTCACTAGGTGTCTAGGCTCAGGCTGACCTTGGCTGTCTTCTGCCCAGGCAAGGAGCCTAATCCTTCCAAGGAAATGAGGACACGTGCTCACTGGCCGACATCCTTTCTTTCATCCACACAGCGGTCTAGATGAGGGTAAAGAGGCCAGGGAGGCCAGGTGAGGGCTGAGTGTGGGGCCTAAGGCTTCTTTCCCAATCACCATGGTGACAGCCACCGGAAGGCTGGGCGGAACTTCTGACGGGGACGAGTCACAAACACTCAGTCAATAGGAGAGGTCCAGCCTAACCGGCCAGTTCCGCAGAGCCCTCCATTTTACCCATGGACAGACAACGGCCCCTTGCGTCTTTGGCCACAAAATCGAGGGCACCCAGGGAATAACTTCACAGTAGGCAACCCCGGATGTGAACACGTTCGACACACTGGGACAGCAGGCAGGTGCCTCTTTTCCACTTATGCTGGGATATCACTAGGCAAGGCGCCCTTCCTCAGCATCTGTGGCCTCTCTGTATGTGTTCACTCAGAGGAAACTCTTCATTCTACCCCTGAGACACATCACAAGTATGAGGGGCCTGAGAGAGAGCCTAGAGATGGAACGGGGGAGGCTTCTGGCTGTACTGCTTCCCCGTGGGGACAGAATAGCAGGTAGTCTCTCTGGAAGGTCTTAGCTTCTGTTGACTGACACGCGCAATACAGTAGGGGCGGACCCTGGCCAGGTGGAGCTTGTGGGCAGATGCAACCTCTCCGGCGACGAATAATTGCGCTGCTGCTTTGTATGGTGAAAACCTCCCCCCGCCAAGGGGGATGGGTACAGAACACTGACCCACACCCGCCAGGGGCCTTTCCTGGGACTAAAGATCCCAACGTGGTCTCAACGTCGTCACCCTCTCAACACACACCTTTCCTGCACACGTAATCCTGCCTTTCTCCGTCAGGGCCCTATCCTACCAGGAAAAAAAGCAAGCCGCTCAAAAAGGCCGATGCCAGGGAAATCGAGGAAACACTGCCAGTTTCCAAATTTTTGCTGTCTACACGTCCCCGCCTCCGGTGCAAGGCTGCCTATGTGGCCGGGCTCCGAAGGCAAGGCCGAAATCCTGGCAGCCTGGGCCCCAGCGGTGCAAAGGTTGATGGACGTGGGGACACGGATGACCCGTTCGCCACATACAGGAGGGATCCTTGGGCCCTTCACTGGCTCGCCATTCAGCTCCACGACGTCCACTACTGGCCCTGGCCTTTGCTTTGGCTGGTGCCCCATTAAACGTGTGCTCCGGAGCGATGTTTCTCCACCCATCACTAGCATTCTGCCACCAGGGGATATGTGAGTGTGGGAGTCACCATTTGTCACTGGCAGCAGTGTCACAAGTCACTAGACTTCCAGCTACCCGCTGACCTAGGCTGCCTTCTGCCCCAGGCAAGGTCCCGAATCCTTTATCCCAGATGCTGACACCTGGGCACTGGCGGACATTGATTTTTATCAACACAGAGGTCTGAGTGAGGGTCAGAGGGCCAGGTAGGTGAAGTGAAGGCCAGGTGGGCGGGGCTAAGGCTTCTTTGCCATCACCATAGAGACAGTCCCCCCACCGCAAGAGTGGGCGGAGCTTGGGATGGGCCTGGTGACAAGACTGAGCCAATGGCAGAGATCCGGCCCGCCAGGCAGATGACACAGGGCCCTCCATTGTGACCTATGACCCCTAGTGGCCACAGGATTTGAGCACACCCCGGGAAAGGCTACGCAGGCACAAGGGAGCCCCTGGTGCGGACTGCTTCAGGGCATTGGCAGAGCACGCCAGGTACCTCTTTCCCACTTTCCTCAGGATATCAGTAGGCAAGGCATCCCCACTCAGCATCTCTTGCCTCTCTCTGTCTCTCTCTGCTTGTGTTCCTTCTCTGAAATCTCTTCCTTCTCCCCCTTGTCACTTCACACCTTGGAGTGCCTGACAGAGGGCCTTGAGACGAAAGAACAAAGGGGGAAGGCCTCTGGCTCTACTGCTTGCCCATGGGGAGAGAAGTTCTGGTAGTCTATCTGGAAGGTCTAGAGAGCAGTGATTGATTGGGGAGCTACATCACGGGCGGACCTGGCCAGGTGAAGCTCGCTGACAAGTGGCAGCCTCTCCGGAGACTACTAATTCCGCTGCTAACATTCTATGCAAATAACCGGCTGAGTGCCATGGGCAGAAAACATTGACACATACCTGCCAGAGGCCTATTCTGGGTCTGAAGAGTCCACCCTGGTCTCCAGCAACTCATCATCTCAGCACACACTTTGCCTGCACGCGTGGAAACCGCCTCTCTCCACGAATGTCTTCACCTGCTAGGAAGCACACGATGTCACTCAGCCAAAGGAGAGCACAGGCAAAGTCAACTGAAGCCCCCATTTTCAAGATTTTGCCCTCTGCTGCTCCACAGCCTCCGGTGGCACACTGCATGTGCGTCACTTCTCGGTAGACAAGGACGAAATCCGGGCATCCAGGGCCCCAGCCGTCCACAGTCTACGGATGGCGGCATATGGATCACCTCTTTGCCTCGTACAGCAGGGAGGCCTGGGCCCTAGACTGGCTCAACTAGAGCTCCACGACCTCAGCTATTTTCCCTGACCTTTGGCCCGTGCCCTCGTGAGTGTGTCATCTCTACTTCCACTTCTCTTCCCACCACACTGAATCCGCCACCTGCGGATACCTGAGCGTGGACATCAACATCTATCACTGGCTGCAGTGTCACAGGTCACTAGGTGTCTAGGCTCAGGCTGACCTTGGCTGTCTTCTGCCCAGGCAAGGAGCCTAATCCTTCCAAGGAAATGAGGACACGTGCTCACTGGCCGACATCCTTTCTTTCATCCACACAGCGGTCTAGATGAGGGTAAAGAGGCCAGGGAGGCCAGGTGAGGGCTGAGTGTGGGGCCTAAGGCTTCTTTCCCAATCACCATGGTGACAGCCACCGGAAGGCTGGGCGGAACTTCTGACGGCGACGAGTCACAAACACTCAGCCAATAGGAGAGGTCCAGCCTAACCGGCCAGTTCCGCAGAGCCCTCCATTTTACCCATGGACAGACAACGGCCCCTTGCGTCTTTGGCCACAAAATCGAGGGCACCCAGGGAATAACTTCACAGTAGGCAACCCCGGATGTGAACACGTTCGACACACTGGGACAGCAGGCAGGTACCTCTTTTCCACTTATGCTGGGATATCACTAGGCAAGGCGCCCTTCCTCAGCATCTGTGGCCTCTCTGTATGTGTTCACTCAGAGGAAACTCTTCATTCTACCCCTGAGACACATCACAAGTATGAGGGGCCTGAGAGAGAGCCTAGAGATGGAACGGGGGAGGCTTCTGGCTGTACTGCTTCCCCGTGGGGACAGAATAGCAGGTAGTCTCTCTGGAAGGTCTTAGCTTCTGTTGACTGACACGCGCAATACAGTAGGGGCGGACCCTGGCCAGGTGGAGCTTGTGGGCAGATGCAACCTCTCCGGCGACGAATAATTGCGCTGCTGCTTTGTATGGTGAAAACCTCCCCCCGCCAAGGGGGATGGGTAGAGAACATTGACCCACACCCGCCAGGGGCCTTTCCTGGGACTAAAGATCCCAACGTGGTCTCAACGTCGTCACCCTCTCAACACACACCTTTCCTGCACACGTAATCCTGCCTTTCTCCGTCAGGGCCCTATCCTACCAGGAAAAAAAGCAAGCCGCTCAAAAAGGCCGATGCCAGGGAAATCGAGGAAACACTGCCAGTTTCCAAATTTTTGCTGTCTACACGTCCCCGCCTCCGGTGCAAGGCTGCCTATGTGGCCGGGCTCCGAAGGCAAGGCCGAAATCCTGGCAGCCTGGGCCCCAGCGGTGCAATGGTTGATGGACGTGGGGACACGGATGACCCGTTCGCCACATACACGAGGGATCCTTGGGCCCTTCACTGGCTCGCCATTCAGCTCCACGACGTCCACTACTGGCCCTGGCCTTTGCTTTGGCTGGTGCCCCATTAAACGTGTGCTCCGGAGCGATGTTTCTCCACCCATCACTAGCATTCTGCCACCAGGGGATATGTCAGTGTGGGAGTCACCATTTGTCACTGGCAGCAGTGTCACAAGTCACTAGACTTCCAGCTACCCGCTGACCTAGGCTGCCTTCTGCCCCAGGCAAGGTCCCGAATCCTTTATCCCAGATGCTGACACCTGGGCACTGGCGGACATTGATTTTTATCAACACAGAGGTCTGAGTGAGGGTCAGAGGGCCAGGTAGGTGAAGTGAAGGCCAGGTGGGCGGGGCTAAGGCTTCTTTGCCATCACCATAGAGACAGTCCCCCCACCGCAAGAGTGGGCGGAGCTTGGGATGGGCCTGGTGACAAGACTGAGCCAATGGCAGAGATCCGGCCCGCCAGGCAGATGACACAGGGCCCTCCATTGTGACCTATGACCCCTAGTGGCCACAGGATTTGAGCACACCCCGGGAAAGGCTACGCAGGCACAAGGGAGCCCCTGGTGCGGACTGCTTCAGGGCATTGGCAGAGCACGCCAGGTACCTCTTTCCCACTTTCCTCAGGATATCAGTAGGCAAGGCATCCCCACTCAGCATCTCTTGCCTCTCTCTGTCTCTCTCTGCTTGTGTTCCTTCTCTGAAAGCTCTTCCTTCTCCCCCTTGTCACTTCACACCTTGGAGTGCCTGACAGAGGGCCTTCAGACGAAAGAACAAAGGGGGAAGGCCTCTGGCTCTACTGCTTGCCCATGGGGAGAGAAGTTCTGGTAGTCTATCTGGAAGGTCTAGAGAGCAGTGATTGATTGGGGAGCTACATCACGGGCGGACCTGGCCAGGTGAAGCTCGCTGACAAGTGGCAGCCTCTCCGGAGACTACTAATTCCGCTGATAACATTCTATGCAAATAACCGGCTGAGTGCCATGGGCAGAAAACATTGACACATACCTGCCAGAGGCCTATTCTGGGTCTGAAGAGTCCACCCTGGTCTCCAGCAACTCATCATCTCAGCACACACTTTGCCTGCACGCGTGGAAACCGCCTCTCTCCACGAATGTCTTCACCTGCTAGGAAGCACACGATGTCACTCAGCCAAAGGAGAGCACAGGCAAAGTCAACTGAAGCCCCCATTTTCAAGATTTTGCCCTCTGCTGCTCCACAGCCTCCGGTGGCACACTGCATGTGCGTCACTTCTCGGTAGACAAGGACGAAATCCGGGCATCCAGGGCCCCAGCCGTCCACAGTCTACGGATGGCGGCATATGGATCACCTCTTTGCCTCGTACAGCAGGGAGGCCTGGGCCCTAGACTGGCTCCGCTAGAGCTCCACGACCTCAGCTATTTTCCCTGACCTTTGGCCCGTGCCCTCGTGAGTGTGTCATCTCTACTTCCACTTCTCTTCCCACCACACTGAATCCGCCACCTGCGGATACCTGAGCGTGGACATCAACATCTATCACTGGCTGCAGTGTCACAGGTCACTAGGTGTCTAGGCTCAGGCTGACCTTGGCTGTCTTCTGCCCAGGCAAGGAGCCTAATCCTTCCAAGGAAATGAGGACACGTGCTCACTGGCCGACATCCTTTCTTTCATCCACACAGCGGTCTAGATGAGGGTAAAGAGGCCAGGGAGGCCAGGTGAGGGCTGAGTGTGGGGCCTAAGGCTTCTTTCCCAATCACCATGGTGACAGCCACCGGAAGGCTGGGCGGAACTTCTGACGGCGACGAGTCACAAACACTCAGCCAATAGGAGAGGTCCAGCCTAACCGGCCAGTTCCGCAGAGCCCTCCATTTTACCCATGGACAGACAACGGCCCCTTGCGTCTTTGGCCACAAAATCGAGGGCACCCAGGGAATAACTTCACAGTAGGCAACCCCGGATGTGAACACGTTCGACACACTGGGACAGCAGGCAGGTACCTCTTTTCCACTTATGCTGGGATATCACTAGGCAAGGCGCCCTTCCTCAGCATCTGTGGCCTCTCTGTATGTGTTCACTCAGAGGAAACTCTTCATTCTACCCCTGAGACACATCACAAGTATGAGGGGCCTGAGAGAGAGCCTAGAGATGGAACGGGGGAGGCTTCTGGCTGTACTGCTTCCCCGTGGGGACAGAATAGCAGGTAGTCTCTCTGGAAGGTCTTAGCTTCTGTTGACTGACACGCGCAATACAGTAGGGGCGGACCCTGGCCAGGTGGAGCTTGTGGGCAGATGCAACCTCTCCGGCGACGAATAATTGCGCTGCTGCTTTGTATGGTGAAAACCTCCCCCCGCCAAGGGGGATGGGTAGAGAACATTGACCCACACCCGCCAGGGGCCTTTCCTGGGACTAAAGATCCCAACGTGGTCTCAACGTCGTCACCCTCTCAACACACACCTTTCCTGCACACGTAATCCTGCCTTTCTCCGTCAGGGCCCTATCCTACCAGGAAAAAAAGCAAGCCGCTCAAAAAGGCCGATGCCAGGGAAATCGAGGAAACACTGCCAGTTTCCAAATTTTTGCTGTCTACACGTCCCCGCCTCCGGTGCAAGGCTGCCTATGTGGCCGGGCTCCGAAGGCAAGGCCGAAATCCTGGCAGCCTGGGCCCCAGCGGTGCAAAGGTTGATGGACGTGGGGACACGGATGACCCGTTTGCCACATACACGAGGGATCCTTGGGCCCTTCACTGGCTCGCCATTCAGCTCCACGACGTCCACTACTGGCCCTGGCCTTTGCTTTGGCTGGTGCCCCATTAAACGTGTGCTCCGGAGCGATGTTTCTCCACCCATCACTAGCATTCTGCCACCAGGGGATATGTCAGTGTGGGAGTCACCATTTGTCACTGGCAGCAGTGTCACAAGCCACTAGACTTCCAGCTACCCGCTGACCTAGGCTGCCTTCTGCCCCAGGCAAGGTCCCGAATCCTTTATCCCAGATGCTGACACCTGGGCACTGGCGGACATTGATTTTTATCAACACAGAGGTCTGAGTGAGGGTCAGAGGGCCAGGTAGGTGAAGTGAAGGCCAGGTGGGCGGGGCTAAGGCTTCTTTGCCATCACCATAGAGACAGTCCCCCCACCGCAAGAGTGGGCGGAGCTTGGGATGGGCCTGGTGACAAGACTGAGCCAATGGCAGAGATCCGGCCCGCCAGGCAGATGACACAGGGCCCTCCATTGTGACCTATGACCCCTAGTGGCCACAGGATTTGAGCACACCCCGGGAAAGGCTACGCAGGCACAAGGGAGCCCCTGGTGCGGACTGCTTCAGGGCATTGGCAGAGCACGCCAGGTACCTCTTTCCCACTTTCCTCAGGATATCAGTAGGCAAGGCATCCCCACTCAGCATCTCTTGCCTCTCTCTGTCTCTCTCTGCTTGTGTTCCTTCTCTGAAAGCTCTTCCTTCTCCCCCTTGTCACTTCACACCTTGGAGTGCCTGACAGAGGGCCTTCAGACGAAAGAACAAAGGGGGAAGGCCTCTGGCTCTACTGCTTGCCCATGGGGAGAGAAGTTCTGGTAGTCTATCTGGAAGGTCTAGAGAGCAGTGATTGATTGGGGAGCTACATCACGGGCGGACCTGGCCAGGTGAAGCTCGCTGACAAGTGGCAGCCTCTCCGGAGACTACTAATTCCGCTGATAACATTCTATGCAAATAACCGGCTGAGTGCCATGGGCAGAAAACATTGACACATACCTGCCAGAGGCCTATTCTGGGTCTGAAGAGTCCACCCTGGTCTCCAGCAACTCATCATCTCAGCACACACTTTGCCTGCACGCGTGGAAACCGCCTCTCTCCACGAATGTCTTCACCTGCTAGGAAGCACACGATGTCACTCAGCCAAAGGAGAGCACAGGCAAAGTCAACTGAAGCCCCCATTTTCAAGATTTTGCCCTCTGCTGCTCCACAGCCTCCGGTGGCACACTGCATGTGCGTCACTTCTCGGTAGACAAGGACGAAATCCGGGCATCCAGGGCCCCAGCCGTCCACAGTCTACGGATGGCGGCATATGGATCACCTCTTTGCCTCGTACAGCAGGGAGGCCTGGGCCCTAGACTGGCTCCGCTAGAGCTCCACGACCTCAGCTATTTTCCCTGACCTTTGGCCCGTGCCCTCGTGAGTGTGTCATCTCTACTTCCACTTCTCTTCCCACCACACTGAATCCGCCACCTGCGGATACCTGAGCGTGGACATCAACATCTATCACTGGCTGCAGTGTCACAGGTCACTAGGTGTCTAGGCTCAGGCTGACCTTGGCTGTCTTCTGCCCAGGCAAGGAGCCTAATCCTTCCAAGGAAATGAGGACACGTGCTCACTGGCCGACATCCTTTCTTTCATCCACACAGCGGTCTAGATGAGGGTAAAGAGGCCAGGGAGGCCAGGTGAGGGCTGAGTGTGGGGCCTAAGGCTTCTTTCCCAATCACCATGGTGACAGCCACCAGAAGGCTGGGCGGAACTTCTGACGGCGACGAGTCACAAACACTCAGCCAATAGGAGAGGTCCAGCCTAACCGGCAGTTCCGCAGAGCCCTCCATTTTACCCATGGACAGACAACGGCCCCTTGCGTCTTTGGCCACAAAATCGAGGGCACCCAGGGAATAACTTCACAGTAGGCAACCCCGGATGTGAACACGTTCGACACACTGGGACAGCAGGCAGGTACCTCTTTTCCACTTATGCTGGGATATCACTAGGCAAGGCGCCCTTCCTCAGCATCTGTGGCCTCTCTGTATGTGTTCACTCAGAGGAAACTCTTCATTCTACCCCTGAGACACATCACAAGTATGAGGGGCCTGAGAGAGAGCCTAGAGATGGAACGGGGGAGGCTTCTGGCTGTACTGCTTCCCCGTGGGGACAGAATAGCAGGTAGTCTCTCTGGAAGGTCTTAGCTTCTGTTGACTGACACGCGCAATACAGTAGGGGCGGACCCTGGCCAGGTGGAGCTTGTGGGCAGATGCAACCTCTCCGGCGACGAATAATTGCGCTGCTGCTTTGTATGGTGAAAACCTCCCCCCGCCAAGGGGGATGGGTAGAGAACATTGACCCACACCCGCCAGGGGCCTTTCCTGGGACTAAAGATCCCAACGTGGTCTCAACGTCGTCACCCTCTCAACACACACCTTTCCTGCACACGTAATCCTGCCTTTCTCCGTCAGGGCCCTATCCTACCAGGAAAAAAAGCAAGCCGCTCAAAAAGGCCGATGCCAGGGAAATCGAGGAAACACTGCCAGTTTCCAAATTTTTGCTGTCTACACGTCCCCGCCTCCGGTGCAAGGCTGCCTATGTGGCCGGGCTCCGAAGGCAAGGCCGAAATCCTGGCAGCCTGGGCCCCAGCGGTGCAAAGGTTGATGGACGTGGGGACACGGATGACCCGTTCGCCACATACACGAGGGATCCTTGGGCCCTTCACTGGCTCGCCATTCAGCTCCACGACGTCCACTACTGGCCCTGGCCTTTGCTTTGGCTGGTGCCCCATTAAACGTGTGCTCCGGAGCGATGTTTCTCCACCCATCACTAGCATTCTGCCACCAGGGGATATGTCAGTGTGGGAGTCACCATTTGTCACTGGCAGCAGTGTCACAAGCCACTAGACTTCCAGCTACCCGCTGACCTAGGCTGCCTTCTGCCCCAGGCAAGGTCCCGAATCCTTTATCCCAGATGCTGACACCTGGGCACTGGCGGACATTGATTTTTATCAACACAGAGGTCTGAGTGAGGGTCAGAGGGCCAGGTAGGTGAAGTGAAGGCCAGGTGGGCGGGGCTAAGGCTTCTTTGCCATCACCATAGAGACAGTCCCCCCACCGCAAGAGTGGGCGGAGCTTGGGATGGGCCTGGTGACAAGACTGAGCCAATGGCAGAGATCCGGCCCGCCAGGCAGATGACACAGGGCCCTCCATTGTGACCTATGACCCCTAGTGGCCACAGGATTTGAGCACACCCCGGGAAAGGCTACGCAGGCACAAGGGAGCCCCTGGTGCGGACTGCTTCAGGGCATTGGCAGAGCACGCCAGGTACCTCTTTCCCACTTTCCTCAGGATATCAGTAGGCAAGGCATCCCCACTCAGCATCTCTTGCCTCTCTCTGTCTCTCTCTGCTTGTGTTCCTTCTCTGAAAGCTCTTCCTTCTCCCCCTTGTCACTTCACACCTTGGAGTGCCTGACAGAGGGCCTTCAGACGAAAGAACAAAGGGGGAAGGCCTCTGGCTCTACTGCTTGCCCATGGGGAGAGAAGTTCTGGTAGTCTATCTGGAAGGTCTAGAGAGCAGTGATTGATTGGGGAGCTACATCACGGGCGGACCTGGCCAGGTGAAGCTCGCTGACAAGTGGCAGCCTCTCCGGAGACTACTAATTCCGCTGATAACATTCTATGCAAATAACCGGCTGAGTGCCATGGGCAGAAAACATTGACACATACCTGCCAGAGGCCTATTCTGGGTCTGAAGAGTCCACCCTGGTCTCCAGCAACTCATCATCTCAGCACACACTTTGCCTGCACGCGTGGAAACCGCCTCTCTCCACGAATGTCTTCACCTGCTAGGAAGCACACGATGTCACTCAGCCAAAGGAGAACACAGGCAAAGTCAACTGAAGCCCCCATTTTCAAGATTTTGCCCTCTGCTGCTCCACAGCCTCCGGTGGCACACTGCATGTGCGTCACTTCTCGGTAGACAAGGACGAAATCCGGGCATCCAGGGCCCCAGCCGTCCACAGTCTACGGATGGCGGCATATGGATCACCTCTTTGCCTCGTACAGCAGGGAGGCCTGGGCCCTAGACTGGCTCCGCTAGAGCTCCACGACCTCAGCTATTTTCCCTGACCTTTGGCCCGTGCCCTCGTGAGTGTGTCATCTCTACTTCCACTTCTCTTCCCACCACACTGAATCCGCCACCTGCGGATACCTGAGCGTGGACATCAACATCTATCACTGGCTGCAGTGTCACAGGTCACTAGGTGTCTAGGCTCAGGCTGACCTTGGCTGTCTTCTGCCCAGGCAAGGAGCCTAATCCTTCCAAGGAAATGAGGACACGTGCTCACTGGCCGACATCCTTTCTTTCATCCACACAGCGGTCTAGATGAGGGTAAAGAGGCCAGGGAGGCCAGGTGAGGGCTGAGTGTGGGGCCTAAGGCTTCTTTCCCAATCACCATGGTGACAGCCACCGGAAGGCTGGGCGGAACTTCTGACGGCGACGAGTCACAAACACTCAGCCAATAGGAGAGGTCCAGCCTAACCGGCCAGTTCCGCAGAGCCCTCCATTTTACCCATGGACAGACAACGGCCCCTTGCGTCTTTGGCCACAAAATCGAGGGCACCCAGGGAATAACTTCACAGTAGGCAACCCCGGATGTGAACACGTTCGACACACTGGGACAGCAGGCAGGTACCTCTTTTCCACTTATGCTGGGATATCACTAGGCAAGGCGCCCTTCCTCAGCATCTGTGGCCTCTCTGTATGTGTTCACTCAGAGGAAACTCTTCATTCTACCCCTGAGACACATCACAAGTATGAGGGGCCTGAGAGAGAGCCTAGAGATGGAACGGGGGAGGCTTCTGGCTGTACTGCTTCCCCGTGGGGACAGAATAGCAGGTAGTCTCTCTGGAAGGTCTTAGCTTCTGTTGACTGACACGCGCAATACAGTAGGGGCGGACCCTGGCCAGGTGGAGCTTGTGGGCAGATGCAACCTCTCCGGCGACGAATAATTGCGCTGCTGCTTTGTATGGTGAAAACCTCCCCCCGCCAAGGGGGATGGGTAGAGAACATTGACCCACACCCGCCAGGGGCCTTTCCTGGGACTAAAGATCCCAACGTGGTCTCAACGTCGTCACCCTCTCAACACACACCTTTCCTGCACACGTAATCCTGCCTTTCTCCGTCAGGGCCCTATCCTACCAGGAAAAAAAGCAAGCCGCTCAAAAAGGCCGATGCCAGGGAAATCGAGGAAACACTGCCAGTTTCCAAATTTTTGCTGTCTACACGTCCCCGCCTCCGGTGCAAGGCTGCCTATGTGGCCAGGCTCCGAAGGCAAGGCCGAAATCCTGGCAGCCTGGGCCCCAGCGGTGCAAAGGTTGATGGACGTGGGGACACGGATGACCCGTTCGCCACATACACGAGGGATCCTTGGGCCCTTCACTGGCTCGCCATTCAGCTCCACGACGTCCACTACTGGCCCTGGCCTTTGCTTTGGCTGGTGCCCCATTAAACGTGTGCTCCGGAGCGATGTTTCTCCACCCATCACTAGCATTCTGCCACCAGGGGATATGTCAGTGTGGGAGTCACCATTTGTCACTGGCAGCAGTGTCACAAGTCACTAGACTTCCAGCTACCCGCTGACCTAGGCTGCCTTCTGCCCCAGGCAAGGTCCCGAATCCTTTATCCCAGATGCTGACACCTGGGCACTGGCGGACATTGATTTTTATCAACACAGAGGTCTGAGTGAGGGTCAGAGGGCCAGGTAGGTGAAGTGAAGGCCAGGTGGGCGGGGCTAAGGCTTCTTTGCCATCACCATAGAGACAGTCCCCCCACCGCAAGAGTGGGCGGAGCTTGGGATGGGCCTGGTGACAAGACTGAGCCAATGGCAGAGATCCGGCCCGCCAGGCAGATGACACAGGGCCCTCCATTGTGACCTATGACCCCTAGTGGCCACAGGATTTGAGCACACCCCGGGAAAGGCTACGCAGGCACAAGGGAGCCCCTGGTGCGGACTGCTTCAGGGCATTGGCAGAGCACGCCAGGTACCTCTTTCCCACTTTCCTCAGGATATCAGTAGGCAAGGCATCCCCACTCAGCATCTCTTGCCTCTCTCTGTCTCTCTCTGCTTGTGTTCCTTCTCTGAAATCTCTTCCTTCTCCCCCTTGTCACTTCACACCTTGGAGTGCCTGACAGAGGGCCTTCAGACGAAAGAACAAAGGGGGAAGGCCTCTGGCTCTACTGCTTGCCCATGGGGAGAGAAGTTCTGGTAGTCTATCTGGAAGGTCTAGAGAGCAGTGATTGATTGGGGAGCTACATCACGGGCGGACCTGGCCAGGTGAAGCTCGCTGACAAGTGGCAGCCTCTCCGGAGACTACTAATTCCGCTGATAACATTCTATGCAAATAACCGGCTGAGTGCCATGGGCAGAAAACATTGACACATACCTGCCAGAGGCCTATTCTGGGTCTGAAGAGTCCACCCTGGTCTCCAGCAACTCATCATCTCAGCACACACTTTGCCTGCACGCGTGGAAACCGCCTCTCTCCACGAATGTCTTCACCTGCTAGGAAGCACACGATGTCACTCAGCCAAAGGAGAGCACAGGCAAAGTCAACTGAAGCCCCCATTTTCAAGATTTTGCCCTCTGCTGCTCCACAGCCTCCGGTGGCACACTGCATGTGCGTCACTTCTCGGTAGACAAGGACGAAATCCGGGCATCCAGGGCCCCAGCCGTCCACAGTCTACGGATGGCGGCATATGGATCACCTCTTTGCCTCGTACAGCAGGGAGGCCTGGGCCCTAGACTGGCTCCGCTAGAGCTCCACGACCTCAGCTATTTTCCCTGACCTTTGGCCCGTGCCCTCGTGAGTGTGTCATCTCTACTTCCACTTCTCTTCCCACCACACTGAATCCGCCACCTGCGGATACCTGAGCGTGGACATCAACATCTATCACTGGCTGCAGTGTCACAGCTCACTAGGTGTCTAGGCTCAGGCTGACCTTGGCTGTCTTCTGCCCAGGCAAGGAGCCTAATCCTTCCAAGGAAATGAGGACACGTGCTCACTGGCCGACATCCTTTCTTTCATCCACACAGCGGTCTAGATGAGGGTAAAGAGGCCAGGGAGGCCAGGTGAGGGCTGAGTGTGGGGCCTAAGGCTTCTTTCCCAATCACCATGGTGACAGCCACCGGAAGGCTGGGCGGAACTTCTGACGGCGACGAGTCACAAACACTCAGCCAATAGGAGAGGTCCAGCCTAACCGGCCAGTTCCGCAGAGCCCTCCATTTTACCCATGGACAGACAACGGCCCCTTGCGTCTTTGGCCACAAAATCGAGGGCACCCAGGGAATAACTTCACAGTAGGCAACCCCGGATGTGAACACGTTCGACACACTGGGACAGCAGGCAGGTACCTCTTTTCCACTTATGCTGGGATATCACTAGGCAAGGCGCCCTTCCTCAGCATCTGTGGCCTCTCTGTATGTGTTCACTCAGAGGAAACTCTTCATTCTACCCCTGAGACACATCACAAGTATGAGGGGCCTGAGAGAGAGCCTAGAGATGGAACGGGGGAGGCTTCTGGCTGTACTGCTTCCCCGTGGGGACAGAATAGCAGGTAGTCTCTCTGGAAGGTCTTAGCTTCTGTTGACTGACACGCGCAATACAGTAGGGGCGGACCCTGGCCAGGTGGAGCTTGTGGGCAGATGCAACCTCTCCGGCGACGAATAATTGCGCTGCTGCTTTGTATGGTGAAAACCTCCCCCCACCAAGGGGGATGGGTAGAGAACATTGACCCACACCCGCCAGGGGCCTTTCCTGGGACTAAAGATCCCAACGTGGTCTCAACGTCGTCACCCTCTCAACACACACCTTTCCTGCACACGTAATCCTGCCTTTCTCCGTCAGGGCCCTATCCTACCAGGAAAAAAAGCAAGCCGCTCAAAAAGGCCGATGCCAGGGAAATCGAGGAAACACTGCCAGTTTCCAAATTTTTGCTGTCTACACGTCCCCGCCTCCGGTGCAAGGCTGCCTATGTGGCCGGGCTCCGAAGGCAAGGCCGAAATCCTGGCAGCCTGGGCCCCAGCAGTGCAATGGTTGATGGACGTGGGGACACGGATGACCCGTTCGCCACATACACGAGGGATCCTTGGGCCCTTCACTGGCTCGCCATTCAGCTCCACGACGTCCACTACTGGCCCTGGCCTTTGCTGTGGCTGGTGCCCCATTAAACGTGTGCTCCGGAGCGATGTTTCTCCACCCATCACTAGCATTCTGCCACCAGGGGATATGTCAGTGTGGGAGTCACCATTTGTCACTGGCAGCAGTGTCACAAGTCACTAGACTTCCAGCTACCCGCTGACCTAGGCTGCCTTCTGCCCCAGGCAAGGTCCCGAATCCTTTATCCCAGATGCTGACACCTGGGCACTGGCGGACATTGATTTTTATCAACACAGAGGTCTGAGTGAGGGTCAGAGGGCCAGGTAGGTGAAGTGAAGGCCAGGTGGGCGGGGCTAAGGCTTCTTTGCCATCACCATAGAGACAGTCCCCCCACCGCAAGAGTGGGCGGAGCTTGGGATGGGCCTGGTGACAAGACTGAGCCAATGGCAGAGATCCGGCCCGCCAGGCAGATGACACAGGGCCCTCCATTGTGACCTATGACCCCTAGTGGCCACAGGATTTGAGCACACCCCGGGAAAGGCTACGCAGGCACAAGGGAGCCCCTGGTGCGGACTGCTTCAGGGCATTGGCAGAGCACGCCAGGTACCTCTTTCCCACTTTCCTCAGGATATCAGTAGGCAAGGCATCCCCACTCAGCATCTCTTGCCTCTCTCTGTCTCTCTCTGCTTGTGTTCCTTCTCTGAAATCTCTTCCTTCTCCCCCTTGTCACTTCACACCTTGGAGTGCCTGACAGAGGGCCTTGAGACGAAAGAACAAAGGGGGAAGGCCTCTGGCTCTACTGCTTGCCCATGGGGAGAGAAGTTCTGGTAGTCTATCTGGAAGGTCTAGAGAGCAGTGATTGATTGGGGAGCTACATCACGGGCGGACCTGGCCAGGTGAAGCTCGCTGACAAGTGGCAGCCTCTCCGGAGACTACTAATTCCGCTGATAACATTCTATGCAAATAACCGGCTGAGTGCCATGGGCAGAAAACATTGACACATACCTGCCAGAGGCCTATTCTGGGTCTGAAGAGTCCACCCTGGTCTCCAGCAACTCATCATCTCAGCACACACTTTGCCTGCACGCGTGGAAACCGCCTCTCTCCACGAATGTCTTCACCTGCTAGGAAGCACACGATGTCACTCAGCCAAAGGAGAACACAGGCAAAGTCAACTGAAGCCCCCATTTTCAAGATTTTGCCCTCTGCTGCTCCACAGCCTCCGGTGGCACACTGCATGTGCGTCACTTCTCGGTAGACAAGGACGAAATCCGGGCATCCAGGGCCCCAGCCGTCCACAGTCTACGGATGGCGGCATATGGATCACCTCTTTGCCTCGTACAGCAGGGAGGCCTGGGCCCTAGACTGGCTCCGCTAGAGCTCCACGACCTCAGCTATTTTCCCTGACCTTTGGCCCGTGCCCTCGTGAGTGTGTCATCTCTACTTCCACTTCTCTTCCCACCACACTGAATCCGCCACCTGCGGATACCTGAGCGTGGACATCAACATCTATCACTGGCTGCAGTGTCACAGGTCACTAGGTGTCTAGGCTCAGGCTGACCTTGGCTGTCTTCTGCCCAGGCAAGGAGCCTAATCCTTCCAAGGAAATGAGGACACGTGCTCACTGGCCGACATCCTTTCTTTCATCCACACAGCGGTCTAGATGAGGGTAAAGAGGCCAGGGAGGCCAGGTGAGGGCTGAGTGTGGGGCCTAAGGCTTCTTTCCCAATCACCATGGTGACAGCCACCGGAAGGCTGGGCGGAACTTCTGACGGCGACGAGTCACAAACACTCAGCCAATAGGAGAGGTCCAGCCTAACCGGCCAGTTCCGCAGAGCCCTCCATTTTACCCATGGACAGACAACGGCCCCTTGCGTCTTTGGCCACAAAATCGAGGGCACCCAGGGAATAACTTCACAGTAGGCAACCCCGGATGTGAACACGTTCGACACACTGGGACAGCAGGCAGGTACCTCTTTTCCACTTATGCTGGGATATCACTAGGCAAGGCGCCCTTCCTCAGCATCTGTGGCCTCTCTGTATGTGTTCACTCAGAGGAAACTCTTCATTCTACCCCTGAGACACATCACAAGTATGAGGGGCCTGAGAGAGAGCCTAGAGATGGAACGGGGGAGGCTTCTGGCTGTACTGCTTCCCCGTGGGGACAGAATAGCAGGTAGTCTCTCTGGAAGGTCTTAGCTTCTGTTGACTGACACGCGCAATACAGTAGGGGCGGACCCTGGCCAGGTGGAGCTTGTGGGCAGATGCAACCTCTCCGGCGACGAATAATTGCGCTGCTGCTTTGTATGGTGAAAACCTCCCCCCGCCAAGGGGGATGGGTAGAGAACATTGACCCACACCCGCCAGGGGCCTTTCCTGGGACTAAAGATCCCAACGTGGTCTCAACGTCGTCACCCTCTCAACACACACCTTTCCTGCACACGTAATCCTGCCTTTCTCCGTCAGGGCCCTATCCTACCAGGAAAAAAAGCAAGCCGCTCAAAAAGGCCGATGCCAGGGAAATCGAGGAAACACTGCCAGTTTCCAAATTTTTGCTGTCTACACGTCCCCGCCTCCGGTGCAAGGCTGCCTATGTGGCCAGGCTCCGAAGGCAAGGCCGAAATCCTGGCAGCCTGGGCCCCAGCGGTGCAAAGGTTGATGGACGTGGGGACACGGATGACCCGTTCGCCACATACACGAGGGATCCTTGGGCCCTTCACTGGCTCGCCATTCAGCTCCACGACGTCCACTACTGGCCCTGGCCTTTGCTTTGGCTGGTGCCCCATTAAACGTGTGCTCCGGAGCGATGTTTCTCCACCCATCACTAGCATTCTGCCACCAGGGGATATGTCAGTGTGGGAGTCACCATTTGTCACTGGCAGCAGTGTCACAAGTCACTAGACTTCCAGCTACCCGCTGACCTAGGCTGCCTTCTGCCCCAGGCAAGGTCCCGAATCCTTTATCCCAGATGCTGACACCTGGGCACTGGCGGACATTGATTTTTATCAACACAGAGGTCTGAGTGAGGGTCAGAGGGCCAGGTAGGTGAAGTGAAGGCCAGGTGGGCGGGGCTAAGGCTTCTTTGCCATCACCATAGAGACAGTCCCCCCACCGCAAGAGTGGGCGGAGCTTGGGATGGGCCTGGTGACAAGACTGAGCCAATGGCAGAGATCCGGCCCGCCAGGCAGATGACACAGGGCCCTCCATTGTGACCTATGACCCCTAGTGGCCACAGGATTTGAGCACACCCCGGGAAAGGCTACGCAGGCACAAGGGAGCCCCTGGTGCGGACTGCTTCAGGGCATTGGCAGAGCACGCCAGGTACCTCTTTCCCACTTTCCTCAGGATATCAGTAGGCAAGGCATCCCCACTCAGCATCTCTTGCCTCTCTCTGTCTCTCTCTGCTTGTGTTCCTTCTCTGAAATCTCTTCCTTCTCCCCCTTGTCACTTCACACCTTGGAGTGCCTGACAGAGGGCCTTCAGACGAAAGAACAAAGGGGGAAGGCCTCTGGCTCTACTGCTTGCCCATGGGGAGAGAAGTTCTGGTAGTCTATCTGGAAGGTCTAGAGAGCAGTGATTGATTGGGGAGCTACATCACGGGCGGACCTGGCCAGGTGAAGCTCGCTGACAAGTGGCAGCCTCTCCGGAGACTACTAATTCCGCTGATAACATTCTATGCAAATAACCGGCTGAGTGCCATGGGCAGAAAACATTGACACATACCTGCCAGAGGCCTATTCTGGGTCTGAAGAGTCCACCCTGGTCTCCAGCAACTCATCATCTCAGCACACACTTTGCCTGCACGCGTGGAAACCGCCTCTCTCCACGAATGTCTTCACCTGCTAGGAAGCACACGATGTCACTCAGCCAAAGGAGAGCACAGGCAAAGTCAACTGAAGCCCCCATTTTCAAGATTTTGCCCTCTGCTGCTCCACAGCCTCCGGTGGCACACTGCATGTGCGTCACTTCTCGGTAGACAAGGACGAAATCCGGGCATCCAGGGCCCCAGCCGTCCACAGTCTACGGATGGCGGCATATGGATCACCTCTTTGCCTCGTACAGCAGGGAGGCCTGGGCCCTAGACTGGCTCCGCTAGAGCTCCACGACCTCAGCTATTTTCCCTGACCTTTGGCCCGTGCCCTCGTGAGTGTGTCATCTCTACTTCCACTTCTCTTCCCACCACACTGAATCCGCCACCTGCGGATACCTGAGCGTGGACATCAACATCTATCACTGGCTGCAGTGTCACAGCTCACTAGGTGTCTAGGCTCAGGCTGACCTTGGCTGTCTTCTGCCCAGGCAAGGAGCCTAATCCTTCCAAGGAAATGAGGACACGTGCTCACTGGCCGACATCCTTTCTTTCATCCACACAGCGGTCTAGATGAGGGTAAAGAGGCCAGGGAGGCCAGGTGAGGGCTGAGTGTGGGGCCTAAGGCTTCTTTCCCAATCACCATGGTGACAGCCACCGGAAGGCTGGGCGGAACTTCTGACGGCGACGAGTCACAAACACTCAGCCAATAGGAGAGGTCCAGCCTAACCGGCCAGTTCCGCAGAGCCCTCCATTTTACCCATGGACAGACAACGGCCCCTTGCGTCTTTGGCCACAAAATCGAGGGCACCCAGGGAATAACTTCACAGTAGGCAACCCCGGATGTGAACACGTTCGACACACTGGGACAGCAGGCAGGTACCTCTTTTCCACTTATGCTGGGATATCACTAGGCAAGGCGCCCTTCCTCAGCATCTGTGGCCTCTCTGTATGTGTTCACTCAGAGGAAACTCTTCATTCTACCCCTGAGACACATCACAAGTATGAGGGGCCTGAGAGAGAGCCTAGAGATGGAACGGGGGAGGCTTCTGGCTGTACTGCTTCCCCGTGGGGACAGAATAGCAGGTAGTCTCTCTGGAAGGTCTTAGCTTCTGTTGACTGACACGCGCAATACAGTAGGGGCGGACCCTGGCCAGGTGGAGCTTGTGGGCAGATGCAACCTCTCCGGCGACGAATAATTGCGCTGCTGCTTTGTATGGTGAAAACCTCCCCCCACCAAGGGGGATGGGTAGAGAACATTGACCCACACCCGCCAGGGGCCTTTCCTGGGACTAAAGATCCCAACGTGGTCTCAACGTCGTCACCCTCTCAACACACACCTTTCCTGCACACGTAATCCTGCCTTTCTCCGTCAGGGCCCTATCCTACCAGGAAAAAAAGCAAGCCGCTCAAAAAGGCCGATGCCAGGGAAATCGAGGAAACACTGCCAGTTTCCAAATTTTTGCTGTCTACACGTCCCCGCCTCCGGTGCAAGGCTGCCTATGTGGCCGGGCTCCGAAGGCAAGGCCGAAATCCTGGCAGCCTGGGCCCCAGCAGTGCAATGGTTGATGGACGTGGGGACACGGATGACCCGTTCGCCACATACACGAGGGATCCTTGGGCCCTTCACTGGCTCGCCATTCAGCTCCACGACGTCCACTACTGGCCCTGGCCTTTGCTGTGGCTGGTGCCCCATTAAACGTGTGCTCCGGAGCGATGTTTCTCCACCCATCACTAGCATTCTGCCACCAGGGGATATGTCAGTGTGGGAGTCACCATTTGTCACTGGCAGCAGTGTCACAAGTCACTAGACTTCCAGCTACCCGCTGACCTAGGCTGCCTTCTGCCCCAGGCAAGGTCCCGAATCCTTTATCCCAGATGCTGACACCTGGGCACTGGCGGACATTGATTTTTATCAACACAGAGGTCTGAGTGAGGGTCAGAGGGCCAGGTAGGTGAAGTGAAGGCCAGGTGGGCGGGGCTAAGGCTTCTTTGCCATCACCATAGAGACAGTCCCCCCACCGCAAGAGTGGGCGGAGCTTGGGATGGGCCTGGTGACAAGACTGAGCCAATGGCAGAGATCCGGCCCGCCAGGCAGATGACACAGGGCCCTCCATTGTGACCTATGACCCCTAGTGGCCACAGGATTTGAGCACACCCCGGGAAAGGCTACGCAGGCACAAGGGAGCCCCTGGTGCGGACTGCTTCAGGGCATTGGCAGAGCACGCCAGGTACCTCTTTCCCACTTTCCTCAGGATATCAGTAGGCAAGGCATCCCCACTCAGCATCTCTTGCCTCTCTCTGTCTCTCTCTGCTTGTGTTCCTTCTCTGAAATCTCTTCCTTCTCCCCCTTGTCACTTCACACCTTGGAGTGCCTGACAGAGGGCCTTGAGACGAAAGAACAAAGGGGGAAGGCCTCTGGCTCTACTGCTTGCCCATGGGGAGAGAAGTTCTGGTAGTCTATCTGGAAGGTCTAGAGAGCAGTGATTGATTGGGGAGCTACATCACGGGCGGACCTGGCCAGGTGAAGCTCGCTGACAAGTGGCAGCCTCTCCGGAGACTACTAATTCCGCTGATAACATTCTATGCAAATAACCGGCTGAGTGCCATGGGCAGAAAACATTGACACATACCTGCCAGAGGCCTATTCTGGGTCTGAAGAGTCCACCCTGGTCTCCAGCAACTCATCATCTCAGCACACACTTTGCCTGCACGCGTGGAAACCGCCTCTCTCCACGAATGTCTTCACCTGCTAGGAAGCACACGATGTCACTCAGCCAAAGGAGAGCACAGGCAAAGTCAACTGAAGCCCCCATTTTCAAGATTTTGCCCTCTGCTGCTCCACAGCCTCCGGTGGCACACTGCATGTGCGTCACTTCTCGGTAGACAAGGACGAAATCCGGGCATCCAGGGCCCCAGCCGTCCACAGTCTACGGATGGCGGCATATGGATCACCTCTTTGCCTCGTACAGCAGGGAGGCCTGGGCCCTAGACTGGCTCAACTAGAGCTCCACGACCTCAGCTATTTTCCCTGACCTTTGGCCCGTGCCCTCGTGAGTGTGTCATCTCTACTTCCACTTCTCTTCCCACCACACTGAATCCGCCACCTGCGGATACCTCAGCGTGGACATCAACATCTATCACTGGCTGCAGTGTCACAGGTCACTAGGTGTCTAGGCTCAGGCTGACCTTGGCTGTCTTCTGCCCAGGCAAGGAGCCTAATCCTTCCAAGGAAATGAGGACACGTGCTCACTGGCCGACATCCTTTCTTTCATCCACACAGCGGTCTAGATGAGGGTAAAGAGGCCAGGGAGGCCAGGTGAGGGCTGAGTGTGGGGCCTAAGGCTTCTTTCCCAATCACCATGGTGACAGCCACCGGAAGGCTGGGCGGAACTTCTGACGGCGACGAGTCACAAACACTCAGCCAATAGGAGAGGTCCAGCCTAACCGGCCAGTTCCGCAGAGCCCTCCATTTTACCCATGGACAGACAACGGCCCCTTGCGTCTTTGGCCACAAAATCGAGGGCACCCAGGGAATAACTTCACAGTAGGCAACCCCGGATGTGAACACGTTCGACACACTGGGACAGCAGGCAGGTACCTCTTTTCCACTTATGCTGGGATATCACTAGGCAAGGCGCCCTTCCTCAGCATCTGTGGCCTCTCTGTATGTGTTCACTCAGAGGAAACTCTTCATTCTACCCCTGAGACACATCACAAGTATGAGGGGCCTGAGAGAGAGCCTAGAGATGGAACGGGGGAGGCTTCTGGCTGTACTGCTTCCCCGTGGGGACAGAATAGCAGGTAGTCTCTCTGGAAGGTCTTAGCTTCTGTTGACTGACACGCGCAATACAGTAGGGGCGGACCCTGGCCAGGTGGAGCTTGTGGGCAGATGCAAGCTCTCCGGCGACGAATAATTGCGCTGCTGCTTTGTATGGTGAAAACCTCCCCCCGCCAAGGGGGATGGGTAGAGAACATTGACCCACACCCGCCAGGGGCCTTTCCTGGGACTAAAGATCCCAACGTGGTCTCAACGTCGTCACCCTCTCAACACACACCTTTCCTGCACACGTAATCCTGCCTTTCTCCGTCAGGGCCCTATCCTACCAGGAAAAAAAGCAAGCCGCTCAAAAAGGCCGATGCCAGGGAAATCGAGGAAACACTGCCAGTTTCCAAATTTTTGCTGTCTACACGTCCCCGCCTCCGGTGCAAGGCTGCCTATGTGGCCGGGCTCCGAAGGCAAGGCCGAAATCCTGGCAGCCTGGGCCCCAGCGGTGCAAAGGTTGATGGACGTGGGGACACGGATGACCCGTTCGCCACATACACGAGGGATCCTTGGGCCCTTCACTGGCTCGCCATTCAGCTCCACGACGTCCACTACTGGCCCTGGCCTTTGCTTTGGCTGGTGCCCCATTAAACGTGTGCTCCGGAGCGATGTTTCTCCACCCATCACTAGCATTCTGCCACCAGGGGATATGTCAGTGTGGGAGTCACCATTTGTCACTGGCAGCAGTGTCACAAGCCACTAGACTTCCAGCTACCCGCTGACCTAGGCTGCCTTCTGCCCCAGGCAAGGTCCCGAATCCTTTATCCCAGATGCTGACACCTGGGCACTGGCGGACATTGATTTTTATCAACACAGAGGTCTGAGTGAGGGTCAGAGGGCCAGGTAGGTGAAGTGAAGGCCAGGTGGGCGGGGCTAAGGCTTCTTTGCCATCACCATAGAGACAGTCCCCCCACCGCAAGAGTGGGCGGAGCTTGGGATGGGCCTGGTGACAAGACTGAGCCAATGGCAGAGATCCGGCCCGCCAGGCAGATGACACAGGGCCCTCCATTGTGACCTATGACTCCTAGTGGCCACAGGATTTGAGCACACCCCGGGAAAGGCTACGCAGGCACAAGGGAGCCCCTGGTGCGGACTGCTTCAGGGCATTGGCAGAGCACGCCAGGTACCTCTTTCCCACTTTCCTCAGGATATCAGTAGGCAAGGCATCCCCACTCAGCATCTCTTGCCTCTCTCTGTCTCTCTCTGCTTGTGTTCCTTCTCTGAAATCTCTTCCTTCTCCCCCTTGTCACTTCACACCTTGGAGTGCCTGACAGAGGGCCTTCAGACGAAAGAACAAAGGGGGAAGGCCTCTGGCTCTACTGCTTGCCCATGGGGAGAGAAGTTCTGGTAGTCTATCTGGAAGGTCTAGAGAGCAGTGATTGATTGGGGAGCTACATCACGGGCGGACCTGGCCAGGTGAAGCTCGCTGACAAGTGGCAGCCTCTCCGGAGACTACTAATTCCGCTGATAACATTCTATGCAAATAACCGGCTGAGTGCCATGGGCAGAAAACATTGACACATACCTGCCAGAGGCCTATTCTGGGTCTGAAGAGTCCACCCTGGTCTCCAGCAACTCATCATCTCAGCACACACTTTGCCTGCACGCGTGGAAACCGCCTCTCTCCACGAATGTCTTCACCTGCTAGGAAGCACACGATGTCACTCAGCCAAAGGAGAGCACAGGCAAAGTCAACTGAAGCCCCCATTTTCAAGATTTTGCCCTCTGCTGCTCCACAGCCTCCGGTGGCACACTGCATGTGCGTCACTTCTCGGTAGACAAGGACGAAATCCGGGCATCCAGGGCCCCAGCCGTCCACAGTCTACGGATGGCGGCATATGGATCACCTCTTTGCCTCGTACAGCAGGGAGGCCTGGGCCCTAGACTGGCTCAACTAGAGCTCCACGACCTCAGCTATTTTCCCTGACCTTTGGCCCGTGCCCTCGTGAGTGTGTCATCTCTACTTCCACTTCTCTTCCCACCACACTGAATCCGCCACCTGCGGATACCTCAGCGTGGACATCAACATCTATCACTGGCTGCAGTGTCACAGGTCACTAGGTGTCTAGGCTCAGGCTGACCTTGGCTGTCTTCTGCCCAGGCAAGGAGCCTAATCCTTCCAAGGAAATGAGGACACGTGCTCACTGGCCGACATCCTTTCTTTCATCCACACAGCGGTCTAGATGAGGGTAAAGAGGCCAGGGAGGCCAGGTGAGGGCTGAGTGTGGGGCCTAAGGCTTCTTTCCCAATCACCATGGTGACAGCCACCGGAAGGCTGGGCGGAACTTCTGACGGCGACGAGTCACAAACACTCAGCCAATAGGAGAGGTCCAGCCTAACCGGCCAGTTCCGCAGAGCCCTCCATTTTACCCATGGACAGACAACGGCCCCTTGCGTCTTTGGCCACAAAATCGAGGGCACCCAGGGAATAACTTCACAGTAGGCAACCCCGGATGTGAACACGTTCGACACACTGGGACAGCAGGCAGGTACCTCTTTTCCACTTATGCTGGGATATCACTAGGCAAGGCGCCCTTCCTCAGCATCTGTGGCCTCTCTGTATGTGTTCACTCAGAGGAAACTCTTCATTCTACCCCTGAGACACATCACAAGTATGAGGGGCCTGAGAGAGAGCCTAGAGATGGAACGGGGGAGGCTTCTGGCTGTACTGCTTCCCCATGGGGACAGAATAGCAGGTAGTCTCTCTGGAAGGTCTTAGCTTCTGTTGACTGACACGCGCAATACAGTAGGGGCGGACCCTGGCCAGGTGGAGCTTGTGGGCAGATGCAACCTCTCCGGCGACGAATAATTGCGCTGCTGCTTTGTATGGTGAAAACCTCCCCCCGCCAAGGGGGATGGGTAGAGAACATTGACCCACACCCGCCAGGGGCCTTTCCTGGGACTAAAGGTCCCAACGTGGTCTCAACGTCGTCACCCTCTCAACACACACCTTTCCTGCACACGTAATCCTGCCTTTCTCCGTCAGGGCCCTATCCTACCAGGAAAAAAAGCAAGCCGCTCAAAAAGGCCGATGCCAGGGAAATCGAGGAAACACTGCCAGTTTCCAAATTTTTGCTGTCTACACGTCCCCGCCTCCGGTGCAAGGCTGCCTATGTGGCCGGGCTCCGAAGGCAAGGCCGAAATCCTGGCAGCCTGGGCCCCAGCGGTGCAAAGGTTGATGGACGTGGGGACACGGATGACCCGTTCGCCACATACACGAGGGATCCTTGGGCCCTTCACTGGCTCGCCATTCAGCTCCACGACGTCCACTACTGGCCCTGGCCTTTGCTTTGGCTGGTGCCCCATTAAACGTGTGCTCCGGAGCGATGTTTCTCCACCCATCACTAGCATTCTGCCACCAGGGGATATGTCAGTGTGGGAGTCACCATTTGTCACTGGCAGCAGTGTCACAAGCCACTAGACTTCCAGCTACCCGCTGACCTAGGCTGCCTTCTGCCCCAGGCAAGGTCCCGAATCCTTTATCCCAGATGCTGACACCTGGGCACTGGCGGACATTGATTTTTATCAACACAGAGGTCTGAGTGAGGGTCAGAGGGCCAGGTAGGTGAAGTGAAGGCCAGGTGGGCGGGGCTAAGGCTTCTTTGCCATCACCATAGAGACAGTCCCCCCACCGCAAGAGTGGGCGGAGCTTGGGATGGGCCTGGTGACAAGACTGAGCCAATGGCAGAGATCCGGCCCGCCAGGCAGATGACACAGGGCCCTCCATTGTGACCTATGACCCCTAGTGGCCACAGGATTTGAGCACACCCCGGGAAAGGCTACGCAGGCACAAGGGAGCCCCTGGTGCGGACTGCTTCAGGGCATTGGCAGAGCACGCCAGGTACCTCTTTCCCACTTTCCTCAGGATATCAGTAGGCAAGGCATCCCCACTCAGCATCTCTTGCCTCTCTCTGTCTCTCTCTGCTTGTGTTCCTTCTCTGAAATCTCTTCCTTCTCCCCCTTGTCACTTCACACCTTGGAGTGCCTGACAGAGGGCCTTCAGACGAAAGAACAAAGGGGGAAGGCCTCTGGCTCTACTGCTTGCCCATGGGGAGAGAAGTTCTGGTAGTCTATCTGGAAGGTCTAGAGAGCAGTGATTGATTGGGGAGCTACATCACGGGCGGACCTGGCCAGGTGAAGCTCGCTGACAAGTGGCAGCCTCTCCGGAGACTACTAATTCCGCTGATAACATTCTATGCAAATAACCGGCTGAGTGCCATGGGCAGAAAACATTGACACATACCTGCCAGAGGCCTATTCTGGGTCTGAAGAGTCCACCCTGGTCTCCAGCAACTCATCATCTCAGCACACACTTTGCCTGCACGCGTGGAAACCGCCTCTCTCCACGAATGTCTTCACCTGCTAGGAAGCACACGATGTCACTCAGCCAAAGGAGAACACAGGCAAAGTCAACTGAAGCCCCCATTTTCAAGATTTTGCCCTCTGCTGCTCCACAGCCTCCGGTGGCACACTGCATGTGCGTCACTTCTCGGTAGACAAGGACGAAATCCGGGCATCCAGGGCCCCAGCCGTCCACAGTCTACGGATGGCGGCATATGGATCACCTCTTTGCCTCGTACAGCAGGGAGGCCTGGGCCCTAGACTGGCTCCGCTAGAGCTCCACGACCTCAGCTATTTTCCCTGACCTTTGGCCCGTGCCCTCGTGAGTGTGTCATCTCTACTTCCACTTCTCTTCCCACCACACTGAATCCGCCACCTGCGGATACCTCAGCGTGGACATCAACATCTATCACTGGCTGCAGTGTCACAGGTCACTAGGTGTCTAGGCTCAGGCTGACCTTGGCTGTCTTCTGCCCAGGCAAGGAGCCTAATCCTTCCAAGGAAATGAGGACACGTGCTCACTGGCCGACATCCTTTCTTTCATCCACACAGCGGTCTAGATGAGGGTAAAGAGGCCAGGGAGGCCAGGTGAGGGCTGAGTGTGGGGCCTAAGGCTTCTTTCCCAATCACCATGGTGACAGCCACCGGAAGGCTGGGCGGAACTTCTGACGGCGACGAGTCACAAACACTCAGCCAATAGGAGAGGTCCAGCCTAACCGGCCAGTTCCGCAGAGCCCTCCATTTTACCCATGGACAGACAACGGCCCCTTGCGTCTTTGGCCACAAAATCGAGGGCACCCAGGGAATAACTTCACAGTAGGCAACCCCGGATGTGAACACGTTCGACACACTGGGACAGCAGGCAGGTACCTCTTTTCCACTTATGCTGGGATATCACTAGGCAAGGCGCCCTTCCTCAGCATCTGTGGCCTCTCTGTATGTGTTCACTCAGAGGAAACTCTTCATTCTACCCCTGAGACACATCACAAGTATGAGGGGCCTGAGAGAGAGCCTAGAGATGGAACGGGGGAGGCTTCTGGCTGTACTGCTTCCCCGTGGGGACAGAATAGCAGGTAGTCTCTCTGGAAGGTCTTAGCTTCTGTTGACTGACACGCGCAATACAGTAGGGGCGGACCCTGGCCAGGTGGAGCTTGTGGGCAGATGCAACCTCTCCGGCGACGAATAATTGCGCTGCTGCTTTGTATGGTGAAAACCTCCCCCCGCCAAGGGGGATGGGTAGAGAACATTGACCCACACCCGCCAGGGGCCTTTCCTGGGACTAAAGATCCCAACGTGGTCTCAACGTCGTCACCCTCTCAACACACACCTTTCCTGCACACGTAATCCTGCCTTTCTCCGTCAGGGCCCTATCCTACCAGGAAAAAAAGCAAGCCGCTCAAAAAGGCCGATGCCAGGGAAATCGAGGAAACACTGCCAGTTTCCAAATTTTTGCTGTCTACACGTCCCCGCCTCCGGTGCAAGGCTGCCTATGTGGCCGGGCTCCGAAGGCAAGGCCGAAATCCTGGCAGCCTGGGCCCCAGCGGTGCAAAGGTTGATGGACGTGGGGACACGGATGACCCGTTCGCCACATACACGAGGGATCCTTGGGCCCTTCACTGGCTCGCCATTCAGCTCCACGACGTCCACTACTGGCCCTGGCCTTTGCTTTGGCTGGTGCCCCATTAAACGTGTGCTCCGGAGCGATGTTTCTCCACCCATCACTAGCATTCTGCCACCAGGGGATATGTCAGTGTGGGAGTCACCATTTGTCACTGGCAGCAGTGTCACAAGCCACTAGACTTCCAGCTACCCGCTGACCTAGGCTGCCTTCTGCCCCAGGCAAGGTCCCGAATCCTTTATCCCAGATGCTGACACCTGGGCACTGGCGGACATTGATTTTTATCAACACAGAGGTCTGAGTGAGGGTCAGAGGGCCAGGTAGGTGAAGTGAAGGCCAGGTGGGCGGGGCTAAGGCTTCTTTGCCATCACCATAGAGACAGTCCCCCCACCGCAAGAGTGGGCGGAGCTTGGGATGGGCCTGGTGACAAGACTGAGCCAATGGCAGAGATCCGGCCCGCCAGGCAGATGACACAGGGCCCTCCATTGTGACCTATGACCCCTAGTGGCCACAGGATTTGAGCACACCCCGGGAAAGGCTACGCAGGCACAAGGGAGCCCCTGGTGCGGACTGCTTCAGGGCATTGGCAGAGCACGCCAGGTACCTCTTTCCCACTTTCCTCAGGATATCAGTAGGCAAGGCATCCCCACTCAGCATCTCTTGCCTCTCTCTGTCTCTCTCTGCTTGTGTTCCTTCTCTGAAATCTCTTCCTTCTCCCCCTTGTCACTTCACACCTTGGAGTGCCTGACAGAGGGCCTTGAGACGAAAGAACAAAGGGGGAAGGCCTCTGGCTCTACTGCTTGCCCATGGGGAGAGAAGTTCTGGTAGTCTATCTGGAAGGTCTAGAGAGCAGTGATTGATTGGGGAGCTACATCACGGGCGGACCTGGCCAGGTGAAGCTCGCTGACAAGTGGCAGCCTCTCCGGAGACTACTAATTCCGCTGATAACATTCTATGCAAATAACCGGCTGAGTGCCATGGGCAGAAAACATTGACACATACCTGCCAGAGGCCTATTCTGGGTCTGAAGAGTCCACCCTGGTCTCCAGCAACTCATCATCTCAGCACACACTTTGCCTGCACGCGTGGAAACCGCCTCTCTCCACGAATGTCTTCACCTGCTAGGAAGCACACGATGTCACTCAGCCAAAGGAGAGCACAGGCAAAGTCAACTGAAGCCCCCATTTTCAAGATTTTGCCCTCTGCTGCTCCACAGCCTCCGGTGGCACACTGCATGTGCGTCACTTCTCGGTAGACAAGGACGAAATCCGGGCATCCAGGGCCCCAGCCGTCCACAGTCTACGGATGGCGGCATATGGATCACCTCTTTGCCTCGTACAGCAGGGAGGCCTGGGCCCTAGACTGGCTCCGCTAGAGCTCCACGACCTCAGCTATTTTCCCTGACCTTTGGCCCGTGCCCTCGTGAGTGTGTCATCTCTACTTCCACTTCTCTTCCCACCACACTGAATCCGCCACCTGCGGATACCTGAGCGTGGACATCAACATCTATCACTGGCTGCAGTGTCACAGCTCACTAGGTGTCTAGGCTCAGGCTGACCTTGGCTGTCTTCTGCCCAGGCAAGGAGCCTAATCCTTCCAAGGAAATGAGGACACGTGCTCACTGGCCGACATCCTTTCTTTCATCCACACAGCGGTCTAGATGAGGGTAAAGAGGCCAGGGAGGCCAGGTGAGGGCTGAGTGTGGGGCCTAAGGCTTCTTTCCCAATCACCATGGTGACAGCCACCGGAAGGCTGGGCGGAACTTCTGACGGGGACGAGTCACAAACACTCAGCCAATAGGAGAGGTCCAGCCTAACCGGCCAGTTCCGCAGAGCCCTCCATTTTACCCATGGACAGACAACGGCCCCTTGCGTCTTTGGCCACAAAATCGAGGGCACCCAGGGAATAACTTCACAGTAGGCAACCCCGGATGTGAACACGTTCGACACACTGTTACAGCAGGCAGGTGCCTCTTTTCCACTTATGCTGGGATATCACTAGGCAAGGCACCCTTCCTCAGCATCTGTGGCCTCTCTGTATGTGTTCACTCAGAGGAAACTCTTCATTCTACCCCTGAGACACATCACAAGTATGAGGGGCCTGAGAGAGAGCCTAGAGATGGAACGGGGGAGGCTTCTGGCTGTACTGCTTCCCCGTGGGGACAGAATAGCAGGTAGTCTCTCTGGAAGGTCTTAGCTTCTGTTGACTGACACGCGCAATACAGTAGGGGCGGACCCTGGCCAGGTGGAGCTTGTGGGCAGATGCAACCTCTCCGGCGACGAATAATTGCGCTGCTGCTTTGTATGGTGAAAACCTCCCCCCGCCAAGGGGGATGGGTAGAGAACATTGACCCACACCCGCCAGGGGCCTTTCCTGGGACTAAAGATCCCAACGTGGTCTCAACGTCGTCACCCTCTCAACACACACCTTTCCTGCACACGTAATCCTGCCTTTCTCCGTCAGGGCCCTATCCTACCAGGAAAAAAAGCAAGCCGCTCAAAAAGGCCGATGCCAGGGAAATCGAGGAAACACTGCCAGTTTCCAAATTTTTGCTGTCTACACGTCCCCGCCTCCGGTGCAAGGCTGCCTATGTGGCCGGGCTCCGAAGGCAAGGCCGAAATCCTGGCAGCCTGGGCCCCAGCAGTGCAATGGTTGATGGACGTGGGGACACGGATGACCCGTTCGCCACATACACGAGGGATCCTTGGGCCCTTCACTGGCTCGCCATTCAGCTCCACGACGTCCACTACTGGCCCTGGCCTTTGCTTTGGCTGGTGCCCCATTAAACGTGTGCTCCGGAGCGATGTTTCTCCACCCATCACTAGCATTCTGCCACCAGGGGATATGTCAGTGTGGGAATCACCATTTGTCACTGGCAGCAGTGTCACAAGTCACTAGACTTCCAGCTACCCGCTGACCTAGGCTGCCTTCTGCCCCAGGCAAGGTCCCGAATCCTTTATCCCAGATGCTGACACCTGGGCACTGGCGGACATTGATTTTTATCAACACAGAGGTCTGAGTGAGGGTCAGAGGGCCAGGTAGGTGAAGTGAAGGCCAGGTGGGCGGGGCTAAGGCTTCTTTGCCATCACCATAGAGACAGTCCCCCCACCGCAAGAGTGGGCGGAGCTTGGGATGGGCCTGGTGACAAGACTGAGCCAATGGCAGAGATCCGGCCCGCCAGGCAGATGACACAGGGCCCTCCATTGTGACCTATGACCCCTAGTGGCCACAGGATTTGAGCACACCCCGGGAAAGGCTACGCAGGCACAAGGGAGCCCCTGGTGCGGACTGCTTCAGGGCATTGGCAGAGCACGCCAGGTACCTCTTTCCCACTTTCCTCAGGATATCAGTAGGCAAGGCATCCCCACTCAGCATCTCTTGCCTCTCTCTGTCTCTCTCTGCTTGTGTTCCTTCTCTGAAATCTCTTCCTTCTCCCCCTTGTCACTTCACACCTTGGAGTGCCTGACAGAGGGCCTTCAGACGAAAGAACAAAGGGGGAAGGCCTCTGGCTCTAGTGCTTGCCCATGGGGAGAGAAGTTCTGGTAGTCTATCAGGAAGGTGTAGAGAGCAGTGATTGATTGGGGAGCTACATCACGGGCGGACCTGACCAGGTGAAGCTCGCTGACAAGTGGCAGCCTCTCCGGAGACTACTAATTCCGCTGATAACATTCTATGCAAATAACCGGCTGAGTGCCATGGGCAGAAAACATTGACACATACCTGCCAGAGGCCTATTCTGGGTCTGAAGAGTCCACCCTGGTCTCCAGCAACTCATCATCTCAGCACACACTTTGCCTGCACGCGTGGAAACCGCCTCTCTCCACGAATGTCTTCACCTGCTAGGAAGCACACGATGTCACTCAGCCAAAGGAGAGCACAGGCAAAGTCAACTGAAGCCCCCATTTTCAAGATTTTGCCCTCTGCTGCTCCACAGCCTCCGGTGGCACACTGCATGTGCGTCACTTCTCGGTAGACAAGGACGAAATCCGGGCATCCAGGGCCCCAGCCGTCCACAGTCTACGGATGGCGGCATATGGATCACCTCTTTGCCTCGTACAGCAGGGAGGCCTGGGCCCTAGACTGGCTCCGCTAGAGCTCCACGACCTCAGCTATTTTCCCTGACCTTTGGCCCGTGCCCTCGTGAGTGTGTCATCTCTACTTCCACTTCTCTTCCCACCACACTGAATCCGCCACCTGCGGATACCTCAGCGTGGACATCAACATCTATCACTGGCTGCAGTGTCACAGGTCACTAGGTGTCTAGGCTCAGGCTGACCTTGGCTGTCTTCTGCCCAGGCAAGGAGCCTAATCCTTCCAAGGAAATGAGGACACGTGCTCACTGGCCGACATCCTTTCTTTCATCCACACAGCGGTCTAGATGAGGGTAAAGAGGCAAGGGAGGCCAGGTGAGGGCTGAGTGTGGGGCCTAAGGCTTCTTTCCCAATCACCATGGTGACAGCCACCGGAAGGCTGGGCGGAACTTCTGACGGGGACGAGTCACAAACACTCAGCCAATAGGAGAGGTCCAGCCTAACCGGCCAGTTCCGCAGAGCCCTCCATTTTACCCATGGACAGACAACGGCCCCTTGCGTCTTTGGCCACAAAATCGAGGGCACCCAGGGAATAACTTCACAGTAGGCAACCCCGGATGTGAACACGTTCGACACACTGGGACAGCAGGCAGGTACCTCTTTTCCACTTATGCTGGGATATCACTAGGCAAGGCGCCCTTCCTCAGCATCTGTGGCCTCTCTGTATGTGTTCACTCAGAGGAAACTCTTCATTCTACCCCTGAGACACATCACAAGTATGAGGGGCCTGAGAGAGAGCCTAGAGATGGAACGGGGGAGGCTTCTGGCTGTACTGCTTCCCCGTGGGGACAGAATAGCAGGTAGTCTCTCTGGAAGGTCTTAGCTTCTGTTGACTGACACGCGCAATACACTAGGGGCGGACCCTGGCCAGGTGGAGCTTGTGGGCAGATGCAACCTCTCCGGCGATGAATAATTGCGCTGCTGCTTTGTATGGTGAAAACCTCCCCCCGCCAAGGGGGATGGGTAGAGAACATTGACCCACACCCGCCAGGGGCCTTTCCTGGGACTAAAGATCCCAACGTGGTCTCAACGTCGTCACCCTCTCAACACACACCTTTCCTGCACACGTAATCCTGCCTTTCTCCGTCAGGGCCCTATCCTACCAGGAAAAAAAGCAAGCCGCTCAAAAAGGCCGATGCCAGGGAAATCGAGGAAACACTGCCAGTTTCCAAATTTTTGCTGTCTACACGTCCCTACCTCCGGTGCAAGGCTGCCTATGTGGCCGGGCTCCGAAGGCAAGGCCGAAATCCTGGCAGCCTGGGCCCCAGCAGTGCAATGGTTGATGGACGTGGGGACACGGATGACCCGTTCGCCACATACACGAGGGATCCTTGGGCCCTTCACTGGCTCGCCATTCAGCTCCACGACGTCCACTACTGGCCCTGGCCTTTGCTTTGGCTGGTGCCCCATTAAACGTGTGCTCCGGAGCGATGTTTCTCCACCCATCACTAGCATTCTGCCACCAGGGGATATGTCAGTGTGGGAGTCACCATTTGTCACTGGCAGCAGTGTCACAAGCCACTAGACTTCCAGCTACCCGCTGACCTAGGCTGCCTTCTGCCCCAGGCAAGGTCCCGAATCCTTTATCCCAGATGCTGACACCTGGGCACTGGCGGACATTGATTTTTATCAACACAGAGGTCTGAGTGAGGGTCAGAGGGCCAGGTAGGTGAAGTGAAGGCCAGGTGGGCGGGGCTAAGGCTTCTTTGCCATCACCATAGAGACAGTCCCCCCACCGCAAGAGTGGGCGGAGCTTGGGATGGGCCTGGTGACAAGACTGAGCCAATGGCAGAGATCCGGCCCGCCAGGCAGATGACACAGGGCCCTCCATTGTGACCTATGACCCCTAGTGGCCACAGGATTTGAGCACACCCCGGGAAAGGCTACGCAGGCACAAGGGAGCCCCTGGTGCGGACTGCTTCAGGGCATTGGCAGAGCACGCCAGGTACCTCTTTCCCACTTTCCTCAGGATATCAGTAGGCAAGGCATCCCCACTCAGCATCTCTTGCCTCTCTCTGTCTCTCTCTGCTTGTGTTCCTTCTCTGAAATCTCTTCCTTCTCCCCCTTGTCACTTCACACCTTGGAGTGCCTGACAGAGGGCCTTCAGACGAAAGAACAAAGGGGGAAGGCCTCTGGCTCTACTGCTTGCCCATGGGGAGAGAAGTTCTGGTAGTCTATCTGGAAGGTCTAGAGAGCAGTGATTGATTGGGGAGCTACATCACGGGCGGACCTGGCCAGGTGAAGCTCGCTGACAAGTGGCAGCCTCTCCGGAGACTACTAATTCCGCTGATAACATTCTATGCAAATAACCGGCTGAGTGCCATGGGCAGAAAACATTGACACATACCTGCCAGAGGCCTATTCTGGGTCTGAAGAGTCCACCCTGGTCTCCAGCAACTCATCATCTCAGCACACACTTTGCCTGCACGCGTGGAAACCGCCTCTCTCCACGAATGTCTTCACCTGCTAGGAAGCACACGATGTCACTCAGCCAAAGGAGAGCACAGGCAAAGTCAACTGAAGCCCCCATTTTCAAGATTTTGCCCTCTGCTGCTCCACAGCCTCCGGTGGCACACTGCATGTGCGTCACTTCTCGGTAGACAAGGACGAAATCCGGGCATCCAGGGCCCCAGCCGTCCACAGTCTACGGATGGCGGCATATGGATCACCTCTTTGCCTCGTACAGCAGGGAGGCCTGGGCCCTAGACTGGCTCCGCTAGAGCTCCACGACCTCAGCTATTTTCCCTGACCTTTGGCCCGTGCCCTCGTGAGTGTGTCATCTCTACTTCCACTTCTCTTCCCACCACACTGAATCCGCCACCTGCGGATACCTCAGCGTGGACATCAACATCTATCACTGGCTGCAGTGTCACAGGTCACTAGGTGTCTAGGCTCAGGCTGACCTTGGCTGTCTTCTGCCCAGGCAAGGAGCCTAATCCTTCCAAGGAAATGAGGACACGTGCTCACTGGCCGACATCCTTTCTTTCATCCACACAGCGGTCTAGATGAGGGTAAAGAGGCCAGGGAGGCCAGGTGAGGGCTGAGTGTGGGGCCTAAGGCTTCTTTCCCAATCACCATGGTGACAGCCACCGGAAGGCTGGGCGGAACTTCTGACGGGGACGAGTCACAAACACTCAGCCAATAGGAGAGGTCCAGCCTAACCGGCCAGTTCCGCAGAGCCCTCCATTTTACCCATGGACAGACAACGGCCCCTTGCGTCTTTGGCCACAAAATCGAGGGCACCCAGGGAATAACTTCACAGTAGGCAACCCCGGATGTGAACACGTTCGACACACTGGGACAGCAGGCAGGTACCTCTTTTCCACTTATGCTGGGATATCACTAGGCAAGGCGCCCTTCCTCAGCATCTGTGGCCTCTCTGTATGTGTTCACTCAGAGGAAACTCTTCATTCTACCCCTGAGACACATCACAAGTATGAGGGGCCTGAGAGAGAGCCTAGAGATGGAACGGGGGAGGCTTCTGGCTGTACTGCTTCCCCGTGGGGACAGAATAGCAGGTAGTCTCTCTGGAAGGTCTTAGCTTCTGTTGACTGACACGCGCAATACAGTAGGGGCGGACCCTGGCCAGGTGGAGCTTGTGGGCAGATGCAACCTCTCCGGCGACGAATAATTGCGCTGCTGCTTTGTATGGTGAAAACCTCCCCCCGCCAAGGGGGATGGGTAGAGAACATTGACCCACACCCGCCAGGGGCCTTTCCTGGGACTAAAGATCCCAAAGTGGTCTCAACGTCGTCACCCTCTCAACACACACCTTTCCTGCACACGTAATCCTGCCTTTCTCCGTCAGGGCCCTATCCTACCAGGAAAAAAAGCAAGCCGCTCAAAAAGGCCGATGCCAGGGAAATCGAGGAAACACTGCCAGTTTCCAAATTTTTGCTGTCTACACGTCCCCGCCTCCGGTGCAAGGCTGCCTATGTGGCCGGGCTCCGAAGGCAAGGCCGAAATCCTGGCAGCCTGGGCCCCAGCAGTGCAATGGTTGATGGACGTGGGGACACGGATGACCCGTTCGCCACATACACGAGGGATCCTTGGGCCCTTCACTGGCTCGCCATTCAGCTCCACGACGTCCACTACTGGCCCTGGCCTTTGCTTTGGCTGGTGCCCCATTAAACGTGTGCTCCGGAGCGATGTTTCTCCACCCATCACTAGCATTCTGCCACCAGGGGATATGTCAGTGTGGGAATCACCATTTGTCGCTGGCAGCAGTGTCACAAGTCACTAGACTTCCAGCTACCCGCTGACCTAGGCTGCCTTCTGCCCCAGGCAAGGTCCCGAATCCTTTATCCCAGATGCTGACACCTGGGCACTGGCGGACATTGATTTTTATCAACACAGAGGTCTGAGTGAGGGTCAGAGGGCCAGGTAGGTGAAGTGAAGGCCAGGTGGGCGGGGCTAAGGCTTCTTTGCCATCACCATAGAGAAAGTCCCCCCACCGCAAGAGTGGGCGGAGCTTGGGATGGGCCTGGTGACAAGACTGAGCCAATGGCAGAGATCCGGCCCGCCAGGCAGATGACACAGGGCCCTCCATTGTGACCTATGACCCCTAGCGGCCACAGGATTTGAGCACACCCCGGGAAAGGCTACGCAGGCACAAGGGAGCCCCTGGTGCGGACTGCTTCAGGGCATTGGCAGAGCACGCCAGGTACCTCTTTCCCACTTTCCTCAGGATATCAGTAGGCAAGGCATCCCCACTCAGCATCTCTTGCCTCTCTCTGTCTCTCTCTGCTTGTGTTCCTTCTCTGAAATCTCTTCCTTCTCCCCCTTGTCACTTCACACCTTGGAGTGCCTGACAGAGGGCCTTCAGACGAAAGAACAAAGGGGGAAGGCCTCTGGCTCTAGTGCTTGCCCATGGGGAGAGAAGTTCTGGTAGTCTATCAGGAAGGTCTAGAGAGCAGTGATTGATTGGGGAGCTACATCACGGGCGGACCTGACCAGGTGAAGCTCGCTGACAAGTGGCAGCCTCTCCGGAGACTACTAATTCCGCTGATAACATTCTATGCAAATAACCGGCTGAGTGCCATGGGCAGAAAACATTGACACATACCTGCCAGAGGCCTATTCTGGGTCTGAAGAGTCCACCCTGGTCTCCAGCAACTCATCATCTCAGCACACACTTTGCCTGCACGCGTGGAAACCGCCTCTCTCCACGAATGTCTTCACCTGCTAGGAAGCACACGATGTCACTCAGCCAAAGGAGAGCACAGGCAAAGTCAACTGAAGCCCCCATTTTCAAGATTTTGCCCTCTGCTGCTCCACAGCCTCCGGTGGCACACTGCATGTGCGTCACTTCTCGGTAGACAAGGACGAAATCCGGGCATCCAGGGCCCCAGCCGTCCACAGTCTACGGATGGCGGCATATGGATCACCTCTTTGCCTCGTACAGCAGGGAGGCCTGGGCCCTAGACTGGCTCCGCTAGAGCTCCACGACCTCAGCTATTTTCCCTGACCTTTGGCCCGTGCCCTCGTGAGTGTGTCATCTCTACTTCCACTTCTCTTCCCACCACACTGAATCCGCCACCTGCGGATACCTCAGCGTGGACATCAACATCTATCACTGGCTGCAGTGTCACAGGTCACTAGGTGTCTAGGCTCAGGCTGACCTTGGCTGTCTTCTGCCCAGGCAAGGAGCCTAATCCTTCCAAGGAAATGAGGACACGTGCTCACTGGCCGACATCCTTTCTTTCATCCACACAGCGGTCTTTTTTTTTTTTTTTTCAGCTGTCTAGATGAGGGTAAAGAGGCCAGGGAGGCCAGGTGAGGGCTGAGTGTGGGGCCTAAGGCTTCTTTCCCAATCACCATGGTGACAGCCACCGGAAGGCTGGGCGGAACTTCTGACGGCGACGAGTCACAAACACTCAGCCAATAGGAGAGGTCCAGCCTAACCGGCCAGTTCCGCAGAGCCCTCCATTTTACCCATGGACAGACAACGGCCCCTTGCGTCTTTGGCCACAAAATCGAGGGCACCCAGGGAATAACTTCACAGTAGGCAACCCCGGATGTGAACACGTTCGACACACTGGGACAGCAGGCAGGTACCTCTTTTCCACTTATGCTGGGATATCACTAGGCAAGGCGCCCTTCCTCAGCATCTGTGGCCTCTCTGTATGTGTTCACTCAGAGGAAACTCTTCATTCTACCCCTGAGACACATCACAAGTATGAGGGGCCTGAGAGAGAGCCTAGAGATGGAACGGGGGAGGCTTCTGGCTGTACTGCTTCCCCGTGGGGACAGAATAGCAGGCAGTCTCTCTGGAAGGTCTTAGCTTCTGTTGACTGACACGCGCAATACAGTAGGGGCGGACCCTGGCCAGGTGGAGCTTGTGGGCAGATGCAACCTCTCCGGCGACGAATAATTGCGCTGCTGCTTTGTATGGTGAAAACCTCCCCCCGCCAAGGGGGATGGGTAGAGAACATTGACCCACACCCGCCAGGGGCCTTTCCTGGGACTAAAGATCCCAACGTGGTCTCAACGTCGTCACCCTCTCAACACACACCTTTCCTGCACACGTAATCCTGCCTTTCTCCGTCAGGGCCCTATCCTACCAGGAAAAAAAGCAAGCTGCTCAAAAAGGCCGATGCCAGGGAAATCGAGGAAACACTGCCAGTTTCCAAATTTTTGCTGTCTACACGTCCCCGCCTCCGGTGCAAGGCTGCCTATGTGGCCGGGCTCCGAAGGCAAGGCCGAAATCCTGGCAGCCTGGGCCCCAGCAGTGCAATGGTTGATGGACGTGGGGACACGGATGACCCGTTCGCCACATACACGAGGGATCCTTGGGCCCTTCACTGGCTCGCCATTCAGCTCCACGACGTCCACTACTGGCCCTGGCCTTTGCTTTGGCTGGTGCCCCATTAAACGTGTGCTCCAGAGCGATGTTTCTCCACCCATCACTAGCATTCTGCCACCAGGGGATATGTCAGTGTGGGAGTCACCATTTGTCACTGGCAGCAGTGTCACAAGTCACTAGACTTCCAGCTACCCGCTGACCTAGGCTGCCTTCTGCCCCAGGCAAGGTCCCGAATCCTTTATCCCAGATGCTGACACCTGGGCACTGGCGGACATTGATTTTTATCAACACAGAGGTCTGAGTGAGGGTCAGAGGGCCAGGTAGGTGAAGTGAAGGCCAGGTGGGCGGGGCTAAGGCTTCTTTGCCATCACCATAGAGACAGTCCCCCCACCGCAAGAGTGGGCGGAGCTTGGGATGGGCCTGGTGACAAGACTGAGCCAATGGCAGAGATCCGGCCCGCCAGGCAGATGACACAGGGCCCTCCATTGTGACCTATGACCCCTAGTGGCCACAGGATTTGAGCACACCCGGGAAAGGCTACGCAGGCACAAGGGAGCCCCTGGTGCGGACTGCTTCAGGGCATTGGCAGAGCACGCCAGGTACCTCTTTCCCACTTTCCTCAGGATATCAGTAGGCAAGGCATCCCCACTCAGCATCTCTTGCCTCTCTCTGTCTCTCTCTGCTTGTGTTCCTTCTCTGAAATCTCTTCCTTCTCCCCCTTGTCACTTCACACCTTGGAGTGCCTGACAGAGGGCCTTCAGACGAAAGAACAAAGGGGGAAGGCCTCTGGCTCTAGTGCTTGCCCATGGGGAGAGAAGTTCTGGTAGTCTATCTGGAAGGTCTAGAGAGCAGTGATTGATTGGGGAGCTACATCAGGGGCGGACCTGGCCAGGTGAAGCTCGCTGACAAGTGGCAGCCTCTCCGGAGACTACTAATTCCGCTGATAACATTCTATGCAAATAACCGGCTGAGTGCCATGGGCAGAAAACATTGACACATACCTGCCAGAGGCCTATTCTGGGTCTGAAGAGTCCACCCTGGTCTCCAGCAACTCATCATCTCAGCACACACTTTGCCTGCACGCATGGAAACCGCCTCTCTCCACGAATGTCTTCACCTGCTAGGAAGCACACGATGTCACTCAGCCAAAGGAGAGCACAGGCAAAGTCAACTGAAGCCCCCATTTTCAAGATTTTGCCCTCTGCTGCTCCACAGCCTCCGGTGGCACACTGCATGTGCGTCACTTCTCGGTAGACAAGGACGAAATCCGGGCATCCAGGGCCCCAGCCGTCCACAGTCTACGGATGGCGGCATATGGATCACCTCTTTGCCTCGTACAGCAGGGAGGCCTGGGCCCTAGACTGGCTCCGCTAGAGCTCCACGACCTCAGCTATTTTCCCTGACCTTTGGCCCGTGCCCTCGTGAGTGTGTCATCTCTACTTCCACTTCTCTTCCCACCACACTGAATCCGCCACCTGCGGATACCTGAGCGTGGACATCAACATCTATCACTGGCTGCAGTGTCACAGGTCACTAGGTGTCTAGGCTCAGGCTGACCTTGGCTGTCTTCTGCCCAGGCAAGGAGCCTAATCCTTCCAAGGAAATGAGGACACGTGCTCACTGGCCGACATCCTTTCTTTCATCCACACAGCGGTCTAGATGAGGGTAAAGAGGCCAGGGAGGCCAGGTGAGGGCTGAGTGTGGGGCCTAAGGCTTCTTTCCCAATCACCATGGTGACAGCCACCGGAAGGCTGGGCGGAACTTCTGACGGGGACGAGTCACAAACACTCAGCCAATAGGAGAGGTCCAGCCTAACCGGCCAGTTCCGCAGAGCCCTCCATTTTACCCATGGACAGACAACGGCCCCTTGCGTCTTTGGCCACAAAATCGAGGGCACCCAGGGAATAACTTCACAGTAGGCAACCCCGGATGTGAACACGTTCGACACACTGGGACAGCAGGCAGGTGCCTCTTTTCCACTTATGCTGGGATATCACTAGGCAAGGCGCCCTTCCTCAGCATCTGTGGCCTCTCTGTATGTGTTCACTCAGAGGAAACTCTTCATTCTACCCCTGAGACACATCACAAGTATGAGGGGCCTGAGAGAGAGCCTAGAGATGGAACGGGGGAGGCTTCTGGCTGTACTGCTTCCCCGTGGGGACAGAATAGCAGGTAGTCTCTCTGGAAGGTCTTAGCTTCTGTTGACTGACACGCGCAATACAGTAGGGGCGGACCCTGGCCAGGTGGAGCTTGTGGGCAGATGCAACCTCTCCGGCGACGAATAATTGCGCTGCTGCTTTGTATGGTGAAAACCTCCCCCCGCCAAGGGGGATGGGTAGAGAACACTGACCCACACCCGCCAGGGGCCTTTCCTGGGACTAAAGATCCCAACGTGGTCTCAACGTCGTCACCCTCTCAACACACACCTTTCCTGCACACGTAATCCTGCCTTTCTCCGTCAGGGCCCTATCCTACCAGGAAAAAAAGCAAGCTGCTCAAAAAGGCCGATGCCAGGGAAATCGAGGAAACACTGCCAGTTTCCAAATTTTTGCTGTCTACACGTCCCCGCCTCCGGTGCAAGGCTGCCTATGTGGCCGGGCTCCGAAGGCAAGGCCGAAATCCTGGCAGCCTGGGCCCCAGTGGTGCAAAGGTTGATGGACGTGGGGACACGGATGACCCGTTCGCCACATACAGGAGGGATCCTTGGGCCCTTCACTGGCTCGCCATTCAGCTCCACGACGTCCACTACTGGCCCTGGCCTTTGCTTTGGCTGGTGCCCCATTAAACGTGTGCTCCGGAGCGATGTTTCTCCACCCATCACTAGCATTCTGCCACCAGGGGATATGTCAGTGTGGGAGTCACCATTTGTCACTGGCAGCAGTGTCACAAGTCACTAGACTTCCAGCTACCCGCTGACCTAGGCTGCCTTCTGCCCCAGGCAAGGTCCCGAATCCTTTATCCCAGATGCTGACACCTGGGCACTGGCGGACATTGATTTTTATCAACACAGAGGTCTGAGTGAGGGTCAGAGGGCCAGGTAGGTGAAGTGAAGGCCAGGTGGGCGGGGCTAAGGCTTCTTTGCCATCACCATAGAGACAGTCCCCCCACCGCAAGAGTGGGCGGAGCTTGGGATGGGCCTGGTGACAAGACTGAGCCAATGGCAGAGATCCGGCCCGCCAGGCAGATGACACAGGGCCCTCCATTGTGACCTATGACCCCTAGTGGCCACAGGATTTGAGCACACCCCGGGAAAGGCTACGCAGGCACAAGGGAGCCCCTGGTGCGGACTGCTTCAGGGCATTGGCAGAGCACGCCAGGTACCTCTTTCCCACTTTCCTCAGGATATCAGTAGGCAAGGCATCCCCACTCAGCATCTCTTGCCTCTCTCTGTCTCTCTCTGCTTGTGTTCCTTCTCTGAAATCTCTTCCTTCTCCCCCTTGTCACTTCACACCTTGGAGTGCCTGACAGAGGGCCTTCAGACGAAAGAACAAAGGGGGAAGGCCTCTGGCTCTACTGCTTGCCCATGGGGAGAGAAGTTCTGGTAGTCTATCTGGAAGGTCTAGAGAGCAGTGATTGATTGGGGAGCTACATCACGGGCGGACCTGGCCAGGTGAAGCTCGCTGACAAGTGGCAGCCTCTCCGGAGACTACTAATTCCGCTGATAACAGTCTATGCAAATAACCGGCTGAGTGCCATGGGCAGAAAACATTGACACATACCTGCCAGAGGCCTATTCTGGGTCTGAAGAGTCCACCCTGGTCTCCAGCAACTCATCATCTCAGCACACACTTTGCCTGCACGCATGGAAACCGCCTCTCTCCAAGGATGTCTTCACCTGCTAGGAAACACACGATGTCACTCAGCCAAAGGAGAGCACAGGCAAAGTCAACTGAAGCCCCCATTTTCAAGATTTTGCCCTCTGCTGCTCCACAGCCTCCGGTGGCACACTGCATGTGCGTCACTTCTCGGTAGACAAGGACGAAATCCGGGCATCCAGGGCCCCAGCCGTCCACAGTCTACGGATGGCGGCATATGGATCACCTCTTTGCCTCGTACAGCAGGGAGGCCTGGGCCCTAGACTGGCTCCGCTAGAGCTCCACGACCTCAGCTATTTTCCCTGACCTTTGGCCCGTGCCCTCGTGAGTGTGTCATCTCTACTTCCACTTCTCTTCCCACCACACTGAATCCGCCACCTGCGGATACCTGAGCGTGGACATCAACATCTATCACTGGCTGCAGTGTCACAGGTCACTAGGTGTCTAGGCTCAGGCTGACCTTGGCTGTCTTCTGCCCAGGCAAGGAGCCTAATCCTTCCAAGGAAATGAGGACACGTGCTCACTGGCCGACATCCTTTCTTTCATCCACACAGCGGTCTAGATGAGGGTAAAGAGGCCAGGGAGGCCAGGTGAGGGCTGAGTGTGGGGCCTAAGGCTTCTTTCCCAATCACCATGGTGACAGCCACCGGAAGGCTGGGCGGAACTTCTGACGGCGACGAGTCACAAACACTCAGCCAATAGGAGAGGTCCAGCCTAACCGGCCAGTTCCGCAGAGCCCTCCATTTTACCCATGGACAGACAACGGCCCCTTGCGTCTTTGGCCACAAAATCGAGGGCACCCAGGGAATAACTTCACAGTAGGCAACCCCGGATGTGAACACGTTCGACACACTGGGACAGCAGGCAGGTACCTCTTTTCCACTTATGCTGGGATATCACTAGGCAAGGCGCCCTTCCTCAGCATCTGTGGCCTCTCTGTATGTGTTCACTCAGAGGAAACTCTTCATTCTACCCCTGAGACACATCACAAGTATGAGGGGCCTGAGAGAGAGCCTAGAGATGGAACGGGGGAGGCTTCTGGCTGTACTGCTTCCCCGTGGGGACAGAATAGCAGGTAGTCTCTCTGGAAGGTCTTAGCTTCTGTTGACTGACACGAGCAATACAGTAGGGGCGGACCCTGGCCAGGTGGAGCTTGTGGGCAGATGCAACCTCTCCGGCGACGAATAATTGCGCTGCTGCTTTGTATGGTGAAAACCTCCCCCCGCCAAGGGGGATGGGTAGAGAACACTGACCCACACCCGCCAGGGGCCTTTCCTGGGACTAAAGATCCCAACGTGGTCTCAACGTCGTCACCCTCTCAACACACACCTTTCCTGCACACGTAATCCTGCCTTTCTCCGTCACGGCCCTATCCTACCAGGAAAAAAAGCAAGCCGCTCAAAAAGGCCGATGCCAGGGAAATCGAGGAAACACTGCCAGTTTCCAAATTTTTGCTGTCTACACGTCCCCGCCTCCGGTGCAAGGCTGCCTATGTGGCCAGGCTCCGAAGGCAAGGCCGAAATCCTGGCAGCCTGGGCCCCAGCGGTGCAAAGGTTGATGGACGTGGGGACACGGATGACCCGTTCGCCACATACACGAGGGATCCTTGGGCCCTTCACTGGCTCGCCATTCAGCTCCACGACGTCCACTACTGGCCCTGGCCTTTGCTTTGGCTGGTGCCCCATTAAACGTGTGCTCCGGAGCGATGTTTCTCCACCCATCACTAGCATTCTGCCACCAGGGGATATGTCAGTGTGGGAGTCACCATTTGTCACTGGCAGCAGTGTCACAAGCCACTAGACTTCCAGCTACCCGCTGACCTAGGCTGCCTTCTGCCCCAGGCAAGGTCCCGAATCCTTTATCCCAGATGCTGACACCTGGGCACTGGCGGACATTGATTTTTATCAACACAGAGGTCTGAGTGAGGGTCAGAGGGCCAGGTAGGTGAAGTGAAGGCCAGGTGGGCGGGGCTAAGGCTTCTTTGCCATCACCATAGAGACAGTCCCCCCACCGCAAGAGTGGGCGGAGCTTGGGATGGGCCTGGTGACAAGACTGAGCCAATGGCAGAGATCCGGCCCGCCAGGCAGATGACACAGGGCCCTCCATTGTGACCTATGACCCCTAGTGGCCACAGGATTTGAGCACACCCCGGGAAAGGCTACGCAGGCACAAGGGAGCCCCTGGTGCGGACTGCTTCAGGGCATTGGCAGAGCACGCCAGGTACCTCTTTCCCACTTTCCTCAGGATATCAGTAGGCAAGGCATCCCCACTCAGCATCTCTTGCCTCTCTCTGTCTCTCTCTGCTTGTGTTCCTTCTCTGAAAGCTCTTCCTTCTCCCCCTTGTCACTTCACACCTTGGAGTGCCTGACAGAGGGCCTTCAGACGAAAGAACAAAGGGGGAAGGCCTCTGGCTCTACTGCTTGCCCATGGGGAGAGAAGTTCTGGTAGTCTATCTGGAAGGTCTAGAGAGCAGAGATTGATTGGGGAGCTACATCACGGGCGGACCTGGCCAGGTGAAGCTCGCTGACAAGTGGCAGCCTCTCCGGAGACTACTAATTCCGCTGATAACATTCTATGCAAATAACCGGCTGAGTGCCATGGGCAGAAAACATTGACACATACCTGCCAGAGGCCTATTCTGGGTCTGAAGAGTCCACCCTGGTCTCCAGCAACTCATCATCTCAGCACACACTTTGCCTGCACGCGTGGAAACCGCCTCTCTCCACGAATGTCTTCACCTGCTAGGAAGCACACGATGTCACTCAGCCAAAGGAGAGCACAGGCAAAGTCAACTGAAGCCCCCATTTTCAAGATTTTGCCCTCTGCTGCTCCACAGCCTCCGGTGGCACACTGCATGTGCGTCACTTCTCGGTAGACAAGGACGAAATCCGGGCATCCAGGGCCCCAGCCGTCCACAGTCTACGGATGGCGGCATATGGATCACCTCTTTGCCTCGTACAGCAGGGAGGCCTGGGCCCTAGACTGGCTCAACTAGAGCTCCACGACCTCAGCTATTTTCCCTGACCTTTGGCCCGTGCCCTCGTGAGTGTGTCATCTCTACTTCCACTTCTCTTCCCACCACACTGAATCCGCCACCTGCGGATACCTGAGCGTGGACATCAACATCTATCACTGGCTGCAGTGTCACAGGTCACTAGGTGTCTAGGCTCAGGCTGACCTTGGCTGTCTTCTGCCCAGGCAAGGAGCCTAATCCTTCCAAGGAAATGAGGACACGTGCTCACTGGCCGACATCCTTTCTTTCATCCACACAGCGGTCTAGATGAGGGTAAAGAGGCCAGGGAGGCCAGGTGAGGGCTGAGTGTGGGGCCTAAGGCTTCTTTCCCAATCACCATGGTGACAGCCACCGGAAGGCTGGGCGGAACTTCTGACGGCGACGAGTCACAAACACTCAGCCAATAGGAGAGGTCCAGCCTAACCGGCCAGTTCCGCAGAGCCCTCCATTTTACCCATGGACAGACAACGGCCCCTTGCGTCTTTGGCCACAAAATCGAGGGCACCCAGGGAATAACTTCACAGTAGGCAACCCCGGATGTGAACACGTTCGACACACTGGGACAGCAGGCAGGTACCTCTTTTCCACTTATGCTGGGATATCACTAGGCAAGGCGCCCTTCCTCAGCATCTGTGGCCTCTCTGTATGTGTTCACTCAGAGGAAACTCTTCATTCTACCCCTGAGACACATCACAAGTATGAGGGGCCTGAGAGAGAGCCTAGAGATGGAACGGGGGAGGCTTCTGGCTGTACTGCTTCCCCGTGGGGACAGAATAGCAGGTAGTCTCTCTGGAAGGTCTTAGCTTCTGTTGACTGACACGCGCAATACAGTAGGGGCGGACCCTGGCCAGGTGGAGCTTGTGGGCAGATGCAAGCTCTCCGGCGACGAATAATTGCGCTGCTGCTTTGTATGGTGAAAACCTCCCCCCGCCAAGGGGGATGGGTAGAGAACATTGACCCACACCCGCCAGGGGCCTTTCCTGGGACTAAAGATCCCAACGTGGTCTCAACGTCGTCACCCTCTCAACACACACCTTTCCTGCACACGTAATCCTGCCTTTCTCCGTCAGGGCCCTATCCTACCAGGAAAAAAAGCAAGCCGCTCAAAAAGGCCGATGCCAGGGAAATCGAGGAAACACTGCCAGTTTCCAAATTTTTGCTGTCTACACGTCCCCGCCTCCGGTGCAAGGCTGCCTATGTGGCCGGGCTCCGAAGGCAAGGCCGAAATCCTGGCAGCCTGGGCCCCAGCGGTGCAAAGGTTGATGGACGTGGGGACACGGATGACCCGTTCGCCACATACACGAGGGATCCTTGGGCCCTTCACTGGCTCGCCATTCAGCTCCACGACGTCCACTACTGGCCCTGGCCTTTGCTTTGGCTGGTGCCCCATTAAACGTGTGCTCCGGAGCGATGTTTCTCCACCCATCACTAGCATTCTGCCACCAGGGGATATGTCAGTGTGGGAGTCACCATTTGTCACTGGCAGCAGTGTCACAAGCCACTAGACTTCCAGCTACCCGCTGACCTAGGCTGCCTTCTGCCCCAGGCAAGGTCCCGAATCCTTTATCCCAGATGCTGACACCTGGGCACTGGCGGACATTGATTTTTATCAACACAGAGGTCTGAGTGAGGGTCAGAGGGCCAGGTAGGTGAAGTGAAGGCCAGGTGGGCGGGGCTAAGGCTTCTTTGCCATCACCATAGAGACAGTCCCCCCACCGCAAGAGTGGGCGGAGCTTGGGATGGGCCTGGTGACAAGACTGAGCCAATGGCAGAGATCCGGCCCGCCAGGCAGATGACACAGGGCCCTCCATTGTGACCTATGACCCCTAGTGGCCACAGGATTTGAGCACACCCCGGGAAAGGCTACGCAGGCACAAGGGAGCCCCTGGTGCGGACTGCTTCAGGGCATTGGCAGAGCACGCCAGGTACCTCTTTCCCACTTTCCTCAGGATATCAGTAGGCAAGGCATCCCCACTCAGCATCTCTTGCCTCTCTCTGTCTCTCTCTGCTTGTGTTCCTTCTCTGAAATCTCTTCCTTCTCCCCCTTGTCACTTCACACCTTGGAGTGCCTGACAGAGGGCCTTCAGACGAAAGAACAAAGGGGGAAGGCCTCTGGCTCTACTGCTTGCCCATGGGGAGAGAAGTTCTGGTAGTCTATCTGGAAGGTCTAGAGAGCAGTGATTGATTGGGGAGCTACATCAGGGGCGGACCTGGCCAGGTGAAGCTCGCTGACAAGTGGCAGCCTCTCCGGAGACTACTAATTCCGCTGATAACATTCTATGCAAATAACCGGCTGAGTGCCATGGGCAGAAAACATTGACACATACCTGCCAGAGGCCTATTCTGGGTCTGAAGAGTCCACCCTGGTCTCCAGCAACTCATCATCTCAGCACACACTTTGCCTGCACGCGTGGAAACCGCCTCTCTCCACGAATGTCTTCACCTGCTAGGAAGCACACGATGTCACTCAGCCAAAGGAGAGCACAGGCAAAGTCAACTGAAGCCCCCATTTTCAAGATTTTGCCCTCTGCTGCTCCACAGCCTCCGGTGGCACACTGCATGTGCGTCACTTCTCGGTAGACAAGGACGAAATCCGGGCATCCAGGGCCCCAGCCGTCCACAGTCTACGGATGGCGGCATATGGATCACCTCTTTGCCTCGTACAGCAGGGAGGCCTGGGCCCTAGACTGGCTCCGCTAGAGCTCCACGACCTCAGCTATTTTCCCTGACCTTTGGCCCGTGCCCTCGTGAGTGTGTCATCTCTACTTCCACTTCTCTTCCCACCACACTGAATCCGCCACCTGCGGATACCTCAGCGTGGACATCAACATCTATCACTGGCTGCAGTGTCACAGGTCACTAGGTGTCTAGGCTCAGGCTGACCTTGGCTGTCTTCTGCCCAGGCAAGGAGCCTAATCCTTCCAAGGAAATGAGGACACGTGCTCACTGGCCGACATCCTTTCTTTCATCCACACAGCGGTCTAGATGAGGGTAAAGAGGCCAGGGAGGCCAGGTGAGGGCTGAGTGTGGGGCCTAAGGCTTCTTTCCCAATCACCATGGTGACAGCCACCGGAAGGCTGGGCGGAACTTCTGACGGCGACGAGTCACAAACACTCAGCCAATAGGAGAGGTCCAGCCTAACCGGCCAGTTCCGCAGAGCCCTCCATTTTACCCATGGACAGACAACGGCCCCTTGCGTCTTTGGCCACAAAATCGAGGGCACCCAGGGAATAACTTCACAGTAGGCAACCCCGGATGTGAACACGTTCGACACACTGGGACAGCAGGCAGGTACCTCTTTTCCACTTATGCTGGGATATCACTAGGCAAGGCGCCCTTCCTCAGCATCTGTGGCCTCTCTGTATGTGTTCACTCAGAGGAAACTCTTCATTCTACCCCTGAGACACATCACAAGTATGAGGGGCCTGAGAGAGAGCCTAGAGATGGAACGGGGGAGGCTTCTGGCTGTACTGCTTCCCCGTGGGGACAGAATAGCAGGTAGTCTCTCTGGAAGGTCTTAGCTTCTGTTGACTGACACGCGCAATACAGTAGGGGCGGACCCTGGCCAGGTGGAGCTTGTGGGCAGATGCAACCTCTCCGGCGACGAATAATTGCGCTGCTGCTTTGTATGGTGAAAACCTCCCCCCGCCAAGGGGGATGGGTAGAGAACATTGACCCACACCCGCCAGGGGCCTTTCCTGGGACTAAAGATCCCAACGTGGTCTCAACGTCGTCACCCTCTCAACACACACCTTTCCTGCACACGTAATCCTGCCTTTCTCCGTCAGGGCCCTATCCTACCAGGAAAAAAAGCAAGCCGCTCAAAAAGGCCGATGCCAGGGAAATCGAGGAAACACTGCCAGTTTCCAAATTTTTGCTGTCTACACGTCCCCGCCTCCGGTGCAAGGCTGCCTATGTGGCCGGGCTCCGAAGGCAAGGCCGAAATCCTGGCAGCCTGGGCCCCAGCGGTGCAAAGGTTGATGGACGTGGGGACACGGATGACCCGTTCGCCACATACACGAGGGATCCTTGGGCCCTTCACTGGCTCGCCATTCAGCTCCACGACGTCCACTACTGGCCCTGGCCTTTGCTTTGGCTGGTGCCCCATTAAACGTGTGCTCCGGAGCGATGTTTCTCCACCCATCACTAGCATTCTGCCACCAGGGGATATGTCAGTGTGGGAGTCACCATTTGTCACTGGCAGCAGTGTCACAAGCCACTAGACTTCCAGCTACCCGCTGACCTAGGCTGCCTTCTGCCCCAGGCAAGGTCCCGAATCCTTTATCCCAGATGCTGACACCTGGGCACTGGCGGACATTGATTTTTATCAACACAGAGGTCTGAGTGAGGGTCAGAGGGCCAGGTAGGTGAAGTGAAGGCCAGGTGGGCGGGGCTAAGGCTTCTTTGCCATCACCATAGAGACAGTCCCCCCACCGCAAGAGTGGGCGGAGCTTGGGATGGGCCTGGTGACAAGACTGAGCCAATGGCAGAGATCCGGCCCGCCAGGCAGATGACACAGGGCCCTCCATTGTGACCTATGACCCCTAGTGGCCACAGGATTTGAGCACACCCCGGGAAAGGCTACGCAGGCACAAGGGAGCCCCTGGTGCGGACTGCTTCAGGGCATTGGCAGAGCACGCCAGGTACCTCTTTCCCACTTTCCTCAGGATATCAGTAGGCAAGGCATCCCCACTCAGCATCTCTTGCCTCTCTCTGTCTCTCTCTGCTTGTGTTCCTTCTCTGAAATCTCTTCCTTCTCCCCCTTGTCACTTCACACCTTGGAGTGCCTGACAGAGGGCCTTCAGACGAAAGAACAAAGGGGGAAGGCCTCTGGCTCTACTGCTTGCCCATGGGGAGAGAAGTTCTGGTAGTCTATCTGGAAGGTCTAGAGAGCAGTGATTGATTGGGGAGCTACATCACGGGCGGACCTGGGCAGGTGAAGCTCGCTGACAAGTGGCAGCCTCTCCGGAGACTACTAATTCCGCTGATAACATTCTATGCAAATAACCGGCTGAGTGCCATGGGCAGAAAACATTGACACATACCTGCCAGAGGCCTATTCTGGGTCTGAAGAGTCCACCCTGGTCTCCAGCAACTCATCATCTCAGCACACACTTTGCCTGCACGCGTGGAAACCGCCTCTCTCCACGAATGTCTTCACCTGCTAGGAAGCACACGATGTCACTCAGCCAAAGGAGAACACAGGCAAAGTCAACTGAAGCCCCCATTTTCAAGATTTTGCCCTCTGCTGCTCCACAGCCTCCGGTGGCACACTGCATGTGCGTCACTTCTCGGTAGACAAGGACGAAATCCGGGCATCCAGGGCCCCAGCCGTCCACAGTCTACGGATGGCGGCATATGGATCACCTCTTTGCCTCGTACAGCAGGGAGGCCTGGGCCCTAGACTGGCTCCGCTAGAGCTCCACGACCTCAGCTATTTTCCCTGACCTTTGGCCCGTGCCCTCGTGAGTGTGTCATCTCTACTTCCACTTCTCTTCCCACCACACTGAATCCGCCACCTGCGGATACCTCAGCGTGGACATCAACATCTATCACTGGCTGCAGTGTCACAGGTCACTAGGTGTCTAGGCTCAGGCTGACCTTGGCTGTCTTCTGCCCAGGCAAGGAGCCTAATCCTTCCAAGGAAATGAGGACACGTGCTCACTGGCCGACATCCTTTCTTTCATCCACACAGCGGTCTAGATGAGGGTAAAGAGGCCAGGGAGGCCAGGTGAGGGCTGAGTGTGGGGCCTAAGGCTTCTTTCCCAATCACCATGGTGACAGCCACCAGAAGGCTGGGCGGAACTTCTGACGGCGACGAGTCACAAACACTCAGCCAATAGGAGAGGTCCAGCCTAACCGGCCAGTTCCGCAGAGCCCTCCATTTTACCCATGGACAGACAACGGCCCCTTGCGTCTTTGGCCACAAAATCGAGGGCACCCAGGGAATAACTTCACAGTAGGCAACCCCGGATGTGAACACGTTCGACACACTGGGACAGCAGGCAGGTACCTCTTTTCCACTTATGCTGGGATATCACTAGGCAAGGCGCCCTTCCTCAGCATCTGTGGCCTCTCTGTATGTGTTCACTCAGAGGAAACTCTTCATTCTACCCCTGAGACACATCACAAGTATGAGGGGCCTGAGAGAGAGCCTAGAGATGGAACGGGGGAGGCTTCTGGCTGTACTGCTTCCCCGTGGGGACAGAATAGCAGGTAGTCTCTCTGGAAGGTCTTAGCTTCTGTTGACTGACACGCGCAATACAGTAGGGGCGGACCCTGGCCAGGTGGAGCTTGTGGGCAGATGCAACCTCTCCGGCGATGAATAATTGCGCTGCTGCTTTGTATGGTGAAAACCTCCCCCCGCCAAGGGGGATGGGTAGAGAACATTGACCCACACCCGCCAGGGGCCTTTCCTGGGACTAAAGATCCCAACGTGGTCTCAACGTCGTCACCCTCTCAACACACACCTTTCCTGCACACGTAATCCTGCCTTTCTCCGTCAGGGCCCTATCCTACCAGGAAAAAAAGCAAGCCGCTCAAAAAGGCCGATGCCAGGGAAATCGAGGAAACACTGCCAGTTTCCAAATTTTTGCTGTCTACACGTCCCCGCCTCCGGTGCAAGGCTGCCTATGTGGCCGGGCTCCGAAGGCAAGGCCGAAATCCTGGCAGCCTGGGCCCCAGCAGTGCAATGGTTGATGGACGTGGGGACACGGATGACCCGTTCGCCACATACACGAGGGATCCTTGGGCCCTTCACTGGCTCGCCATTCAGCTCCACGACGTCCACTACTGGCCCTGGCCTTTGCTTTGGCTGGTGCCCCATTAAACGTGTGCTCCGGAGCGATGTTTCTCCACCCATCACTAGCATTCTGCCACCAGGGGATATGTCAGTGTGGGAGTCACCATTTGTCACTGGCAGCAGTGTCACAAGCCACTAGACTTCCAGCTACCCGCTGACCTAGGCTGCCTTCTGCCCCAGGCAAGGTCCCGAATCCTTTATCCCAGATGCTGACACCTGGGCACTGGCGGACATTGATTTTTATCAACACAGAGGTCTGAGTGAGGGTCAGAGGGCCAGGTAGGTGAAGTGAAGGCCAGGTGGGCGGGGCTAAGGCTTCTTTGCCATCACCATAGAGACAGTCCCCCCACCGCAAGAGTGGGCGGAGCTTGGGATGGGCCTGGTGACAAGACTGAGCCAATGGCAGAGATCCGGCCCGCCAGGCAGATGACACAGGGCCCTCCATTGTGACCTATGACCCCTAGTGGCCACAGGATTTGAGCACACCCCGGGAAAGGCTACGCAGGCACAAGGGAGCCCCTGGTGCGGACTGCTTCAGGGCATTGGCAGAGCACGCCAGGTACCTCTTTCCCACTTTCCTCAGGATATCAGTAGGCAAGGCATCCCCACTCAGCATCTCTTGCCTCTCTCTGTCTCTCTCTGCTTGTGTTCCTTCTCTGAAAGCTCTTCCTTCTCCCCCTTGTCACTTCACACCTTGGAGTGCCTGACAGAGGGCCTTCAGACGAAAGAACAAAGGGGGAAGGCCTCTGGCTCTACTGCTTGCCCATGGGGAGAGAAGTTCTGGTAGTCTATCTGGAAGGTCTAGAGAGCAGTGATTGATTGGGGAGCTACATCACGGGCGGACCTGGCCAGGTGAAGCTCGCTGACAAGTGGCAGCCTCTCCGGAGACTACTAATTCCGCTGATAACATTCTATGCAAATAACCGGCTGAGTGCCATGGGCAGAAAACATTGACACATACCTGCCAGAGGCCTATTCTGGGTCTGAAGAGTCCACCCTGGTCTCCAGCAACTCATCATCTCAGCACACACTTTGCCTGCACGCGTGGAAACCGCCTCTCTCCACGAATGTCTTCACCTGCTAGGAAGCACACGATGTCACTCAGCCAAAGGAGAGCACAGGCAAAGTCAACTGAAGCCCCCATTTTCAAGATTTTGCCCTCTGCTGCTCCACAGCCTCAGGTGGCACACTGCATGTGCGTCACTTCTCGGTAGACAAGGACGAAATCCGGGCATCCAGGGCCCCAGCCGTCCACAGTCTACGGATGGCGGCATATGGATCACCTCTTTGCCTCGTACAGCAGGGAGGCCTGGGCCCTAGACTGGCTCAACTAGAGCTCCACGACCTCAGCTATTTTCCCTGACCTTTGGCCCGTGCCCTCGTGAGTGTGTCATCTCTACTTCCACTTCTCTTCCCACCACACTGAATCCGCCACCTGCGGATACCTGAGCGTGGACATCAACATCTATCACTGGCTGCAGTGTCACAGGTCACTAGGTGTCTAGGCTCAGGCTGACCTTGGCTGTCTTCTGCCCAGGCAAGGAGCCTAATCCTTCCAAGGAAATGAGGACACGTGCTCACTGGCCGACATCCTTTCTTTCATCCACACAGCGGTCTAGATGAGGGTAAAGAGGCCAGGGAGGCCAGGTGAGGGCTGAGTGTGGGGCCTAAGGCTTCTTTCCCAATCACCATGGTGACAGCCACCGGAAGGCTGGGCGGAACTTCTGACGGCGACGAGTCACAAACACTCAGCCAATAGGAGAGGTCCAGCCTAACCGGCCAGTTCCGCAGAGCCCTCCATTTTACCCATGGACAGACAACGGCCCCTTGCGTCTTTGGCCACAAAATCGAGGGCACCCAGGGAATAACTTCACAGTAGGCAACCCCGGATGTGAACACGTTCGACACACTGGGACAGCAGGCAGGTACCTCTTTTCCACTTATGCTGGGATATCACTAGGCAAGGCGCCCTTCCTCAGCATCTGTGGCCTCTCTGTATGTGTTCACTCAGAGGAAACTCTTCATTCTACCCCTGAGACACATCACAAGTATGAGGGGCCTGAGAGAGAGCCTAGAGATGGAACGGGGGAGGCTTCTGGCTGTACTGCTTCCCCGTGGGGACAGAATAGCAGGTAGTCTCTCTGGAAGGTCTTAGCTTCTGTTGACTGACACGCGCAATACAGTAGGGGCGGACCCTGGCCAGGTGGAGCTTGTGGGCAGATGCAACCTCTCCGGCGACGAATAATTGCGCTGCTGCTTTGTATGGTGAAAACCTCCCCCCGCCAAGGGGGATGGGTAGAGAACATTGACCCACACCCGCCAGGGGCCTTTCCTGGGACTAAAGATCCCAACGTGGTCTCAACGTCGTCACCCTCTCAACACACACCTTTCCTGCACACGTAATCCTGCCTTTCTCCGTCAGGGCCCTATCCTACCAGGAAAAAAAGCAAGCCGCTCAAAAAGGCCGATGCCAGGGAAATCGAGGAAACACTGCCAGTTTCCAAATTTTTGCTGTCTACACGTCCCCGCCTCCGGTGCAAGGCTGCCTATGTGGCCGGGCTCCGAAGGCAAGGCTGAAATCCTGGCAGCCTGGGCCCCAGCGGTGCAAAGGTTGATGGACGTGGGGACACGGATGACCCGTTCGCCACATACACGAGGGATCCTTGGGCCCTTCACTGGCTCGCCATTCAGCTCCACGACGTCCACTACTGGCCCTGGCCTTTGCTTTGGCTGGTGCCCCATTAAACGTGTGCTCCGGAGCGATGTTTCTCCACCCATCACTAGCATTCTGCCACCAGGGGATATGTCAGTGTGGGAGTCACCATTTGTCACTGGCAGCAGTGTCACAAGCCACTAGACTTCCAGCTACCCGCTGACCTAGGCTGCCTTCTGCCCCAGGCAAGGTCCCGAATCCTTTATCCCAGATGCTGACACCTGGGCACTGGCGGACATTGATTTTTATCAACACAGAGGTCTGAGTGAGGGTCAGAGGGCCAGGTAGGTGAAGTGAAGGCCAGGTGGGCGGGGCTAAGGCTTCTTTGCCATCACCATAGAGACAGTCCCCCCACCGCAAGAGTGGGCGGAGCTTGGGATGGGCCTGGTGACAAGACTGAGCCAATGGCAGAGATCCGGCCCGCCAGGCAGATGACACAGGGCCCTCCATTGTGACCTATGACCCCTAGTGGCCACAGGATTTGAGCACACCCCGGGAAAGGCTACGCAGGCACAAGGGAGCCCCTGGTGCGGACTGCTTCAGGGCATTGGCAGAGCACGCCAGGTACCTCTTTCCCACTTTCCTCAGGATATCAGTAGGCAAGGCATCCCCACTCAGCATCTCTTGCCTCTCTCTGTCTCTCTCTGCTTGTGTTCCTTCTCTGAAAGCTCTTCCTTCTCCCCCTTGTCACTTCACACCTTGGAGTGCCTGACAGAGGGCCTTGAGACGAAAGAACAAAGGGGGAAGGCCTCTGGCTCTACTGCTTGCCCATGGGGAGAGAAGTTCTGGTAGTCTATCTGGAAGGTCTAGAGAGCAGTGATTGATTGGGGAGCTACATCACGGGCGGACCTGGCCAGGTGAAGCTCGCTGACAAGTGGCAGCCTCTCCGGAGACTACTAATTCCGCTGATAACATTCTATGCAAATAACCGGCTGAGTGCCATGGGCAGAAAACATTGACACATACCTGCCAGAGGCCTATTCTGGGTCTGAAGAGTCCACCCTGGTCTCCAGCAACTCATCATCTCAGCACACACTTTGCCTGCACGCGTGGAAACCGCCTCTCTCCACGAATGTCTTCACCTGCTAGGAAGCACACGATGTCACTCAGCCAAAGGAGAGCACAGGCAAAGTCAACTGAAGCCCCCATTTTCAAGATTTTGCCCTCTGCTGCTCCACAGCCTCCGGTGGCACACTGCATGTGCGTCACTTCTCGGTAGACAAGGACGAAATCCGGGCATCCAGGGCCCCAGCCGTCCACAGTCTACGGATGGCGGCATATGGATCACCTCTTTGCCTCGTACAGCAGGGAGGCCTGGGCCCTAGACTGGCTCAACTAGAGCTCCACGACCTCAGCTATTTTCCCTGACCTTTGGCCCGTGCCCTCGTGAGTGTGTCATCTCTACTTCCACTTCTCTTCCCACCACACTGAATCCGCCACCTGCGGATACCTCAGCGTGGACATCAACATCTATCACTGGCTGCAGTGTCACAGGTCACTAGGTGTCTAGGCTCAGGCTGACCTTGGCTGTCTTCTGCCCAGGCAAGGAGCCTAATCCTTCCAAGGAAATGAGGACACGTGCTCACTGGCCGACATCCTTTCTTTCATCCACACAGCGGTCTAGATGAGGGTAAAGAGGCCAGGGAGGCCAGGTGAGGGCTGAGTGTGGGGCCTAAGGCTTCTTTCCCAATCACCATGGTGACAGCCACCGGAAGGCTGGGCGGAACTTCTGACGGCGACGAGTCACAAACACTCAGCCAATAGGAGAGGTCCAGCCTAACCGGCCAGTTCCGCAGAGCCCTCCATTTTACCCATGGACAGACAACGGCCCCTTGCGTCTTTGGCCACAAAATCGAGGGCACCCAGGGAATAACTTCACAGTAGGCAACCCCGGATGTGAACACGTTCGACACACTGGGACAGCAGGCAGGTACCTCTTTTCCACTTATGCTGGGATATCACTAGGCAAGGCGCCCTTCCTCAGCATCTGTGGCCTCTCTGTATGTGTTCACTCAGAGGAAACTCTTCATTCTACCCCTGAGACACATCACAAGTATGAGGGGCCTGAGAGAGAGCCTAGAGATGGAACGGGGGAGGCTTCTGGCTGTACTGCTTCCCCGTGGGGACAGAATAGCAGGTAGTCTCTCTGGAAGGTCTTAGCTTCTGTTGACTGACACGCGCAATACAGTAGGGGCGGACCCTGGCCAGGTGGAGCTTGTGGGCAGATGCAACCTCTCCGGCGACGAATAATTGCGCTGCTGCTTTGTATGGTGAAAACCTCCCCCCGCCAAGGGGGATGGGTAGAGAACATTGACCCACACCCGCCAGGGGCCTTTCCTGGGACTAAAGATCCCAACGTGGTCTCAACGTCGTCACCCTCTCAACACACACCTTTCCTGCACACGTAATCCTGCCTTTCTCCGTCAGGGCCCTATCCTACCAGGAAAAAAAGCAAGCCGCTCAAAAAGGCCGATGCCAGGGAAATCGAGGAAACACTGCCAGTTTCCAAATTTTTGCTGTCTACACGTCCCCGCCTCCGGTGCAAGGCTGCCTATGTGGCCGGGCTCCGAAGGCAAGGCTGAAATCCTGGCAGCCTGGGCCCCAGCGGTGCAAAGGTTGATGGACGTGGGGACACGGATGACCCGTTCGCCACATACACGAGGGATCCTTGGGCCCTTCACTGGCTCGCCATTCAGCTCCACGACGTCCACTACTGGCCCTGGCCTTTGCTTTGGCTGGTGCCCCATTAAACGTGTGCTCCGGAGCGATGTTTCTCCACCCATCACTAGCATTCTGCCACCAGGGGATATGTCAGTGTGGGAGTCACCATTTGTCACTGGCAGCAGTGTCACAAGCCACTAGACTTCCAGCTACCCGCTGACCTAGGCTGCCTTCTGCCCCAGGCAAGGTCCCGAATCCTTTATCCCAGATGCTGACACCTGGGCACTGGCGGACATTGATTTTTATCAACACAGAGGTCTGAGTGAGGGTCAGAGGGCCAGGTAGGTGAAGTGAAGGCCAGGTGGGCGGGGCTAAGGCTTCTTTGCCATCACCATAGAGACAGTCCCCCCACCGCAAGAGTGGGCGGAGCTTGGGATGGGCCTGGTGACAAGACTGAGCCAATGGCAGAGATCCGGCCCGCCAGGCAGATGACACAGGGCCCTCCATTGTGACCTATGACCCCTAGTGGCCACAGGATTTGAGCACACCCCGGGAAAGGCTACGCAGGCACAAGGGAGCCCCTGGTGCGGACTGCTTCAGGGCATTGGCAGAGCACGCCAGGTACCTCTTTCCCACTTTCCTCAGGATATCAGTAGGCAAGGCATCCCCACTCAGCATCTCTTGCCTCTCTCTGTCTCTCTCTGCTTGTGTTCCTTCTCTGAAAGCTCTTCCTTCTCCCCCTTGTCACTTCACACCTTGGAGTGCCTGACAGAGGGCCTTGAGACGAAAGAACAAAGGGGGAAGGCCTCTGGCTCTACTGCTTGCCCATGGGGAGAGAAGTTCTGGTAGTCTATCTGGAAGGTCTAGAGAGCAGTGATTGATTGGGGAGCTACATCACGGGCGGACCTGGCCAGGTGAAGCTCGCTGACAAGTGGCAGCCTCTCCGGAGACTACTAATTCCGCTGATAACATTCTATGCAAATAACCGGCTGAGTGCCATGGGCAGAAAACATTGACACATACCTGCCAGAGGCCTATTCTGGGTCTGAAGAGTCCACCCTGGTCTCCAGCAACTCATCATCTCAGCACACACTTTGCCTGCACGCGTGGAAACCGCCTCTCTCCACGAATGTCTTCACCTGCTAGGAAGCACACGATGTCACTCAGCCAAAGGAGAGCACAGGCAAAGTCAACTGAAGCCCCCATTTTCAAGATTTTGCCCTCTGCTGCTCCACAGCCTCCGGTGGCACACTGCATGTGCGTCACTTCTCGGTAGACAAGGACGAAATCCGGGCATCCAGGGCCCCAGCCGTCCACAGTCTACGGATGGCGGCATATGGATCACCTCTTTGCCTCGTACAGCAGGGAGGCCTGGGCCCTAGACTGGCTCAACTAGAGCTCCACGACCTCAGCTATTTTCCCTGACCTTTGGCCCGTGCCCTCGTGAGTGTGTCATCTCTACTTCCACTTCTCTTCCCACCACACTGAATCCACCACCTGCGGATACCTGAGCGTGGACATCAACATCTATCACTGGCTGCAGTGTCACAGGTCACTAGGTGTCTAGGCTCAGGCTGACCTTGGCTGTCTTCTGCCCAGGCAAGGAGCCTAATCCTTCCAAGGAAATGAGGACACGTGCTCACTGGCCGACATCCTTTCTTTCATCCACACAGCGGTCTAGATGAGGGTAAAGAGGCCAGGGAGGCCAGGTGAGGGCTGAGTGTGGGGCCTAAGGCTTCTTTCCCAATCACCATGGTGACAGCCACCGGAAGGCTGGGCGGAACTTCTGACGGCGACGAGTCACAAACACTCAGCCAATAGGAGAGGTCCAGCCTAACCGGCCAGTTCCGCAGAGCCCTCCATTTTACCCATGGACAGACAACGGCCCCTTGCGTCTTTGGCCACAAAATCGAGGGCACCCAGGGAATAACTTCACAGTAGGCAACCCCGGATGTGAACACGTTCGACACACTGGGACAGCAGGCAGGTACCTCTTTTCCACTTATGCTGGGATATCACTAGGCAAGGCGCCCTTCCTCAGCATCTGTGGCCTCTCTGTATGTGTTCACTCAGAGGAAACTCTTCATTCTACCCCTGAGACACATCACAAGTATGAGGGGCCTGAGAGAGAGCCTAGAGATGGAACGGGGGAGGCTTCTGGCTGTACTGCTTCCCCGTGGGGACAGAATAGCAGGTAGTCTCTCTGGAAGGTCTTAGCTTCTGTTGACTGACACGCGCAATACAGTAGGGGCGGACCCTGGCCAGGTGGAGCTTGTGGGCAGATGCAACCTCTCCGGCGACGAATAATTGCGCTGCTGCTTTGTATGGTGAAAACCTCCCCCCGCCAAGGGGGATGGGTAGAGAACATTGACCCACACCCGCCAGGGGCCTTTCCTGGGACTAAAGATCCCAACGTGGTCTCAACGTCGTCACCCTCTCAACACACACCTTTCCTGCACACGTAATCCTGCCTTTCTCCGTCAGGGCCCTATCCTACCAGGAAAAAAAGCAAGCCGCTCAAAAAGGCCGATGCCAGGGAAATCGAGGAAACACTGCCAGTTTCCAAATTTTTGCTGTCTACACGTCCCCGCCTCCGGTGCAAGGCTGCCTATGTGGCCGGGCTCCGAAGGCAAGGCCGAAATCCTGGCAGCCTGGGCCCCAGCGGTGCAAAGGTTGATGGACGTGGGGACACGGATGACCCGTTCGCCACATACAGGAGGGATCCTTGGGCCCTTCACTGGCTCGCCATTCAGCTCCACGACGTCCACTACTGGCCCTGGCCTTTGCTTTGGCTGGTGCCCCATTAAACGTGTGCTCCGGAGCGATGTTTCTCCACCCATCACTAGCATTCTGCCACCAGGGGATATGTCAGTGTGGGAGTCACCATTTGTCACTGGCAGCAGTGTCACAAGTCACTAGACTTCCAGCTACCCGCTGACCTAGGCTGCCTTCTGCCCCAGGCAAGGTCCCGAATCCTTTATCCCAGATGCTGACACCTGGGCACTGGCGGACATTGATTTTTATCAACACAGAGGTCTGAGTGAGGGTCAGAGGGCCAGGTAGGTGAAGTGAAGGCCAGGTGGGCGGGGCTAAGGCTTCTTTGCCATCACCATAGAGACAGTCCCCCCACCGCAAGAGTGGGCGGAGCTTGGGATGGGCCTGGTGACAAGACTGAGCCAATGGCAGAGATCCGGCCCGCCAGGCAGATGACAAGGGCCCTCCATTGTGACCTATGACCCCTAGGGGCCACAGGATTTGAGCACACCCCGGGAAAGGCTACGCAGGCACAAGGGAGCCCCTGGTGCGGACTGCTTCAGGGCATTGGCAGAGCACGCCAGGTACCTCTTTCCCACTTTCCTCAGGATATCAGTAGGCAAGGCATCCCCACTCAGCATCTCTTGCCTCTCTCTGTCTCTCTCTGCTTGTGTTCCTTCTCTGAAATCTCTTCCTTCTCCCCCTTGTCACTTCACACCTTGGAGTGCCTGACAGAGGGCCTTCAGACGAAAGAACAAAGGGGGAAGGCCTCTGGCTCTACTGCTTGCCCATGGGGAGAGAAGTTCTGGTAGTCTATCTGGAAGGTCTAGAGAGCAGTGATTGATTGGGGAGCTACATCACGGGCGGACCTGGCCAGGTGAAGCTCGCTGACAAGTGGCAGCCTCTCCGGAGACTACTAATTCCGCTGATAACATTCTATGCAAATAACCGGCTGAGTGCCATGGGCAGAAAACATTGACACATACCTGCCAGAGGCCTATTCTGGGTCTGAAGAGTCCACCCTGGTCTCCAGCAACTCATCATCTCAGCACACACTTTGCCTGCACGCGTGGAAACCGCCTCTCTCCACGAATGTCTTCACCTGCTAGGAAGCACACGATGTCACTCAGCCAAAGGAGAGCACAGGCAAAGTCAACTGAAGCCCCCATTTTCAAGATTTTGCCCTCTGCTGCTCCACAGCCTCCGGTGGCACACCGCATGTGCGTCACTTCTCGGTAGACAAGGACGAAATCCGGGCATCCAGGGCCCCAGCCGTCCACAGTCTACGGATGGCGGCATATGGATCACCTCTTTGCCTCGTACAGCAGGGAGGCCTGGGCCCTAGACTGGCTCAACTAGAGCTCCACGACCTCAGCTATTTTCCCTGACCTTTGGCCCGTGCCCTCGTGAGTGTGTCATCTCTACTTCCACTTCTCTTCCCACCACACTGAATCCGCCACCTGCGGATACCTGAGTGTGGACATCAACATCTATCACTGGCTGCAGTGTCACAGCTCACTAGGTGTCTAGGCTCAGGCTGACCTTGGCTGTCTTCTGCCCAGGCAAGGAGCCTAATCCTTCCAAGGATATGAGGACACGTGCTCAATGGCCGACATCCTTTCTTTCATCCACACAGCGGTCTAGATGAGGGTAAAGAGGCCAGGGAGGCCAGGTGAGGGCTGAGTGTGGGGCCTAAGGCTTCTTTCCCAATCACCATGGTGACAGCCACCGGAAGGCTGGGCGGAACTTCTGACGGCGACGAGTCACAAACACTCAGCCAATAGGAGAGGTCCAGCCTAACCGGCCAGTTCCGCAGAGCCCTCCATTTTACCCATGGACAGACAACGGCCCCTTGCGTCTTTGGCCACAAAATCGAGGGCACCCAGGGAATAACTTCACAGTAGGCAACCCCGGATGTGAACACGTTCGACACACTGGGACAGCAGGCAGGTACCTCTTTTCCACTTATGCTGGGATATCACTAGGCAAGGCGCCCTTCCTCAGCATCTGTGGCCTCTCTGTATGTGTTCACTCAGAGGAAACTCTTCATTCTACCCCTGAGACACATCACAAGTATGAGGGGCCTGAGAGAGAGCCTAGAGATGGAACGGGGGAGGCTTCTGGCTGTACTGCTTCCCCGTGGGGACAGAATAGCAGGTAGTCTCTCTGGAAGGTCTTAGCTTCTGTTGACTGACACGCGCAATACAGTAGGGGCGGACCCTGGCCAGGTGGAGCTTGTGGGCAGATGCAACCTCTCCGGCGACGAATAATTGCGCTGCTGCTTTGTATGGTGAAAACCTCCCCCCGCCAAGGGGGATGGGTAGAGAACATTGACCCACACCCGCCAGGGGCCTTTCCTGGGACTAAAGATCCCAACGTGGTCTCAACGTCGTCACCCTCTCAACACACACCTTTCCTGCACACGTAATCCTGCCTTTCTCCGTCAGGGCCCTATCCTACCAGGAAAAAAAGCAAGCCGCTCAAAAAGGCCGATGCCAGGGAAATCGAGGAAACACTGCCAGTTTCCAAATTTTTGCTGTCTACACGTCCCCGCCTCCGGTGCAAGGCTGCCTATGTGGCCGGGCTCCGAAGGCAAGGCCGAAATCCTGGCAGCCTGGGCCCCAGCGGTGCAAAGGTTGATGGACGTGGGGACACGGATGACCCGTTCGCCACATACAGGAGGGATCCTTGGGCCCTTCACTGGCTCGCCATTCAGCTCCACGACGTCCACTACTGGCCCTGGCCTTTGCTTTGGCTGGTGCCCCATTAAACGTGTGCTCCGGAGCGATGTTTCTCCACCCATCACTAGCATTCTGCCACCAGGGGATATGTCAGTGTGGGAGTCACCATTTGTCACTGGCAGCAGTGTCACAAGTCACTAGACTTCCAGCTACCCGCTGACCTAGGCTGCCTTCTGCCCCAGGCAAGGTCCCGAATCCTTTATCCCAGATGCTGACACCTGGGCACTGGCGGACATTGATTTTTATCAACACAGAGGTCTGAGTGAGGGTCAGAGGGCCAGGTAGGTGAAGTGAAGGCCAGGTGGGCGGGGCTAAGGCTTCTTTGCCATCACCATAGAGACAGTCCCCCCACCGCAAGAGTGGGCGGAGCTTGGGATGGGCCTGGTGACAAGACTGAGCCAATGGCAGAGATCCGGCCCGCCAGGCAGATGACAAGGGCCCTCCATTGTGACCTATGACCCCTAGGGGCCACAGGATTTGAGCACACCCCGGGAAAGGCTACGCAGGCACAAGGGAGCCCCTGGTGCGGACTGCTTCAGGGCATTGGCAGAGCACGCCAGGTACCTCTTTCCCACTTTCCTCAGGATATCAGTAGGCAAGGCATCCCCACTCAGCATCTCTTGCCTCTCTCTGTCTCTCTCTGCTTGTGTTCCTTCTCTGAAATCTCTTCCTTCTCCCCCTTGTCACTTCACACCTTGGAGTGCCTGACAGAGGGCCTTCAGACGAAAGAACAAAGGGGGAAGGCCTCTGGCTCTACTGCTTGCCCATGGGGAGAGAAGTTCTGGTAGTCTATCTGGAAGGTCTAGAGAGCAGTGATTGATTGGGGAGCTACATCACGGGCGGACCTGGCCAGGTGAAGCTCGCTGACAAGTGGCAGCCTCTCCGGAGACTACTAATTCCGCTGATAACATTCTATGCAAATAACCGGCTGAGTGCCATGGGCAGAAAACATTGACACATACCTGCCAGAGGCCTATTCTGGGTCTGAAGAGTCCACCCTGGTCTCCAGCAACTCATCATCTCAGCACACACTTTGCCTGCACGCGTGGAAACCGCCTCTCTCCACGAATGTCTTCACCTGCTAGGAAGCACACGATGTCACTCAGCCAAAGGAGAGCACAGGCAAAGTCAACTGAAGCCCCCATTTTCAAGATTTTGCCCTCTGCTGCTCCACAGCCTCCGGTGGCACACCGCATGTGCGTCACTTCTCGGTAGACAAGGACGAAATCCGGGCATCCAGGGCCCCAGCCGTCCACAGTCTACGGATGGCGGCATATGGATCACCTCTTTGCCTCGTACAGCAGGGAGGCCTGGGCCCTAGACTGGCTCAACTAGAGCTCCACGACCTCAGCTATTTTCCCTGACCTTTGGCCCGTGCCCTCGTGAGTGTGTCATCTCTACTTCCACTTCTCTTCCCACCACACTGAATCCGCCACCTGCGGATACCTGAGTGTGGACATCAACATCTATCACTGGCTGCAGTGTCACAGCTCACTAGGTGTCTAGGCTCAGGCTGACCTTGGCTGTCTTCTGCCCAGGCAAGGAGCCTAATCCTTCCAAGGATATGAGGACACGTGCTCAATGGCCGACATTCTTTCTTTCATCCACACAGTGGTCTAGATGAGGGTGAAGAGGCCAGGTAGGCCAGGTGAGGGCTGAGTGTGGGGCCTAAGGCTTCTTTCCCAATCACCATGGTGACAGCCACCGGAAGGCTGGGCGGAACTTCTGACTGGGACGAGTCACAAACACTGAGCCAATAGGAGAGGTCCAGCCTAACCGGCCAGTTCCGCAGAGCCCTCCATTTTACCCATGGACAGACAACGGCCCCTTGCGTCTTTGGCCACAAATCGAGGGCACCCAGGGAATAACTTCACAGTAGGCAACCCCGGATGTGAACACGTTCGACACACTGGGACAGCAGGCAGGTACCTCTTTTCCACTTACGCTGGGATATCACTAGGCAAGGCGCCCTTCCTCAGCATCTGTGGCCTCTCTGTATGTGTTCACTCAGAGGAAACTCTTCATTCTACCCCTGAGACACATCACAAGTATGAGGGGCCTGAGAGAGAGCCTAGACATGGAACGGGGGAGGCTTCTGGCTGTACTGCTTCCCCGTGGGGACAGAATAGCAGGTAGTCTCTCTGGAAGGTCTTAGCTTCTGTTGACTGACACGCGCAATACAGTAGGGGCGGACCCTGGCCAGGTGGAGCTTGTGGGCAGATGGAACCTCTCCGGCGACGAATAATTGCGCTGCTGCTTTGTATGGTGAAAACCTCCCCCCGCCAAGGGGGATGGGTACAGAACATTGACCCACACCCGCCAGGGGCCTTTCCTGGACTAAAGATCCCAACGTGGTCTCAACGTCGTCACCCTCTCAACACACACCTTTCCTGCACACGTAATCCTGCCTTTCTCCGTCAGGGCCCTATCCTACCAGGAAAAAAAGCAAGCTGCTCAAAAAGGCCGATGCCAGGGAAATCGAGGAAACACTGCCAGTTTCCAAATTTTTGCTGTCTACACGTCCCCGCCTCCGGTGCAAGGCTGCCTATGTGGCCGGGCTCCGAAGGCAAGGCCGAAATCCTGGCAGCCTGGGCCCCAGCAGTGCAATGGTTGATGGACGTGGGGACACGGATGACCCGTTCGCCACATACACGAGGGATCCTTGGGCCCTTCACTGGCTCGCCATTCAGCTCCACGACGTCCACTACTGGCCCTGGCCTTTGCTTTGGCTGGTGCCCCATTAAACGTGTGCTCCGGAGCGATGTTTCTCCACCCATCACTAGCATTCTGCCACCAGGGGATATGTCAGCGTGGGAGTCACCATTTGTCACTGGCAGCAGTGTCACAAGCCACTAGACTTCCAGCTACCCGCTGACCTAGGCTGCCTTCTGCCCCAGGCAAGGTCCCGAATCCTTTATCCCAGATGCTGACACCTGGGCACTGGCGGACATTGATTTTTATCAACACAGAGGTCTGAGTGAGGGTCAGAGGGCCAGGTAGGTGAAGTGAAGGCCAGGTGGGCGGGGCTAAGGCTTCTTTGCCATCACCATAGAGACAGTCCCCCCACCGCAAGAGTGGGCGGAGCTTGGGATGGGCCTGGTGACAAGACTGAGCCAATGGCAGAGATCCGGCCCGCCAGGCAGATGACACAGGGCCCTCCATTGTGACCTATGACCCCTAGTGGCCACAGGATTTGAGCACACCCCGGGAAAGGCTACGCAGGCACAAGGGAGCCCCTGGTGCGGACTGCTTCAGGGCATTGGCAGAGCACGCCAGGTACCTCTTTCCCACTTTCCTCAGGATATCAGTAGGCAAGGCATCCCCACTCAGCATCTCTTGCCTCTCTCTGTCTCTCTCTGCTTGTGTTCCTTCTCTGAAATCTCTTCCTTCTCCCCCTTGTCACTTCACACCTTGGAGTGCCTGACAGAGGGCCTTCAGACGAAAGAACAAAGGGGGAAGGCCTCTGGCTCTACTGCTTGCCCATGGGGAGAGAAGTTCTGGTAGTCTATCTGGAAGGTCTAGAGAGCAGTGATTGATTGGGGAGCTACATCACGGGCGGACCTGGCCAGGTGAAGCTCGCTGACAAGTGGCAGCCTCTCCGGAGACTACTAATTCCGCTGATAACAGTCTATGCAAATAACCGGCTGAGTGCCATGGGCAGAAAACATTGACACATACCTGCCAGAGGCCTATTCTGGGTCTGAAGAGTCCACCCTGGTCTCCAGCAACTCATCATCTCAGCACACACTTTGCCTGCACGCATGGAAACCGCCTCTCTCCAAGGATGTCTTCACCTGCTAGGAAACACACGATGTCACTCAGCCAAAGGAGAGCACAGGCAAAGTCAACTGAAGCCCCCATTTTCAAGATTTTGCCCTCTGCTGCTCCACAGCCTCCGGTGGCACACTGCATGTGCGTCACTTCTCGGTAGACAAGGACGAAATCCGGGCATCCAGGGCCCCAGCCGTCCACAGTCTACGGATGGCGGCATATGGATCACCTCTTTGCCTCGTACAGCAGGGAGGCCTGGGCCCTAGACTGGCTCCGCTAGAGCTCCACGACCTCAGCTATTTTCCCTGACCTTTGGCCCGTGCCCTCGTGAGTGTGTCATCTCTACTTCCACTTCTCTTCCCACCACACTGAATCCGCCACCTGCGGATACCTGAGTGTGGACATCAACATCTATCACTGGCTGCAGTGTCACAGCTCACTAGGTGTCTAGGCTCAGGCTGACCTTGGCTGTCTTCTGCCCAGGCAAGGAGCCTAATCCTTCCAAGGATATGAGGACACGTGCTCAATGGCCGACATTCTTTCTTTCATCCACACAGTGGTCTAGATGAGGGTGAAGAGGCCAGGTAGGCCAGGTGAGGGCTGAGTGTGGGGCCTAAGGCTTCTTTCCCAATCACCATGGTGACAGCCACCGGAAGGCTGGGCGGAACTTCTGACTGGGACGAGTCACAAACACTGAGCCAATAGGAGAGGTCCAGCCTAACCGGCCAGTTCCGCAGAGCCCTCCATTTTACCCATGGACAGACAACGGCCCCTTGCGTCTTTGGCCACAAATCGAGGGCACCCAGGGAATAACTTCACAGTAGGCAACCCCGGATGTGAACACGTTCGACACACTGGGACAGCAGGCAGGTACCTCTTTTCCACTTACGCTGGGATATCACTAGGCAAGGCGCCCTTCCTCAGCATCTGTGGCCTCTCTGTATGTGTTCACTCAGAGGAAACTCTTCATTCTACCCCTGAGACACATCACAAGTATGAGGGGCCTGAGAGAGAGCCTAGACATGGAACGGGGGAGGCTTCTGGCTGTACTGCTTCCCCGTGGGGACAGAATAGCAGGTAGTCTCTCTGGAAGGTCTTAGCTTCTGTTGACTGACACGCGCAATACAGTAGGGGCGGACCCTGGCCAGGTGGAGCTTGTGGGCAGATGGAACCTCTCCGGCGACGAATAATTGCGCTGCTGCTTTGTATGGTGAAAACCTCCCCCCGCCAAGGGGGATGGGTACAGAACATTGACCCACACCCGCCAGGGGCCTTTCCTGGACTAAAGATCCCAACGTGGTCTCAACGTCGTCACCCTCTCAACACACACCTTTCCTGCACACGTAATCCTGCCTTTCTCCGTCAGGGCCCTATCCTACCAGGAAAAAAAGCAAGCTGCTCAAAAAGGCCGATGCCAGGGAAATCGAGGAAACACTGCCAGTTTCCAAATTTTTGCTGTCTACACGTCCCCGCCTCCGGTGCAAGGCTGCCTATGTGGCCGGGCTCCGAAGGCAAGGCCGAAATCCTGGCAGCCTGGGCCCCAGCAGTGCAATGGTTGATGGACGTGGGGACACGGATGACCCGTTCGCCACATACACGAGGGATCCTTGGGCCCTTCACTGGCTCGCCATTCAGCTCCACGACGTCCACTACTGGCCCTGGCCTTTGCTTTGGCTGGTGCCCCATTAAACGTGTGCTCCGGAGCGATGTTTCTCCACCCATCACTAGCATTCTGCCACCAGGGGATATGTCAGCGTGGGAGTCACCATTTGTCACTGGCAGCAGTGTCACAAGCCACTAGACTTCCAGCTACCCGCTGACCTAGGCTGCCTTCTGCCCCAGGCAAGGTCCCGAATCCTTTATCCCAGATGCTGACACCTGGGCACTGGCGGACATTGATTTTTATCAACACAGAGGTCTGAGTGAGGGTCAGAGGGCCAGGTAGGTGAAGTGAAGGCCAGGTGGGCGGGGCTAAGGCTTCTTTGCCATCACCATAGAGACAGTCCCCCCACCGCAAGAGTGGGCGGAGCTTGGGATGGGCCTGGTGACAAGACTGAGCCAATGGCAGAGATCCGGCCCGCCAGGCAGATGACACAGGGCCCTCCATTGTGACCTATGACCCCTAGTGGCCACAGGATTTGAGCACACCCCGGGAAAGGCTACGCAGGCACAAGGGAGCCCCTGGTGCGGACTGCTTCAGGGCATTGGCAGAGCACGCCAGGTACCTCTTTCCCACTTTCCTCAGGATATCAGTAGGCAAGGCATCCCCACTCAGCATCTCTTGCCTCTCTCTGTCTCTCTCTGCTTGTGTTCCTTCTCTGAAATCTCTTCCTTCTCCCCCTTGTCACTTCACACCTTGGAGTGCCTGACAGAGGGCCTTCAGGCGAAAGAACAAAGGGGGAAGGCCTCTGGCTCTACTGCTTGCCCATGGGGAGAGAAGTTCTGGTAGTCTATCTGGAACGTCTAGAGAGCAGTGATTGATTGGGGAGCTACATCACGGGCGGACCTGGCCAGGTGAAGCTCGCTGACAAGTGGCAGCCTCTCCGGAGACTACTAATTCCGCTGCTAACATTCTATGCAAATAACCGGCTGAGTGCCATGGGCAGAAAACATTGACACATACCTGCCAGAGGCCTATTCTGGGTCTGAAGAGTCCACCCTGGTCTCCAGCAACTCATCATCTCAGCACACACTTTGCCTGCACGCGTGGAAACCGCCTCTCTCCACGAATGTCTTCACCTGCTAGGAAGCACACGATGTCACTCAGCCAAAGGAGAACACAGGCAAAGTCAATTGAAGCCCCCATTTTCAAGATTTTGCCCTCTGCTGCTCCACAGCCTCCGGTGGCACACTGCATGTGCGTCACTTCTCGGTAGACAAGGACGAAATCCGGGCATCCAGGGCCCCAGCCGTCCACAGTCTACGGATGGCGGCATATGGATCACCTCTTTGCCTCGTACAGCAGGGAGGCCTGGGCCCTAGACTGGCTCAACTAGAGCTCCACGACCTCAGCTATTTTCCCTGACCTTTGGCCCGTGCCCTCGTGAGTGTGTCATCTCTACTTCCACTTCTCTTCCCACCACACTGAATCCGCCACCTGCGGATACCTGAGCGTGGACATCAACATCTATCACTGGCTGCAGTGTCACAGGTCACTAGGTGTCTAGGCTCAGGCTGACCTTGGCTGTCTTCTGCCCAGGCAAGGAGCCTAATCCTTCCAAGGAAATGAGGACACGTGCTCACTGGCCGACATCCTTTCTTTCATCCACACAGCGGTCTAGATGAGGGTAAAGAGGCCAGGGAGGCCAGGTGAGGGCTGAGTGTGGGGCCTAAGGCTTCTTTCCCAATCACCATGGTGACAGCCACCGGAAGGCTGGGCGGAACTTCTGACTGGGACGAGTCACAAACACTGAGCCAATAGGAGAGGTCCAGCCTAACCGGCCAGTTCCGCAGAGCCCTCCATTTTACCCATGGACAGACAACGGCCCCTTGCGTCTTTGGCCACAAATCGAGGGCACCCAGGGAATAACTTCACAGTAGGCAACCCCGGATGTGAACACGTTCGACACACTGGGACAGCAGGCAGGTACCTCTTTTCCACTTACGCTGGGATATCACTAGGCAAGGTGCCCTTCCTCAGCATCTGTGGCCTCTCTGTATGTGTTCACTCAGAGGAAACTCTTCATTCTACCCCTGAGACACATCACAAGTATGAGGGGCCTGAGAGAGAGCCTAGACATGGAACGGGGGAGGCTTCTGGCTGTACTGCTTCCCCGTGGGGACAGAATAGCAGGTAGTCTCTCTGGAAGGTCTTAGCTTCTGTTGACTGACACGCGCAATACAGTAGGGGCGGACCCTGGCCAGGTGGAGCTTGTGGGCAGATGGAACCTCTCCGGCGACGAATAATTGCGCTGCTGCTTTGTATGGTGAAAACCTCCCCCCGCCAAGGGGGATGGGTACAGAACATTGACCCACACCCGCCAGGGGCCTTTCCTGGACTAAAGATCCCAACGTGGTCTCAACGTCGTCACCCTCTCAACACACACCTTTCCTGCACACGTAATCCTGCCTTTCTCCGTCAGGGCCCTATCCTACCAGGAAAAAAAGCAAGCTGCTCAAAAAGGCCGATGCCAGGGAAATCGAGGAAACACTGCCAGTTTCCAAATTTTTGCTGTCTACACGTCCCCGCCTCCGGTGCAAGGCTGCCTATGTGGCCGGGCTCCGAAGGCAAGGCCGAAATCCTGGCAGCCTGGGCCCCAGCAGTGCAATGGTTGATGGACGTGGGGACACGGATGACCCGTTCGCCACATACACGAGGGATCCTTGGGCCCTTCACTGGCTCGCCATTCAGCTCCACGACGTCCACTACTGGCCCTGGCCTTTGCTTTGGCTGGTGCCCCATTAAACGTGTGCTCCGGAGCGATGTTTCTCCACCCATCACTAGCATTCTGCCACCAGGGGATATGTCAGTGTGGGAGTCACCATTTGTCACTGGCAGCAGTGTCACAAGTCACTAGACTTCCAGCTACCCGCTGACCTAGGCTGCCTTCTGCCCCAGGCAAGGTCCCGAATCCTTTATCCCAGATGCTGACACCTGGGCACTGGCGGACATTGATTTTTATCAACACAGAGGTCTGAGTGAGGGTCAGAGGGCCAGGTAGGTGAAGTGAAGGCCAGGTGGGCGGGGCTAAGGCTTCTTTGCCATCACCATAGAGACAGTCCCCCCACCGCAAGAGTGGGCGGAGCTTGGGATGGGCCTGGTGACAAGACTGAGCCAATGGCAGAGATCCGGCCCGCCAGGCAGATGACACAGGGCCCTCCATTGTGACCTATGACCCCTAGTGGCCACAGGATTTGAGCACACCCCGGGAAAGGCTACGCAGGCACAAGGGAGCCCCTGGTGCGGACTGCTTCAGGGCATTGGCAGAGCACGCCAGGTACCTCTTTCCCACTTTCCTCAGGATATCAGTAGGCAAGGCATCCCCACTCAGCATCTCTTGCCTCTCTCTGTCTCTCTCTGCTTGTGTTCCTTCTCTGAAATCTCTTCCTTCTCCCCCTTGTCACTTCACACCTTGGAGTGCCTGACAGAGGGCCTTCAGACGAAAGAACAAAGGGGGAAGGCCTCTGGCTCTACTGCTTGCCCATGGGGAGAGAAGTTCTGGTAGTCTATCTGGAAGGTCTAGAGAGCAGTGATTGATTGGGGAGCTACATCACGGGCGGACCTGGCCAGGTGAAGCTCGCTGACAAGTGGCAGCCTCTCCGGAGACTACTAATTCCGCTGATAACATTCTATGCAAATAACCGGCTGAGTGCCATGGGCAGAAAACATTGACACATACCTGCCAGAGGCCTATTCTGGGTCTGAAGAGTCCACCCTGGTCTCCAGCAACTCATCATCTCAGCACACACTTTGCCTGCACGCGTGGAAACCGCCTCTCTCCACGAATGTCTTCACCTGCTAGGAAGCACACGATGTCACTCAGCCAAAGGAGAGCACAGGCAAAGTCAACTGAAGCCCCCATTTTCAAGATTTTGCCCTCTGCTGCTCCACAGCCTCCGGTGGCACACCGCATGTGCGTCACTTCTCGGTAGACAAGGACGAAATCCGGGCATCCAGGACCCCAGCCGTCCACAGTCTACGGATGGCGGCATATGGATCACCTCTTTGCCTCGTACAGCAGGGAGGCCTGGGCCCTAGACTGGCTCAACTAGAGCTCCACGACCTCAGCTATTTTCCCTGACCTTTGGCCCGTGCCCTCGTGAGTGTGTCATCTCTACTTCCACTTCTCTTCCCACCACACTGAATCCGCCACCTGCGGATACCTGAGCGTGGACATCAACATCTATCACTGGCTGCAGTGTCACAGGTCACTAGGTGTCTAGGCTCAGGCTGACCTTGGCTGTCTTCTGCCCAGGCAAGGAGCCTAATCCTTCCAAGGAAATGAGGACACGTGCTCACTGGCCGACATCCTTTCTTTCATCCACACAGCGGTCTAGATGAGGGTAAAGAGGCCAGGGAGGCCAGGTGAGGGCTGAGTGTGGGGCCTAAGGCTTCTTTCCCAATCACCATGGTGACAGCCACCGGAAGGCTGGGCGGAACTTCTGACGGCGACGAGTCACAAACACTCAGCCAATAGGAGAGGTCCAGCCTAACCGGCCAGTTCCGCAGAGCCCTCCATTTTACCCATGGACAGACAACGGCCCCTTGCGTCTTTGGCCACAAAATCGAGGGCACCCAGGGAATAACTTCACAGTAGGCAACCCCGGATGTGAACACGTTCGACACACTGGGACAGCAGGCAGGTACCTCTTTTCCACTTATGCTGGGATATCACTAGGCAAGGCGCCCTTCCTCAGCATCTGTGGCCTCTCTGTATGTGTTCACTCAGAGGAAACTCTTCATTCTACCCCTGAGACACATCACAAGTATGAGGGGCCTGAGAGAGAGCCTAGAGATGGAACGGGGGAGGCTTCTGGCTGTACTGCTTCCCCGTGGGGACAGAATAGCAGGTAGTCTCTCTGGAAGGTCTTAGCTTCTGTTGACTGACACGCGCAATACAGTAGGGGCGGACCCTGGCCAGGTGGAGCTTGTGGGCAGATGCAACCTCTCCGGCGACGAATAATTGCGCTGCTGCTTTGTATGGTGAAAACCTCCCCCCGCCAAGGGGGATGGGTAGAGAACATTGACCCACACCCGCCAGGGGCCTTTCCTGGGACTAAAGATCCCAACGTGGTCTCAACGTCGTCACCCTCTCAACACACACCTTTCCTGCACACGTAATCCTGCCTTTCTCCGTCAGGGCCCTATCCTACCAGGAAAAAAAGCAAGCCGCTCAAAAAGGCCGATGCCAGGGAAATCGAGGAAACACTGCCAGTTTCCAAATTTTTGCTGTCTACACGTCCCCGCCTCCGGTGCAAGGCTGCCTATGTGGCCGGGCTCCGAAGGCAAGGCCGAAATCCTGGCAGCCTGGACCCCAGCAGTGCAATGGTTGATGGACGTGGGGACACGGATGACCCGTTCGCCACATACACGAGGGATCCTTGGGCCCTTCACTGGCTCGCCATTCAGCTCCACGACGTCCACTACTGGCCCTGGCCTTTGCTTTGGCTGGTGCCCCATTAAACGTGTGCTCCGGAGCGATGTTTCTCCACCCATCACTAGCATTCTGCCACCAGGGGATATGTCAGTGTGGGAGTCACCATTTGTCACTGGCAGCAGTGTCACAAGTCACTAGACTTCCAGCTACCCGCTGACCTAGGCTGCCTTCTGCCCCAGGCAAGGTCCCGAATCCTTTATCCCAGATGCTGACACCTGGGCACTGGCGGACATTGATTTTTATCAACACAGAGGTCTGAGTGAGGGTCAGAGGGCCAGGTAGGTGAAGTGAAGGCCAGGTGGGCGGGGCTAAGGCTTCTTTGCCATCACCATAGAGACAGTCCCCCCACCGCAAGAGTGGGCGGAGCTTGGGATGGGCCTGGTGACAAGACTGAGCCAATGGCAGAGATCCGGCCCGCCAGGCAGATGACACAGGGCCCTCCATTGTGACCTATGACCCCTAGTGGCCACAGGATTTGAGCACACCCCGGGAAAGGCTACGCAGGCACAAGGGAGCCCCTGGTGCGGACTGCTTCAGGGCATTGGCAGAGCACGCCAGGTACCTCTTTCCCACTTTCCTCAGGATATCAGTAGGCAAGGCATCCCCACTCAGCATCTCTTGCCTCTCTCTGTCTCTCTCTGCTTGTGTTCCTTCTCTGAAATCTCTTCCTTCTCCCCCTTGTCACTTCACACCTTGGAGTGCCTGACAGAGGGCCTTCAGACGAAAGAACAAAGGGGGAAGGCCTCTGGCTCTACTGCTTGCCCATGGGGAGAGAAGTTCTGGTAGTCTATCTGGAACGTCTAGAGAGCAGTGATTGATTGGGGAGCTACATCACGGGCGGACCTGGCCAGGTGAAGCTCGCTGACAAGTGGCAGCCTCTCCGGAGACTACTAATTCCGCTGATAACATTCTATGCAAATAACCGGCTGAGTGCCATGGGCAGAAAACATTGACACATACCTGCCAGAGGCCTATTCTGGGTCTGAAGAGTCCACCCTGGTCTCCAGCAACTCATCATCTCAGCACACACTTTGCCTGCACGCGTGGAAACCGCCTCTCTCCACGAATGTCTTCACCTGCTAGGAAGCACACGATGTCACTCAGCCAAAGGAGAGCACAGGCAAAGTCAACTGAAGCCCCCATTTTCAAGATTTTGCCCTCTGCTGCTCCACAGCCTCCGGTGGCACAAGCATGTGCGTCACTTCTCGGTAGACAAGGACGAAATCCGGGCATCCAGGGCCCCAGCCGTCCACAGTCTACGGATGGCGGCATATGGATCACCTCTTTGCCTCGTACAGCAGGGAGGCCTGGGCCCTAGACTGGCTCCACTAGAGCTCCACGACCTCAGCTATTTTCCCTGACCTTTGGCCCGTGCCCTCGTGAGTGTGTCATCTCTACTTCCACTTCTCTTCCCACCACACTGAATCCGCCACCTGCGGATACCTGAGCGTGGACATCAACATCTATCACTGGCTGCAGTGTCACAGGTCACTAGGTGTCTAGGCTCAGGCTGACCTTGGCTGTCTTCTGCCCAGGCAAGGAGCCTAATCCTTCCAAGGAAATGAGGACACGTGCTCACTGGCCGACATCCTTTCTTTCATCCACACAGCGGTCTAGATGAGGGTAAAGAGGCCAGGGAGGCCAGGTGAGGGCTGAGTGTGGGGCCTAAGGCTTCTTTCCCAATCACCATGGTGACAGCCACCGGAAGGCTGGGCGGAACTTCTGACGGCGACGAGTCACAAACACTCAGCAAATAGGAGAGGTCCAGCCTAACCGGCCAGTTCCGCAGAGCCCTCCATTTTACCCATGGACAGACAACGGCCCCTTGCGTCTTTGGCCACAAAATCGAGGGCACCCAGGGAATAACTTCACAGTAGGCAACCCCGGATGTGAACACGTTCGACACACTGGGACAGCAGGCAGGTACCTCTTTTCCACTTATGCTGGGATATCACTAGGCAAGGCGCCCTTCCTCAGCATCTGTGGCCTCTCTGTATGTGTTCACTCAGAGGAAACTCTTCATTCTACCCCTGAGACACATCACAAGTATGAGGGGCCTGAGAGAGAGCCTAGAGATGGAACGGGGGAGGCTTCTGGCTGTACTGCTTCCCCGTGGGGACAGAATAGCAGGTAGTCTCTCTGGAAGGTCTTAGCTTCTGTTGACTGACACGCGCAATACAGTAGGGGCGGACCCTGGCCAGGTGGAGCTTGTGGGCAGATGCAACCTCTCCGGCGACGAATAATTGCGCTGCTGCTTTGTATGGTGAAAACCTCCCCCCGCCAAGGGGGATGGGTAGAGAACATTGACCCACACCCGCCAGGGGCCTTTCCTGGGACTAAAGATCCCAACGTGGTCTCAACGTCGTCACCCTCTCAACACACACCTTTCCTGCACACGTAATCCTGCCTTTCTCCGTCAGGGCCCTATCCTACCAGGAAAAAAAGCAAGCCGCTCAAAAAGGCCGATGCCAGGGAAATCGTGGCAACACTGCCAGTTTCCAAATTTTTGCTGTCTACACGTCCCCGCCTCCGGTGCAAGGCTGCCTATGTGGCCAGGCTCCGAAGGCAAGGCCGAAATCCTGGCAGCCTGGGCCCCAGCAGTGCAATGGTTGATGGACGTGGGGACACGGATGACCCGTTCGCCACATACAGGAGGGATCCTTGGGGCCTTCACTGGCTCGCCATTCAGCTCCACGACGTCCACTACTGGCCCTGGCCTTTGCTTTGGCTGGTGCCCCATTAAACGTGTGCTCCGGAGCGATGTTTCTCCACCCATCACTAGCATTCTGCCACCAGGGGATATGTCAGTGTGGGAGTCACCATTTGTCACTGGCAGCAGTGTCACAAGCCACTAGACTTCCAGCTACCCGCTGACCTAGGCTGCCTTCTGCCCCAGGCAAGGTCCCGAATCCTTTATCCCAGATGCTGACACCTGGGCACTGGCGGACATTGATTTTTATCAACACAGAGGTCTGAGTGAGGGTCAGAGGGCCAGGTAGGTGAAGTGAAGGCCAGGTGGGCGGGGCTAAGGCTTCTTTGCCATCACCATAGAGACAGTCCCCCCACCGCAAGAGTGGGCGGAGCTTGGGATGGGCCTGGTGACAAGACTGAGCCAATGGCAGAGATCCGGCCCGCCAGGCAGATGACACAGGGCCCTCCATTGTGACCTATGACCCCTAGTGGCCACAGGATTTGAGCACACCCCGGGAAAGGCTACGCAGGCACAAGGGAGCCCCTGGTGCGGACTGCTTCAGGGCATTGGCAGAGCACGCCAGGTACCTCTTTCCCACTTTCCTCAGGATATCAGTAGGCAAGGCATCCCCACTCAGCATCTCTTGCCTCTCTCTGTCTCTCTCTGCTTGTGTTCCTTCTCTGAAATCTCTTCCTTCTCCCCCTTGTCACTTCACACCTTGGAGTGCCTGACAGAGGGCCTTCAGACGAAAGAACAAAGGGGGAAGGCCTCTGGCTCTACTGCTTGCCCATGGGGAGAGAAGTTCTGGTAGTCTATCTGGAAGGTCTAGAGAGCAGTGATTGATTGGGGAGCTACATCACGGGCGGACCTGGCCAGGTGAAGCTCGCTGACAAGTGGCAGCCTCTCCGGAGACTACTAATTCCGCTGATAACATTCTATGCAAATAACCGGCTGAGTGCCATGGGCAGAAAACATTGACACATACCTGCCAGAGGCCTATTCTGGGTCTGAAGAGTCCACCCTGGTCTCCAGCAACTCATCATCTCAGCACACACTTTGCCTGCACGCGTGGAAACCGCCTCTCTCCACGAATGTCTTCACCTGCTAGGAAGCACACGATGTCACTCAGCCAAAGGAGAGCACAGGCAAAGTCAACTGAAGCCCCCATTTTCAAGATTTTGCCCTCTGCTGCTCCACAGCCTCCGGTGGCACACTGCATGTGCGTCACTTCTCGGTAGACAAGGACGAAATCCGGGCATCCAGGGCCCCAGCCGTCCACAGTCTACGGATGGCGGCATACGGATCACCTCTTTGCCTCGTACAGCAGGGAGGCCTGGGCCCTAGACTGGCTCCGCTAGAGCTCCACGACCTCAGCTATTTTCCCTGACCTTTGGCCCGTGCCCTCGTGAGTGTGTCATCTCTACTTCCACTTCTCTTCCCACCACACTGAATCCGCCACCTGCGGAAACCTGAGCGTGGACATCAACATCTATCACTGGCTGCAGTGTCACAGGTCACTAGGTGTCTAGGCTCAGGCTGACCTTGGCTGTCTTCTGCCCAGGCAAGGAGCCTAATCCTTCCAAGGAAATGAGGACACGTGCTCACTGGCCGACATCCTTTCTTTCATCCACACAGTGGTCTAGATGAGGGTAAAGAGGCCAGGGAGGCCAGGTGAGGGCTGAGTGTGGGGCCTAAGGCTTCTTTCCCAATCACCATGGTGACAGCCACCGGAAGGCTGGGCGGAACTTCTGACGGCGACGAGTCACAAACACTCAGCCAATAGGAGAGGTCCAGCCTAACCGGCCAGTTCCGCAGAGCCCTCCATTTTACCCATGGACAGACAACGGCCCCTTGCGTCTTTGGCCACAAAATCGAGGGCACCCAGGGAATAACTTCACAGTAGGCAACCCCGGATGTGAACACGTTCGACACACTGGGACAGCAGGCAGGTACCTCTTTTCCACTTATGCTGGGATATCACTAGGCAAGGCGCCCTTCCTCAGCATCTGTGGCCTCTCTGTATGTGTTCACTCAGAGGAAACTCTTCATTCTACCCCTGAGACACATCACAAGTATGAGGGGCCTGAGAGAGAGCCTAGAGATGGAACGGGGGAGGCTTCTGGCTGTACTGCTTCCCCGTGGGGACAGAATAGCAGGTAGTCTCTCTGGAAGGTCTTAGCTTCTGTTGACTGACACGCGCAATACAGTAGGGGCGGACCCTGGCCAGGTGGAGCTTGTGGGCAGATGCAACCTCTCCGGCGACGAATAATTGCGCTGCTGCTTTGTATGGTGAAAACCTCCCCCCGCCAAGGGGGATGGGTAGAGAACATTGACCCACACCCGCCAGGGGCCTTTCCTGGGACTAAAGATCCCAACGTGGTCTCAACGTCGTCACCCTCTCAACACACACCTTTCCTGCACACGTAATCCTGCCTTTCTCCGTCAGGGTCCTATCCTACCAGGAAAAAAAGCAAGCCGCTCAAAAAGGCCGATGCCAGGGAAATCGAGGAAACACTGCCAGTTTCCAAATTTTTGCTGTCTACACGTCCCCGCCTCCGGTGCAAGGCTGCCTATGTGGCCGGGCTCCGAAGGCAAGGCCGAAATCCTGGCAGCCTGGGCCCCAGCAGTGCAATGGTTGATGGACGTGGGGACACGGATGACCCGTTCGCCACATACACGAGGGATCCTTGGGCCCTTCACTGGCTCGCCATTCAGCCCCACGACGTCCACTACTGGCCCTGGCCTTTGCTTTGGCTGGTGCCCCATTAAACGTGTGCTCCGGAGCGATGTTTCTCCACCCATCACTAGCATTCTGCCACCAGGGGATATGTCAGTGTGGGAGTCACCATTTGTCACTGGCAGCAGTGTCACAAGCCACTAGACTTCCAGCTACCCGCTGACCTAGGCTGCCTTCTGCCCCAGGCAAGGTCCCGAATCCTTTATCCCAGATGCTGACACCTGGGCACTGGCGGACATTGATTTTTATCAACACAGAGGTCTGAGTGAGGGTCAGAGGGCCAGGTAGGTGAAGTGAAGGCCAGGTGGGCGGGGCTAAGGCTTCTTTGCCATCACCATAGAGACAGTCCCCCCACCGCAAGAGTGGGCGGAGCTTGGGATGGGCCTGGTGACAAGACTGAGCCAATGGCAGAGATCCGGCCCGCCAGGCAGATGACACAGGGCCCTCCATTGTGACCTATGACCCCTAGTGGCCACAGGATTTGAGCACACCCCGGGAAAGGCTACGCAGGCACAAGGGAGCCCCTGGTGCGGACTGCTTCAGGGCATTGGCAGAGCACGCCAGGTACCTCTTTCCCACTTTCCTCAGGATATCAGTAGGCAAGGCATCCCCACTCAGCATCTCTTGCCTCTCTCTGTCTCTCTCTGCTTGTGTTCCTTCTCTGAAATCTCTTCCTTCTCCCCCTTGTCACTTCACACCTTGGAGTGCCTGACAGAGGGCCTTGAGACGAAAGAACAAAGGGGGAAGGCCTCTGGCTCTACTGCTTGCCCATGGGGAGAGAAGTTCTGGTAGTCTATCTGGAAGGTCTAGAGAGCAGTGATTGATTGGGGAGCTACATCACGGGCGGACCTGGCCAGGTGAAGCTCGCTGACAAGTGGCAGCCTCTCCGGAGACTACTAATTCCGCTGATAACATTCTATGCAAATAACCGGCTGAGTGCCATGGGCAGAAAACATTGACACATACCTGCCAGAGGCCTATTCTGGGTCTGAAGAGTCCACCCTGGTCTCCAGCAACTCATCATCTCAGCACACACTTTGCCTGCACGCGTGGAAACCGCCTCTCTCCACGAATGTCTTCACCTGCTAGGAAGCACACGATGTCACTCAGCCAAAGGAGAGCACAGGCAAAGTCAACTGAAGCCCCCATTTTCAAGATTTTGCCCTCTGCTGCTCCACAGCCTCCGGTGGCACACTGCATGTGCGTCACTTCTCGGTAGACAAGGACGAAATCCGGGCATCCAGGGCCCCAGCCGTCCACAGTCTACGGATGGCGGCATACGGATCACCTCTTTGCCTCGTACAGCAGGGAGGCCTGGGCCCTAGACTGGCTCCGCTAGAGCTCCACGACCTCAGCTATTTTCCCTGACCTTTGGCCCGTGCCCTCGTGAGTGTGTCATCTCTACTTCCACTTCTCTTCCCACCACACTGAATCCGCCACCTGCGGAAACCTGAGCGTGGACATCAACATCTATCACTGGCTGCAGTGTCACAGGTCACTAGGTGTCTAGGCTCAGGCTGACCTTGGCTGTCTTCTGCCCAGGCAAGGAGCCTAATCCTTCCAAGGAAATGAGGACACGTGCTCACTGGCCGACATCCTTTCTTTCATCCACACAGCGGTCTAGATGAGGGTAAAGAGGCCAGGGAGGCCAGGTGAGGGCTGAGTGTGGGGCCTAAGGCTTCTTTCCCAATCACCATGGTGACAGCCACCGGAAGGCTGGGCGGAACTTCTGACGGCGACGAGTCACAAACACTCAGCCAATAGGAGAGGTCCAGCCTAACCGGCCAGTTCCGCAGAGCCCTCCATTTTACCCATGGACAGACAACGGCCCCTTGCGTCTTTGGCCACAAAATCGAGGGCACCCAGGGAATAACTTCACAGTAGGCAACCCCGGATGTGAACACGTTCGACACACTGGGACAGCAGGCAGGTACCTCTTTTCCACTTATGCTGGGATATCACTAGGCAAGGCGCCCTTCCTCAGCATCTGTGGCCTCTCTGTATGTGTTCACTCAGAGGAAACTCTTCATTCTACCCCTGAGACACATCACAAGTATGAGGGGCCTGAGAGAGAGCCTAGAGATGGAACGGGGGAGGCTTCTGGCTGTACTGCTTCCCCGTGGGGACAGAATAGCAGGTAGTCTCTCTGGAAGGTCTTAGCTTCTGTTGACTGACACGCGCAATACAGTAGGGGCGGACCCTGGCCAGGTGGAGCTTGTGGGCAGATGCAACCTCTCCGGCGACGAATAATTGCGCTGCTGCTTTGTATGGTGAAAACCTCCCCCCGCCAAGGGGGATGGGTAGAGAACATTGACCCACACCCGCCAGGGGCCTTTCCTGGGACTAAAGATCCCAACGTGGTCTCAACGTCGTCACCCTCTCAACACACACCTTTCCTGCACACGTAATCCTGCCTTTCTCCGTCAGGGTCCTATCCTACCAGGAAAAAAAGCAAGCCGCTCAAAAAGGCCGATGCCAGGGAAATCGAGGAAACACTGCCAGTTTCCAAATTTTTGCTGTCTACACGTCCCCGCCTCCGGTGCAAGGCTGCCTATGTGGCCGGGCTCCGAAGGCAAGGCCGAAATCCTGGCAGCCTGGGCCCCAGCAGTGCAATGGTTGATGGACGTGGGGACACGGATGACCCGTTCGCCACATACACGAGGGATCCTTGGGCCCTTCACTGGCTCGCCATTCAGCCCCACGACGTCCACTACTGGCCCTGGCCTTTGCTTTGGCTGGTGCCCCATTAAACGTGTGCTCCGGAGCGATGTTTCTCCACCCATCACTAGCATTCTGCCACCAGGGGATATGTCAGTGTGGGAGTCACCATTTGTCACTGGCAGCAGTGTCACAAGCCACTAGACTTCCAGCTACCCGCTGACCTAGGCTGCCTTCTGCCCCAGGCAAGGTCCCGAATCCTTTATCCCAGATGCTGACACCTGGGCACTGGCGGACATTGATTTTTATCAACACAGAGGTCTGAGTGAGGGTCAGAGGGCCAGGTAGGTGAAGTGAAGGCCAGGTGGGCGGGGCTAAGGCTTCTTTGCCATCACCATAGAGACAGTCCCCCCACCGCAAGAGTGGGCGGAGCTTGGGATGGGCCTGGTGACAAGACTGAGCCAATGGCAGAGATCCGGCCCGCCAGGCAGATGACACAGGGCCCTCCATTGTGACCTATGACCCCTAGTGGCCACAGGATTTGAGCACACCCCGGGAAAGGCTACGCAGGCACAAGGGAGCCCCTGGTGCGGACTGCTTCAGGGCATTGGCAGAGCACGCCAGGTACCTCTTTCCCACTTTCCTCAGGATATCAGTAGGCAAGGCATCCCCACTCAGCATCTCTTGCCTCTCTCTGTCTCTCTCTGCTTGTGTTCCTTCTCTGAAATCTCTTCCTTCTCCCCCTTGTCACTTCACACCTTGGAGTGCCTGACAGAGGGCCTTGAGACGAAAGAACAAAGGGGGAAGGCCTCTGGCTCTACTGCTTGCCCATGGGGAGAGAAGTTCTGGTAGTCTATCTGGAAGGTCTAGAGAGCAGTGATTGATTGGGGAGCTACATCACGGGCGGACCTGGCCAGGTGAAGCTCGCTGACAAGTGGCAGCCTCTCCGGAGACTACTAATTCCGCTGATAACATTCTATGCAAATAACCGGCTGAGTGCCATGGGCAGAAAACATTGACACATACCTGCCAGAGGCCTATTCTGGGTCTGAAGAGTCCACCCTGGTCTCCAGCAACTCATCATCTCAGCACACACTTTGCCTGCACGCGTGGAAACCGCCTCTCTCCACGAATGTCTTCACCTGCTAGGAAGCACACGATGTCACTCAGCCAAAGGAGAGCACAGGCAAAGTCAACTGAAGCCCCCATTTTCAAGATTTTGCCCTCTGCTGCTCCACAGCCTCCGGTGGCACACTGCATGTGCGTCACTTCTCGGTAGACAAGGACGAAATCCGGGCATCCAGGGCCCCAGCCGTCCACAGTCTACGGATGGCGGCATACGGATCACCTCTTTGCCTCGTACAGCAGGGAGGCCTGGGCCCTAGACTGGCTCCGCTAGAGCTCCACGACCTCAGCTATTTTCCCTGACCTTTGGCCCGTGCCCTCGTGAGTGTGTCATCTCTACTTCCACTTCTCTTCCCACCACACTGAATCCGCCACCTGCGGAAACCTGAGCGTGGACATCAACATCTATCACTGGCTGCAGTGTCACAGGTCACTAGGTGTCTAGGCTCAGGCTGACCTTGGCTGTCTTCTGCCCAGGCAAGGAGCCTAATCCTTCCAAGGAAATGAGGACACGTGCTCACTGGCCGACATCCTTTCTTTCATCCACACAGCGGTCTAGATGAGGGTAAAGAGGCCAGGGAGGCCAGGTGAGGGCTGAGTGTGGGGCCTAAGGCTTCTTTCCCAATCACCATGGTGACAGCCACCGGAAGGCTGGGCGGAACTTCTGACGGCGACGAGTCACAAACACTCAGCCAATAGGAGAGGTCCAGCCTAACCGGCCAGTTCCGCAGAGCCCTCCATTTTACCCATGGACAGACAACGGCCCCTTGCGTCTTTGGCCACAAAATCGAGGGCACCCAGGGAATAACTTCACAGTAGGCAACCCCGGATGTGAACACGTTCGACACACTGGGACAGCAGGCAGGTACCTCTTTTCCACTTATGCTGGGATATCACTAGGCAAGGCGCCCTTCCTCAGCATCTGTGGCCTCTCTGTATGTGTTCACTCAGAGGAAACTCTTCATTCTACCCCTGAGACACATCACAAGTATGAGGGGCCTGAGAGAGAGCCTAGAGATGGAACGGGGGAGGCTTCTGGCTGTACTGCTTCCCCGTGGGGACAGAATAGCAGGTAGTCTCTCTGGAAGGTCTTAGCTTCTGTTGACTGACACGCGCAATACAGTAGGGGCGGACCCTGGCCAGGTGGAGCTTGTGGGCAGATGCAACCTCTCCGGCGACGAATAATTGCGCTGCTGCTTTGTATGGTGAAAACCTCCCCCCGCCAAGGGGGATGGGTAGAGAACATTGACCCACACCCGCCAGGGGCCTTTCCTGGGACTAAAGATCCCAACGTGGTCTCAACGTCGTCACCCTCTCAACACACACCTTTCCTGCACACGTAATCCTGCCTTTCTCCGTCAGGGTCCTATCCTACCAGGAAAAAAAGCAAGCCGCTCAAAAAGGCCGATGCCAGGGAAATCGAGGAAACACTGCCAGTTTCCAAATTTTTGCTGTCTACACGTCCCCGCCTCCGGTGCAAGGCTGCCTATGTGGCCGGGCTCCGAAGGCAAGGCCGAAATCCTGGCAGCCTGGGCCCCAGCAGTGCAATGGTTGATGGACGTGGGGACACGGATGACCCGTTCGCCACATACACGAGGGATCCTTGGGCCCTTCACTGGCTCGCCATTCAGCCCCACGACGTCCACTACTGGCCCTGGCCTTTGCTTTGGCTGGTGCCCCATTAAACGTGTGCTCCGGAGCGATGTTTCTCCACCCATCACTAGCATTCTGCCACCAGGGGATATGTCAGTGTGGGAGTCACCATTTGTCACTGGCAGCAGTGTCACAAGCCACTAGACTTCCAGCTACCCGCTGACCTAGGCTGCCTTCTGCCCCAGGCAAGGTCCCGAATCCTTTATCCCAGATGCTGACACCTGGGCAATGGCGGACATTCATTTTTATCAACACAGAGGTCTGAGTGAGGGTCAGAAGGCCAGGTAGGTGAAGTGAAGGCCAGGTGGGCGGGGCTAAGGCTTCTTTGCCATCACCATAGAGACAGTCCCCCCACCGCAAGAGTGGGCGGAGCTTGGGATGGGCCTGGTGACAAGACTGAGCCAATGGCAGAGATCCGGCCCGCCAGGCAGATGACACAGGGCCCTCCATTGTGACCTATGACCCCTAGTGGCCACAGGATTTGAGCACACCCCGGGAAAGGCTACGCAGGCACAAGGGAGCCCCTGGTGCGGACTGCTTCAGGGCATTGGCAGAGCACGCCAGGTACCTCTTTCCCACTTTCCTCAGGATATCAGTAGGCAAGGCATCCCCACTCAGCATCTCTTGCCTCTCTCTGTCTCTCTCTGCTTGTGTTCCTTCTCTGAAATCTCTTCCTTCTCCCCCTTGTCACTTCACACCTTGGAGTGCCTGACAGAGGGCCTTGAGACGAAAGAACAAAGGGGGAAGGCCTCTGGCTCTACTGCTTGCCCATGGGGAGAGAAGTTCTGGTAGTCTATCTGGAAGGTCTAGAGAGCAGTGATTGATTGGGGAGCTACATCACGGGCGGACCTGGCCAGGTGAAGCTCGCTGACAAGTGGCAGCCTCTCCGGAGACTACTAATTCCGCTGCTAACATTCTATGCAAATAACCGGCTGAGTGCCATGGGCAGAAAACATTGACACATACCTGCCAGAGGCCTATTCTGGGTCTGAAGAGTCCACCCTGGTCTCCAGCAACTCATCATCTCAGCACACACTTTGCCTGCACGCGTGGAAACCGCCTCTCTCCACGAATGTCTTCACCTGCTAGGAAGCACACGATGTCACTCAGCCAAAGGAGAGCACAGGCAAAGTCAACTGAAGCCCCCATTTTCAAGATTTTGCCCTCTGCTGCTCCACAGCCTCCGGTGGCACAAGCATGTGAGTCACTTCTCGGTAGACAAGGACGAAATCCGGGCATCCAGGGCCCCAGCCGTCCACAGTCTACGGATGGCGGCATATGGATCACCTCTTTGCCTCGTACAGCAGAGAGGCCTGGGCCCTAGACTGGCTCCGCTAGAGCTCCACGACCTCAGCTATTTTCCCTGACCTTTGGCCCGTGCCCTCGTGAGTGTGTCATCTCTACTTCCACTTCTCTTCCCACCACACTGAATCCGCCACCTGCGGATACCTGAGCGTGGACATCAACATCTATCACTGGCTGCAGTGTCACAGGTCACTAGGTGTCTAGGCTCAGGCTGACCTTGGCTGTCTTCTGCCCAGGCAAGGAGCCTAATCCTTCCAAGGAAATGAGGACACGTGCTCACTGGCCGACATCCTTTCTTTCATCCACACAGCGGTCTAGATGAGGGGAAAGAGGCCAGGGAGGCCAGGTGAGGGCTGAGTGTGGGGCCTAAGGCTTCTTTCCCAATCACCATGGTGACAGCCACCGGAAGGCTGGGCGGAACTTCTGACGGCGACGAGTCACAAACACTCAGCCAATAGGAGAGGTCCAGCCTAACCGGCCAGTTCCGCAGAGCCCTCCATTTTACCCATGGACAGACAATGGCCCCTTGCGTCTTTGGCCACAAAATCGAGGGCACCCAGGGAATAACTTCACAGTAGGCAACCCCGGATGTGAACACGTTCGACACACTGGGACAGCAGGCAGGTACCTCTTTTCCACTTATGCTGGGATATCACTAGGCAAGGCGCCCTTCCTCAGCATCTGTGGCCTCTCTGTATGTGTTCACTCAGAGGAAACTCTTCATTCTACCCCTGAGACACATCACAAGTATGAGGGGCCTGAGAGAGAGCCTAGAGATGGAACGGGGGAGGCTTCTGGCTGTACTGCTTCCCCGTGGGGACAGAATAGCAGGTAGTCTCTCTGGAAGGTCTTAGCTTCTGTTGACTGACACGCGCAATACAGTAGGGGCGGACCCTGGCCAGGTGGAGCTTGTGGGCAGATGCAACCTCTCCGGCGACGAATAATTGCGCTGCTGCTTTGTATGGTGAAAACCTCCCCCCGCCAAGGGGGATGGGTAGAGAACATTGACCCACACCCGCCAGGGGCCTTTCCTGGGACTAAAGATCCCAACGTGGTCTCAACGTCGTCACCCTCTCAACACACACCTTTCCTGCACACGTAATCCTGCCTTTCTCCGTCACGGCCCTATCCTACCAGGAAAAAAAGCAAGCCGCTCAAAAAGGCCGATGCCAGGGAAATCGTGGAAACACTGCCAGTTTCCAAATTTTTGCTGTCTACACGTCCCCGCCTCCGGTGCAAGGCTGCCTATGTGGCCAGGCTCCGAAGGCAAGGCCGAAATCCTGGCAGCCTGGGCCCCAGCAGTGCAATGGTTGATGGACGTGGGGACACGGATGACCCGTTCGCCACATACACGAGGGATCCTTCGGCCCTTCACTGGCTCGCCATTCAGCTCCACGACGTCCACTACTGGCCCTGGCCTTTGCTTTGGCTGGTGCCCCATTAAACGTGTGCTCCGGAGCGATGTTTCTCCACCCATCACTAGCATTCTGCCACCAGGGGATATGTCAGTGTGGGAGTCACCATTTGTCACTGGCAGCAGTGTCACAAGCCACTAGACTTCCAGCTACCCGCTGACCTAGGCTGCCTTCTGCCCCAGGCAAGGTCCCGAATCCTTTATCCCAGATGCTGACACCTGGGCACTGGCGGACATTGATTTTTATCAACACAGAGGTCTGAGTGAGGGTCAGAGGGCCAGGTAGGTGAAGTGAAGGCCAGGTGGGCGGGGCTAAGGCTTCTTTGCCATCACCATAGAGACAGTCCCCCCACCGCAAGAGTGGGCGGAGCTTGGGATGGGCCTGGTGACAAGACTGAGCCAATGGCAGAGATCCGGCCCGCCAGGCAGATGACACAGGGCCCTCCATTGTGACCTATGACCCCTAGTGGCCACAGGATTTGAGCACACCCCGGGAAAGGCTACGCAGGCACAAGGGAGCCCCTGGTGCGGACTGCTTCAGGGCATTGGCAGAGCACGCCAGGTACCTCTTTCCCACTTTCCTCAGGATATCAGTAGGCAAGGCATCCCCACTCAGCATCTCTTGCCTCTCTCTGTCTCTCTCTGCTTGTGTTCCTTCTCTGAAAGCTCTTCCTTCTCCCCCTTGTCACTTCACACCTTGGAGTGCCTGACAGAGGGCCTTGAGACGAAAGAACAAAGGGGGAAGGCCTCTGGCTCTACTGCTTGCCCATGGGGAGAGAAGTTCTGGTAGTCTATCTGGAAGGTCTAGAGAGCAGTGATTGATTGGGGAGCTACATCACGGGCGGACCTGGCCAGGTGAAGCTCGCTGACAAGTGGCAGCCTCTCCGGAGACTACTAATTCCGCTGATAACATTCTATGCAAATAACCGGCTGAGTGCCATGGGCAGAAAACATTGACACATACCTGCCAGAGGCCTATTCTGGGTCTGAAGAGTCCACCCTGGTCTCCAGCAACTCATCATCTCAGCACACACTTTGCCTGCACGCGTGGAAACCGCCTCTCTCCACGAATGTCTTCACCTGCTAGGAAGCACACGATGTCACTCAGCCAAAGGAGAGCACAGGCAAAGTCAACTGAAGCCCCCATTTTCAAGATTTTGCCCTCTGCTGCTCCACAGCCTCCGGTGGCACACTGCATGTGCGTCACTTCTCGGTAGACAAGGACGAAATCCGGGCATCCAGGGCCCCCAGCCGTCCACAGTCTACGGATGGCGGCATACGGATCACCTCTTTGCCTCGTACAGCAGGGAGGCCTGGGCCCTAGACTGGCTCCGCTAGAGCTCCACGACCTCAGCTATTTTCCCTGACCTTTGGCCCGTGCCCTCGTGAGTGTGTCATCTCTACTTCCACTTCTCTCCCACCACACTGAATCCGCCACCTGCGGATACCTCAGCGTGGACATCAACATCTATCACTGGCTGCAGTGTCACAGGTCACTAGGTGTCTAGGCTCAGCTGACCTTGGCTGTCTTCTGCCCAGGCAAGGAGCCTAATCCTTCCAAGGAAAATGAGGACACGTGCTCACTGGCCGACATCCTTTCTTTCATCCACACAGTGGTCTAGATGAGGGTAAAGAGGCCAGGGAGGCCAGGTGAGGGCTGAGTGTGGGGCCTAAGGCTTCTTTCCCAATCACCATGGTGACAGCCACCGGAAGGCTGGGCGGAACTTCTGACGGGGACGAGTCACAAACACTCAGCCAATAGGAGAGGTCCAGCCTAACCGGCCATTTCCGCAGAGCCCTCCATTTTACCCATGGACAGACAACGGCCCCTTGCGTCTTTGGCCACAAAATCGAGGGCACCCAGGGAATAACTTCACAGTAGGCAACCCCGGATGTGAACACGTTCGACACACTGGGACAGCAGGCAGGTACCTCTTTTCCACTTATGCTGGGATATCACTAGGCAAGGCGCCCTTCCTCAGCATCTGTGGCCTCTCTGTATGTGTTCACTCAGAGGAAACTCTTCATTCTACCCCTGAGACACATCACAAGTATGAGGGGCCTGAGAGAGAGCCTAGAGATGGAACGGGGGGAGGCTTCTGGCTGTACTGCTTCCCCGTGGGGACAGAATAGCAGGTAGTCTCTCTGGAAGGTCTTAGCTTCTGTTGACTGACACGCGCAATACAGTAGGGGCGGACCCTGGCCAGGTGGAGCTTGTGGGCAGATGCAACCTCTCCGGCGACGAATAATTGCGCTGCTGCTTTGTATGGTGAAAACCTCCCCCCGCCAAGGGGGATGGGTAGAGAACATTGACCCACACCCGCCAGGGGCCTTTTCCTGGGACTAAAGATCCCAACGTGGTCTCAACGTCGTCACCCTCTCAACACACACCTTTCCTGCACACGTAATCCTGCCTTTCTCCGTCAGGGTCCTATCCTACCAGGAAAAAAAGCAAGCCGCTCAAAAAGGCCGATGCCAGGGAAATCGAGGAAACACTGCCAGTTTCCAAATTTTTGCTGTCTACACGTCCCCGCCTCCGGTGCAAGGCTGCCTATGTGGCCGGGCTCCGAAGGCAAGGCCGAAATCCTGGCAGCCTGGGCCCCAGCAGTGCAATGGTTGATGGACGTGGGGACACGGATGACCCGTTCGCCACATACACGAGGGATCCTTGGGCCCTTCACTGGCTCGCCATTCAGCTCCACGACGTCCACTACTGGCCCTGGCCTTTGCTTTGGCTGGTGCCCCATTAAACGTGTGCTCCGGAGCGATGTTTCTCCACCCATCACTAGCATTCTGCCACCAGGGGATATGTCAGTGTGGGAGTCACCATTTGTCACTGGCAGCAGTGTCACAAGCCACTAGACTTCCAGCTACCCGCTGACCTAGGCTGCCTTCTGCCCCAGGCAAGGTCCCGAATCCTTTATCCCAGATGCTGACACCTGGGCACTGGCGGACATTGATTTTTATCAACACAGAGGTCTGAGTGAGGGTCAGAAGGCCAGGTAGGTGAAGTGAAGGCCAGGTGGGCGGGGCTAAGGCTTCTTTGCCATCACCATAGAGACAGTCCCCCCACCGCAAGAGTGGGCGGAGCTTGGGATGGGCCTGGTGACAAGACTGAGCCAATGGCAGAGATCCGGCCCGCCAGGCAGATGACACAGGGCCCTCCATTGTGACCTATGACCCCTAGTGGCCACAGGATTTGAGCACACCCCGGGAAAGGCTACGCAGGCACAAGGGAGCCCCTGGTGCGGACTGCTTCAGGGCATTGGCAGAGCACGCCAGGTACCTCTTTCCCACTTTCCTCAGGATATCAGTAGGCAAGGCATCCCCACTCAGCATCTCTTGCCTCTCTCTGTCTCTCTCTGCTTGTGTTCCTTCTCTGAAATCTCTTCCTTCTCCCCCTTGTCACTTCACACCTTGGAGTGCCTGACAGAGGGCCTTCAGACGAAAGAACAAAGGGGGAAGGCCTCTGGCTCTACTGCTTGCCCATGGGGAGAGAAGTTCTGGTAGTCTATCTGGAAGGTCTAGAGAGCAGTGATTGATTGGGGAGCTACATCACGGGCGGACCTGGCCAGGTGAAGCTCGCTGACAAGTGGCAGCCTCTCCGGAGACTACTAATTCCGCTGATAACATTCTATGCAAATAGACCGGCTGAGTGCCATGGGCAGAAAACATTGACACATACCTGCCAGAGGCCTATTCTGGGTCTGAAGAGTCCACCCTGGTCTCCAGCAACTCATCATCTCAGCACACACTTTGCCTGCACGCGTGGAAACCGCCTCTCTCCACGAATGTCTTCACCTGCTAGGAAGCACACGATGTCACTCAGCCAAAGGAGAGCACAGGCAAAGTCAACTGAAGCCCCCATTTTCAAGATTTTGCCCTCTGCTGCTCCACAGCCTCCGGTGGCACACTGCATGTGCGTCACTTCTCAGTAGACAAGGACGAAATCCGGGCATCCAGGGCCCCCAGCCGTCCACAGTCTACGGATGGCGGCATACGGATCACCTCTTTGCCTCGTACAGCAGGGAGGCCTGGGCCCTAGACTGGCTCCGCTAGAGCTCCACGACCTCAGCTATTTTCCCTGACCTTTGGCCCGTGCCCTCGTGAGTGTGTCATCTCTACTTCCACTTCTCTTCCCACCACACTGAATCCGCCACCTGCGGAAACCTGAGCGTGGACATCAACATCTATCACTGGCTGCAGTGTCACAGGTCACTAGGTGTCTAGGCTCAGGCTGACCTTGGCTGTCTTCTGCCCAGGCAAGGAGCCTAATCCTTCCAAGGAAATGAGGACACGTGCTCACTGGCCGACATCCTTTCTTTCATCCACACAGCGGTCTAGATGAGGGTAAAGAGGCCAGGGAGGCCAGGTGAGGGCTGAGTGTGGGGCCTAAGGCTTCTTTCCCAATCACCATGGTGACAGCCACGGAAGGCTGGGCGGAACTTCTGACGGCGACGAGTCACAAACACTCAGCCAATAGGAGAGGTCCAGCCTAACCGGCCAGTTCCGCAGAGCCCTCCATTTTACCCATGGACAGACAACGGCCCCTTGCGTCTTTGGCCACAAAATCGAGGGCACCCAGGGAATAACTTCACAGTAGGCAACCCCGGATGTGAACACGTTCGACACACTGGGACAGCAGGCAGGTACCTCTTTTCCACTTATGCTGGGATATCACTAGGCAAGGCGCCCTTCCTCAGCATCTGTGGCCTCTCTGTATGTGTTCACTCAGAGGAAACTCTTCATTCTACCCCTGAGACACATCACAAGTATGAGGGGCCTGAGAGAGAGCCTAGAGATGGAACGGGGGAGGCTTCTGGCTGTACTGCTTCCCCGTGGGGACAGAATAGCAGGTAGTCTCTCTGGAAGGTCTTAGCTTCTGTTTGACTGACACGCGCAATACAGTAGGGGCGGACCCTGTCCAGGAAGAGCTTGTGGGCAGATGCAACCTCTCCGGCGACGAATAATTGCGCTGCTGCTTTGTATGGTGAAAACCTCCCCCCCGCCAAGGGGGATGGGTAGAGAACATTGACCCACACCCTCCAGGGGCCTTTCCTGGGACTAAAGATCCCAACGTGGTCTCAACGTCGTCACCCTCTCAACACACACCTTTCCTGCACACGTAATCCTGCCTTTCTCCGTCAGGGCCCTATCCTACCAGGAAAAAAAGCAAGCCGCTCAAAAAGGCCGATGCCAGGGAAATCGAGGAAACACTGCCAGTTTCCAAATTTTTGCTGTCTACACGTCCCCGCCTCCGGTGCAAGGCTGCCTATGTGGCCGGGCTCCGAAGGCAAGGCCGAAATCCTGGCAGCCTGGGCCCCAGCAGTGCAATGGTTGATGGACGTGGGGACACGGATGACCCGTTCGCCACATACACGAGGGATCCTTGGGCCCTTCACTGGCTCGCCATTCAGCTCCACGACGTCCACTACTGGCCCTGGCCTTTGCTTTGGCTGGTGCCCCATTAAACGTGTGCTCCGGAGCGATGTTTCTCCACCCATCACTAGCATTCTGCCACCAGGGGATATGTCAGTGTGGGAGTCACCATCTGTCACTGGCAGCAGTGTCACAAGTCACTAGACTTCCAGCTACCCGCTGACCTAGGCTGCCTTCTGCCCCAGGCAAGGTCCCGAATCCTTTATCCCAGATGCTGACACCTGGGCACTGGCGGACATTGATTTTTATCAACACAGAGGTCTGAGTGAGGGTCAGAGGGCCAGGTAGGTGAAGTGAAGACCAGGTGGGCGGGGCTAAGGCTTCTTTGCCATCACCATAGAGACAGTCCCCCCACCGCAAGAGTGGGCGGAGCTTGGGATGGGCCTGGTGACAAGACTGAGCCAATGGCAGAGATCCGGCCCGCCAGGCAGATGACACAGGGCCCTCCATTGTGACCTATGACCCCTAGTGGCCACAGGATTTGAGCACACCCCGGGAAAGGCTACGCAGGCACAAGGGAGCCCCTGGTGCGGACTGCTTCAGGGCATTGGCAGAGCACGCCAGGTACCTCTTTCCCACTTTCCTCAGATATCAGTAGGCAAGGCATCCCCACTCAGCATCTCTTGCCTCTCTCTGTCTCTCTCTGCTTGTGTTCCTTCTCTGAAATCTCTTCCTTCTCCCCCTTGTCACTTCACACCTTGGAGTGCCTGACAGAGGGCCTTGAGACGAAAGAACAAAGGGGGAAGGCCTCTGGCTCTACTGCTTGCCATGGGGAGAGAAGTTCTGGTAGTCTATCTGGAAGGTCTAGAGAGCAGTGATTGATTGGGGAGCTACATCACGGGCGGACCTGGCCAGGTGAAGCTCGCTGACAAGTGGCAGCCTCTCCGGAGACTACTAATTCCGCTGATAACATTCTATGCAAATAACCGGCTGAGTGCCATGGGCAGAAAACATTGACACATACCTGCCAGAGGCCTATTCTGGGTCTGAAGAGTCCACCCTGGTCTCCAGCAACTCATCATCTCAGCACACACTTTGCCTGCACGCGTGGAAACCGCCTCTCTCCACGAATGTCTTCACCTGCTAGGAAGCACACGATGTCACTCAGCCAAAGGAGAACACAGGCAAAGTCAACTGAAGCCCCCATTTTCAAGATTTTGCCCTCTGCTGCTCCACAGCCTCCGGTGGCACACTGCATGTGCGTCACTTCTCGGTAGACAAGGACGAAATCCGGGCATCCAGGGCCCCAGCCGTCCACAGTCTACGGATGGCGGCATATGGATCACCTCTTTGCCTCGTACAGCAGGGAGGCCTGGGCCCTAGACTGGCTCCGCTAGAGCTCCACGACCTCAGCTATTTTCCCTGACCTTTGGCCCGTGCCCTCGTGAGTGTGTCATCTCTACTTCCACTTCTCTTCCCACCACACTGAATCCGCCACCTGCGGATACCTGAGCGTGGACATCAACATCTATCACTGGCTGCAGTGTCACAGGTCACTAGGTGTCTAGGCTCAGGCTGACCTTGGCTGTCTTCTGCCCAGGCAAGGAGCCTAATCCTTCCAAGGAAATGAGGACACGTGCTCACTGGCCGACATCCTTTCTTTCATCCACACAGCGGTCTAGATGAGGGTAAAGAGGCCAGGGAGGCCAGGTGAGGGCTGAGTGTGGGGCCTAAGGCTTCTTTTCCCAATCACCATGGTGACAGCCACCGGAAGGCTGGGCGGAACTTCTGACGGCGACGAGTCACAAACACTCAGCCAATAGGAGAGGTCCAGCCTAACCGGCCAGTTCCGCAGAGCCCTCCATTTTACCCATGGACAGACAACGGCCCCTTGCGTCTTTGGCCACAAAATCGAGGCACCCAGGGGAATAACTTCACAGTAGGCAACCCGGATGTGAACACGTTCGACACACTGGGACAGCAGGCAGGTACCTCTTTTCCCACTTATGCTGGGATATCACTAGGCAAGGCGCCCTTCCTCAGCAACTGTGGCCTCTCTGTATGTGTTCACTCAGAGGAAACTCTTCATTCTACCCCTGAGACACATCACAAGTATGAGGGGCCTGAGAGAGAGCCTAGAGATGGAACGGGGGAGGCTTTCTGGCTGTACTGCTTCCCCGTGGGGACAGAATAGCAGGTAGTCTCTCTGGAAGGTCTTAGCTTCTGTTGACTGACACGCGCAATACAGTAGGGGCGGACCCTGGCCAGGTGGAGCTTGTGGGCAGATGCAACCTCTCCGGCGACGAATAATTGCGCTGCTGCTTTGTATGGTGAAAACCTCCCCCCGCCAAGGGGGATGGGTAGAGAACATTGACCCACACCCGCCAGGGGCCTTTCCTGGGACTAAAGATCCCAACGTGGTCTCAACGTCGTCACCCTCTCAACACACACCTTTCCTGCACACGTAATCCTGCCTTTCTCCGTCAGGGCCCTATCCTACCAGGAAAAAAAGCAAGCCGCTCAAAAAGGCCGATGCAGGGGAAATCGAGGAAACACTGCCAGTTTCCAAATTTTTGCTGTCTACACGTCCCCGCCTCCGGTGCAAGGCTGCCTATGTGGCCGGGCTCCGAAGGCAAGAGCCGAAATCCTGGCAGCCTGGGCCCCAGCAGTGCAATGGTTGATGGACGTGGGGACACGGATGACCCGTTCGCCACATACACGAGGATCCTTGGGCCCTTCACTGGCTCGCCATTCAGCTACCACGACGTCCACTACTGGCCCTGGCCTTTGCTGTGGCTGGTGCCCCATTAAACGTGTGCTCCGGAGCGATGTTTCTCCACCCATCACTAGCATTCTGGCCACCAGGGGATATGTCAGTGTGCGAGTCAACCATTTGTCACTGGCAGCAGTGTCACAAGTCACTAGACTTCCAGCTACCCGCTGACCTAGGCTGCCTTCTGCCCCAGGCAAGGTCCCGAATCCTTATCCCAGATGCTGACAACCTGGGCACTGGCGGACATTGATTTTTATCAACACAGAGGTCTGAGTGAGGGTCAGAGGGCCAGGTAGGTGAAGTGAAGGCCAGGTGGGCGGGGCTAAGGCTTCTTTGCCATCACCATAGAGACAGTCCCCCCACCGCAAGAGTGGGCGGAGCTTGGGATGGGCCTGGTGACAAGACTGAGCCAATGGCAGAGATCCGGCCCGCCAGGCAGATGACACAGGGCCCTCCATTGTGACCTATGACCCCTAGCGGCCACAGGATTTGAGCACACCCCGGGAAAGGCTACGCAGGCACAAGGGAGCCCCTGGTGCGGACTGCTTCAGGGCATTGGCAGAGCACGCCAGGTACCTCTTTCCCACTTTCCTCAGGATATCAGTAGGCAAGGCATCCCCACTCAGCATCTCTTGCCTCTCTCTGTCTCTCTCTGCTTGTGTTCCTTCTCTGAAATCTCTTCCTTCTCCCCCTTGTCACTTCACACCTTGGAGTGCCTGACAGAGGGCCTTGAGACGAAAGAACAAAGGCGGAAGGCCTCTGGCTCTACTGCTTGCCCCATGGGGAGAGAAGTTCTGGTAGTCTATCTGGAAGGTCTAGAGAGCAGTGATTGATTGGGGAGCTACATCACGGGCGGACCTGGCCAGGTGAAGCTCGCTGACAAGTGGCAGCCTCTCCGGAGACTACTAATTCCGCTGATAACATTCTATGCAAATAACCGCTGAGTGCCATGGGCAGAAAACATTGACACATACCTGCCAGAGGCCTATCTGGGTCTGAAGAGTCCACCCTGGTCTCCAGCAAACTCATCATCTCAGCACACACTTTGCCTGCACGCGTGGAAACCGCCTCTCTCCCACGAATGTCTTCACCTGCTAGGAAGCACACCGATGTCACTCAGCCAAAGGAGAGCACAGGCAAAGTCAACTGAAGCCCCCATTTTCAAGACTTTGCCCTCTGCTGCTCCACAGCCTCCGGTGGCACACTGCATGTGCGTCACTTCTCGGTAGACAAGGACGAAATCCGGGCATCCAGGGCCCCAGCCGTCCACAGTCTACGGATGGCGCATATGATCACCTCTTTGCCTCGTACAGCAGGGAGGCCTGGGCCCTAGACTGGCTCCGCTAGAGCTCCACGACCTCAGCTATTTTCCCTGACCTTTGGCCCGTGCCCTCGTGAGTGTGTCATCTCTACTTCCACTTCTCTTCCCACCACACTGAATCCGCCACCTGCGGATACCTGAGCGTGGACATCAACATCTATCACTGGCTGCAGTGTCACAGGTCACTAGGTGTCTAGGCTCAGGCTGACCTTGGCTGTCTTCTGCCCAGGCAAGGAGCCTAATCCTTCCAAGGAAATGAGGACACGTGCTCACTGGCCGACATCCTTTCTTTCATCCACACAGCGGTCTAGATGAGGGTAAAGAGGCCAGGGAGGCCAGGTGAGGGCTGAGTGTGGGGCCTAAGGCTTCTTTCCCAATCACCATGGTGACAGCCACCGGAAGGCTGGGCGGAACTTCTGACGGCGACGAGTCACAAACACTCAGCCAATAGGAGAGGTCCAGCCTAACCGGCCAGTTCCGCAGAGCCCTCCATTTTACCCATGGACAGACAACGGCCCCTTGCGTCTTTGGCCACAAAATCGAGGGCACCCAGGGAATAACTTCACAGTAGGCAACCCCGGATGTGAACACGTTCGACACACTGGGACAGCAGGCAGGTACCCTCTTTTCCACTTATGCTGGGATATCACTAGGCAAGGCGCCCTTCCTCAGCATCTGTGGCCTCCTCTGTATGTGTTCACTCAGAGGAAACTCTTCATTCTACCCCTGAGACACATCACAAGTATGAGGGGCCTGAGAGAGAGCCTAGAGATGGAACGGGGGAGGCTTCTGGCTGTACGCATCCCCGTGGGGGACAGATAGCAGGTAGTCTCTCTGGAAGGTCTTAGCTTCTGTTGACTGACACGACGCAATACAGTAGGGGCGGACCCTGGCCAGGTGGAGCTTGTGGGCAGATGCAACCTCTCCGGCGACGAATAATTGCGCTGCTGCTTTGTATGGTGAAAACCTCCCCCCGCCAAGGGGGATGGGTAGAGAACATTGACCCACACCCGCCAGGGGCCTTTCCTGGGACTAAAGATCCAACGTGGTCTCAACGTCGTCACCCAACACACACCTTTCCTGCACACGTAATCCTGCCTTTCTCCGTCAGGGGCCCTATCCTACCAGGAAAAAAAGCAAGCCGCTCAAAAGGCCGATGCCAGGGAAATCGAGGAAACACTGCCAGTTTCCAAATTTTTGCTGTCTACACGTCCCCGCCTCCGGTGCAAGGCTGCCTATGTGCCGGGCTCCGAAGGCAAGGCCCGAAATCCTGGCAAGCCTGGGCCCCAGCAGTGCAATGGTTGATGGACGTGGGGACACGGATGACCCGTTCGCCACATACACGAGGGATCCTTGGGCCCTTCACTGGCTCGCCATTCAGCTCCACGACGTCCACTACTGGCCCTGGCCTTTGCTGTGGCTGGTGCCCCATTAAACGTGTGCTCCGGAGCGATGTTTCTCCACCCATCACTAGCATTCTGCCACCAGGGGATATGTCAGTGTGCGAGTCACCATTTGTCACTGGCAGCAGTGTCACAAGTCACTAGACTTCCAGCTACCCGCTGACCTAGGCTGCCTTCTGCCCCAGGCAAGGTCCCGAATCCTTTATCCCAGATGCTGACACCTGGGCACTGGCGGACATTGATTTTTATCAACACAGAGGTCTGAGTGAGGGTCAGAGGGCCAGGTAGGTGAAGTGAAGGCCAGGTGGGCGGGGCTAAGGCTTCTTTGCCATCACCATAGAGACAGTCCCCCCACCGCAAGAGTGGGCGGAGCTTGGGATGGGCCTGGTGACAAGACTGAGCCAATGGCAGAGATCCGGCCCGCCAGGCAGATGACACAGGGCCCTCCATTGTGACCTATGACCCCTAGCGGCCACAGGATTTGAGCACACCCCGGGAAAGGCTACGCAGGCACAAGGGAGCCCCTGATGCGGACTGCTTCAGGGCATTGGCAGAGCACGCCAGGTACCTCTTTCCCACTTTCCTCAGGATATCAGTAGGCAAGGCATCCCCACTCAGCATCTCTTGCCTCTCTCTGTCTCTCTCTGCTTGTGTTCCTTCTCTGAAATCTCTTCCTTCTCCCCCTTGTCACTTCACACCTTGGAGTGCCTGACAGAGGGCCTTGAGACGAAAGAACAAAGGGGAAGGCCTCTGGCTCTACTGCTTGCCCATGGGAGAGAAGTTCTGGTAGTCTATCTGGAAGGTCTAGAGAGCAGTGATTGATTGGGGAGCTACATCACGGGCGGACCTGGCCAGGTGAAGCTCGCTGACAAGTGGCAGCCTCTCCGGAGACTACTAATTCCGCTGATAACATTCTATGCAAATAACCGGCTGAGTGCCATGGCAGAAAACATTGACACATACTGCCAGAGGCCTATTCTGGGTCTGAAGAGTCCACCCTGGTCTCCAGCAACTCATCATCTCAGCACACACTTTGCCTGCACGCGTGGAAACCGCCTCTCTCCACGAATGTCTTCACCTGCTAGGAAGCACACGATGTCACTCAGCCAAAGGAGAGCACAGGCAAAGTCAACTGAAGCCCCCATTTTCAAGACTTTGCCCTCTGCTGCTCCACAGCCTCCGGTGGCACACTGCATGTGCGTCACTTCTCGGTAGACAAGGACGAAATCCGGGCATCCAGGGCCCCAGCCGTCCACAGTCTACGGATGGCGGCATATGGATCACCTCTTTGCCTCGTACAGCAGGGAGGCCTGGGCCCTAGACTGGCTCCGCTAGAGCTCCACGACCTCAGCTATTTTCCCTGACCTTTGGCCCGTGCCCTCGTGAGTGTGTCATCTCTACTTCCACTTCTCTTCCCACCACACTGAATCCGCCACCTGCGGATACCTGAGCGTGGACATCAACATCTATCACTGGCTGCAGTGTCACAGGTCACTAGGTGTCTAGGCTCAGGCTGACCTTGGCTGTCTTCTGCCCAGGCAAGGAGCCTAATCCTTCCAAGGAAATGAGGACACGTGCTCACTGGCTGACATCCTTTCTTTCATCACACAGCAGTCTAGATGAGGGTAAAGAGGCCAGGGAGGCCAGGTGAGGGCTGAGTGTGGGGCCTAAGGCTTCTTTCCCAATCACCATGGTGACAGCCACCGGAAGGCTGGACGGAACTTCTGACGGGGACGAGTCACAAACACTCAGCCAATAGGAGAGGTCCAGCCTAACCGGCCAGTTCCGCAGAGCCCTCCATTTTACCCATGGACAGACAACGGCCCCTTGCCGTCTTTGGCCACAAAATCGAGGGCACCAGGGAATAACTTCACAGTAGGCAACCCCGGATGTGAACACGTTCGACACACTGGGACAGCAGGCAGGTACCTCTTTTCCACTTATGCTGGGATATCACTAGGCAAGGCGCCCATCCTCAGCAACTGTGGCCTCTCTGTATGTGTTCACTCAGAGGAAACTCTTCATTCTACCCCTGAGACACATCACAAGTATGAGGGCCTGAGAGAGAGCCTAGAGATGGAACGGGGGAGGCTTCTGGCTGTACTGCTTCCCCGTGGGACAGAATAGCAGGTAGTCTCTCTGGAAGGTCTTAGCTTCTGTTGACTGACACGCGCAATACAGTAGGGGGCGGACCCTGGCCAGGTGGAGCTTGTGGGCAGATGCAACCTCTCCGGCGACGAATAATTGCGCTGCTGCTTTGTATGGTGAAAACCCTCCCCCCGCCAAGGGGGATGGGTAGAGAACATTGACCCACATCCGCCAGGGGCCTTTCCTGGGACTAAAGATCCCAACGTGGTCTCAACGTCGTCACCCTCTCAACACACACCTTTCCTGCACACGTAATCCTGCCTTCTCCGTCAGGGCCCTATCCTACCAGGAAAAAAAGCAAGCCGCTCAAAAAGGCCGATGCCAGGGAAATCGAGGAAACACTGCCAGTTTCCAAATTTTTGCTGTCTACACGTCCCCGCCTCCGGTGCAAGGCTGCCTATGTGGCCCGGCTCCGAAGGCAAGGCCGAAATCCTGGCAGCCTGGGGCCCAGGCAGTGCAATGGTTGATGGACGTGGGGACACGGATGACCCGTTCGCCACATACACGAGGGATCCTTGGGCCCTTCACTGGCTCGCCATTCAGCTCCACGACGTCCACTACTGGCCCTGGCCTTTGCTTTGGCTGGTGCCCCATTAAACGTGTGCTCCGGAGCGATGTTTCTCCACCCATCACTAGCATTCTGCCACCAGGGGATATGTCAGTGTGGGAGTCACCATTTGTCACTGCAGCAGTGTCACAAGTCACTAGACTTCCAGCTACCCGCTGACCTAGGCTGCCTTCTGCCCCAGGCAAGGTCCCGAATCCTTTATCCCAGATGCTGACACCTGGGCAACTGGCGGACATTGATTTTTATCAACACAGAGGTCTGAGTGAGGGTCAGAGGGCCAGGTAGGTGAAGTGAAGGCCAGGTGGGCGGGGCTAAGGCTTCTTTGCCATCACCATAGAGACAGTCCCCCCACCGCAAGAGTGGCGGAGCTTGGGATGGGCCTGGTGACAAGACTGAGCCCAATGGCAGAGATCCGGCCCGCCAGGCAGATGACACAGGGCCCTCCATTGTGACCTATGACCCCTAGCGGCCACAGGATTTGAGCACACCCCGGGAAAGGCTACGCAGGCACAAGGGAGCCCCTGGTGCGGACTGCTTCAGGGCATTGGCAGAGCACGCCAGGTACCTCTTTCCCACTTTCCTCAGGATATCAGTAGGCAAGGCATCCCCACTCAGCATCTCTTGCCTCTCTCTGTCCTCTCTCTGCTTGTGTTCCTTCTCTGAAATCTCTTCCTTCTCCCCTTGTCACTTCACACCTTGGAGTGCCTGACAGAGGGCCTTGAGACGAAAGAACAAAGGGGGAAGGCCTCTGGCTCTACTGCTTGCCCATGGGAGAGAAGTTCTGGTAGTCTATCTGGAAGGTCTAGAGAGCAGTGATTGATTGGGGAGCTACATCACGGGCGGACCTGGCCAGGTGAAGCTCGCTGACAAGTGGCAGGCCTCTCCGGAGACTACTAATTCCGCTGATAACATTCTATGCAAATAACCGGCTGAGTGCCATGGGCAGAAAACATTGACACATACCTGCCAGAGGCCTATTCTGGGTCTGAAGAGTCCACCCTGGTCTCCAGCAACTCATCATCTCAGCACACACTTTGCCTGCACGCGTGGAAACCGCCTCTCTCCACGAATGTCTTCACCTGCTAGGAAGCACACGATGTCACTCAGCCAAAGGAGAGCACAGGCAAAGTCAACTGAAGCCCCCATTTTCAAGACTTTGCCCTCTGCTGCTCCACAGCCTCCGGTGGCACACTGCATGTGCGTCACTTCTCGGTAGACAAGGACGAAATCCGGGCATCCAGGGCCCCAGCCGTCCACAGTCTACGGATGGCGGCATATGGATCACCTCTTTGCCTCGTACAGCAGGGAGGCCTGGGCCCTAGACTGGCTCCGCTAGAGCTTCCACGACCTCAGCTATTTTCCCTGACCTTTGGCCCGTGCCCTCGTGAGTGTGTCATCTCTACTTCCACTTCTCTTCCCACCACACTGAATCCGCCACCTGCGGATACCTCAGCGTGGACATCAACATCTATCACTGGCTGCAGTGTCACAGGTCACTAGGTGTCTAGGCTCAGGCTGACCTTGGCTGTCTTCTGCCCAGGCAAGGAGCCTAATCCTTCCAAGGAAATGAGGACACGTGCTCACTGGCCGACATCCTTTCTTTCATCCACACAGCAGTCTAGATGAGGGTAAAGAGGCCGGTGAGGGCTGAGTGTGGGGCCTAAGGCTTCTTTCCCAATCACCATGGTGACAGCCACCGGAAGGCTGGGCGGAACTTCTGACGGGGACGAGTCACAAACACTCAGCCAATAGGAGAGGTCCAGCCTAACCGGCCAGTTCCGCAGAGCCTCCATTTTACCCATGGACAGACAACGGCCCCTTGCGTCTTTGGCCACAAAATCGAGGGCACCCAGGGAATAACTTCACAGTAGGCAACCCCGGATGTGAACACGTTCGACACACTGGGACAGCAGGCAGGTACCTCTTTTCCACTTATGCTGGGATATCACTAGGCAAGGCGCCCTTCCTCAGCTTCTGTGGCCTCTCTGTATGTGTTCACTCAGAGGAAACTCTTCATTCTACCCCTGAGACACATCACAAGTATGAGGGGCCTGAGAGAGAGCCTAGAGATGGAACGGGGGAGGCTTCTGGCTGTACTGCTTCCCCGTGGGGACAGAATAGCAGGTAGTCTCTCTGGAAGGTCTTAGCTTCTGTTGACTGACACGCACAATTACAGTAGGGGCGGACCCTGGCCAGGTGGAGCTTGTGGGCAGATGCAACCTCTCCGGCGACGAATAATTGCGCTGCTGCTTTGTATGGTGAAAACCTCCCCCCGCCAAGGGGGATGGGTAGAGAACATTGACCCACACCCGCCAGGGGCCTTTCCTGGGACTAAAGATCCCAACGTGGTCTCAACGTCGTCACCCTCTCAACACACACCTTTCCTGCACACGTATTCCTGCCTTTCTCCGTCAGGGCCCTATCCTACCAGGAAAAAAAGCAAGCCGCTCAAAAAGGCCGATGCCAGGGAAATCGAGGAAACACTGCCAGTTTCCAAATTTTTGCTGTCTACACGTCCCCGCCTCCGGTGCAAGGCTGCCTATGTGGCCGGGCTCCGAAGGCAAGGCCGAAATCCTGGCAGCCTGGGCCCCAGCAGTGCAATGGTTGATGGACGTGGGACACGGAATGACCCGTTCGCCACATACACGAGGGATCCTTGGGCCCTTCACTGGCTCGCCATTCAGCTCCACGACGTCCACTACTGGCCCTGGCCTTTGCTGTGGCTGGTGCCCCATTAAACGTGTGCTCCGGAGCGATGTTTCTCCACCCATCACTAGCATTCTGCCACCAGGGGATATGTCAGTGTGCGAGTCACCATTTGTCACTGGCAGCAGTGTCACAAGTCACTAGACTTCCAGCTACCCGCTGACCTAGGCTGCCTTCTGCCCCAGGCAAGGTCCCGAATCCTTTATCCCAGATGCTGACACCTGGGCACTGGCGGACATTGATTTTTATCAACACAGAGGTCTGAGTGAGGGTCAGAGGGCCAGGTAGGTGAAGTGAAGGCCAGGTGGGCGGGGCTAAGGCTTCTTTGCCATCACCATAGAGACAGTCCCCCCACCGCAAGAGTGGGCGGAGCTTGGGATGGGCCTGGTGACAAGACTGAGCCAATGGCAGAGATCCGGCCCGCCAGGCAGATGACACAGGGCCCTCCATTGTGACCTATGACCCCTAGCGGCCACAGGATTTGAGCACACCCCGGGAAAGGCTACGCAGGCACAAGGGAGCCCCTGGTGCGGACTGCTTCAGGGCATTGGCAGAGCACGCCAGGTACCTCTTTCCCACTTTCCTCAGGATATCAGTAGGCAAGGCATCCCCACTCAGCATCTCTTGCCTCTCTCTGTCTCTCTCTGCTTGTGTTCCTTCTCTGAAATCTCTTCCTTCTCCCCCTTGTCACTTCACACCTTGGAGTGCCTGACAGAGGGCCTTGAGACGAAAGAACAAAGGGGGAAGGCCTCTGGCTCTACTGCTTGCCCATGGGGAGAGAAGTTCTGGTAGTCTATCTGGAAGGTCTAGAGAGCAGTGATTGATTGGGGAGCTACATCACGGGCGGACCTGGCCAGGTGAAGCTCGCTGACAAGTGGCAGCCTCTCCGGAGACTACTAATTCCGCTGATAACATTCTATGCAAATAACCGGCTGAGTGCCATGGGCAGAAAACATTGACACATACCTGCCAGAGGCCTATTCTGGGTCTGAAGAGTCCACCCTGGTCTCCAGCAACTCATCATCTCAGCACACACTTTGCCTGCACGCGTGGAAACCGCCTCTCTCCACGAATGTCTTCACCTGCTAGGAAGCACACGATGTCACTCAGCCAAAGGAGAACACAGGCAAAGTCAACTGAAGCCCCCATTTTCAAGACTTTGCCCTCTGCTGCTCCACAGCCTCCGGTGGCACACTGCATGTGCGTCACTTCTCGGTAGACAAGGACGAAATCCGGGCATCCAGGGCCCCAGCCGTCCCACAGTCTACGGATGGCGGCATATGGATCACCTCTTTGCCTCGTACAGCAGGGAGGCCTGGGCCCTAGACTGGCTCCGCTAGAGCTCCACGACCTCAGCTATTTTCCCTGACCTTTGGCCCGTGCCCTCGTGAGTGTGTCATCTCTACTTCCACTTCTCTTCCCACCACACTGAATCCGCCACCTGCGGATACCTGAGCGTGGACATCAACATCTATCACTGGCTGCAGTGTCACAGGTCACTAGGTGTCTAGGCTCAGGCTGACCTTGGCTGTCTTCTGCCCAGGCAAGGAGCCTAATCCTTCCAAGGAAATGAGGACACGTGCTCACTGGCCGACATCCTTTCTTTCATCCACACAGCGGTCTAGATGAGGGTAAAGAGGCCAGGGAGGCCAGGTGAGGGCTGAGTGTGGGGCCTAAGGCTTCTTTCCCAATCACCATGGTGACAGCCACCGGAAGGCTGGGCGGAACTTCTGACGGCGACGAGTCACAAACACTCAGCCAATAGGAGAGGTCCAGCCTAACCGGCCAGTTCCGCAGAGCCCTCCATTTTACCCATGGACAGACAACGGCCCCTTGCGTCTTTGGCCACAAAATCGAGGGCACCCAGGGAATAACTTCACAGTAGGCAACCCCGGATGTGAACACGTTCGACACACTGGGACAGCAGGCAGGTACCTCTTTTCCACTTATGCTGGGATATCACTAGGCAAGGCGCCCTTCCTCAGCATCTGTGGCCTCTCTGTATGTGTTCACTCAGAGGAAACTCTTCATTCTACCCCTGAGACACATCACAAGTATGAGGGGCCTGAGAGAGAGCCTAGAGATGGAACGGGGGAGGCTTCTGGCTGTACTGCTTCCCCGTGGGGACAGAATAGCAGGTAGTCTCTCTGGAAGGTCTTAGCTTCTGTTGACTGACACGCGCAATACAGTAGGGGCGGACCCTGGCCAGGTGGAGCTTGTGGGCAGATGCAACCTCTCCGGCGACGAATAATTGCGCTGCTGCTTTGTATGGTGAAAACCTCCCCCCGCCAAGGGGGATGGGTAGAGAACATTGACCCACACCCGCCAGGGGCCTTTCCTGGGACTAAAGATCCCAACGTGGTCTCAACGTCGTCACCCTCTCAACACACACCTTTCCTGCACACGTAATCCTGCCTTTCTCCGTCAGGGCCCTATCCTACCAGGAAAAAAAGCAAGCCGCTCAAAAAGGCCGATGCCAGGGAAATCGAGGAAACACTGCCAGTTTCCAAATTTTTGCTGTCTACACGTCCCCGCCTCCGGTGCAAGGCTGCCTATGTGGCCGGGCTCCGAAGGCAAGGCCGAAATCCTGGCAGCCTGGGCCCCAGCAGTGCAATGGTTGATGGACGTGGGGACACGGATGACCCGTTCGCCACATACACGAGGGATCCTTGGGCCCTTCACTGGCTCGCCATTCAGCTCCACGACGTCCACTACTGGCCCTGGCCTTTGCTTTGGCTGGTGCCCCATTAAACGTGTGCTCCGGAGCGATGTTTCTCCACCCATCACTAGCATTCTGCCACCAGGGGATATGTCAGTGTGCGAGTCACCATTTGTCACTGGCAGCAGTGTCACAAGTCACTAGACTTCCAGCTACCCGCTGACCTAGGCTGCCTTCTGCCCCAGGCAAGGTCCCGAATCCTTTATCCCAGATGCTGACACCTGGGCACTGGCGGACATTGATTTTTATCAACACAGAGGTCTGAGTGAGGGTCAGAGGGCCAGGTAGGTGAAGTGAAGGCCAGGTGGGCGGGGCTAAGGCTTCTTTGCCATCACCATAGAGACAGTCCCCCCACCGCAAGAGTGGGCGGAGCTTGGGATGGGCCTGGTGACAAGACTGAGCCAATGGCAGAGATCCGGCCCGCCAGGCAGATGACACAGGGCCCTCCATTGTGACCTATGACCCCTAGCGGCCACAGGATTTGAGCACACCCCGGGAAAGGCTACGCAGGCACAAGGGAGCCCCTGGTGCGGACTGCTTCAGGGCATTGGCAGAGCACGCCAGGTACCTCTTTCCCACTTTCCTCAGGATATCAGTAGGCAAGGCATCCCCACTCAGCATCTCTTGCCTCTCTCTGTCTCTCTCTGCTTGTGTTCCTTCTCTGAAATCTCTTCCTTCTCCCCCTTGTCACTTCACACCTTGGAGTGCCTGACAGAGGGCCTTCAGACGAAAGAACAAAGGGGGAAGGCCTCTGGCTCTACTGCTTGCCCATGGGGAGAGAAGTTCTGGTAGTCTATCTGGAAGGTCTAGAGAGCAGTGATTGATTGGGGAGCTACATCACGGGCGGACCTGGCCAGGTGAAGCTCGCTGACAAGTGGCAGCCTCTCCGGAGACTACTAATTCCGCTGATAACATTCTATGCAAATAACCGGCTGAGTGCCATGGGCAGAAAACATTGACACATACCTGCCAGAGGCCTATTCTGGGTCTGAAGAGTCCACCCTGGTCTCCAGCAACTCATCATCTCAGCACACACTTTGCCTGCACGCGTGGAAACCGCCTCTCTCCACGAATGTCTTCACCTGCTAGGAAGCACACGATGTCACTCAGCCAAAGGAGAACACAGGCAAAGTCAACTGAAGCCCCCATTTTCAAGACTTTGCCCTCTGCTGCTCCACAGCCTCCGGTGGCACACTGCATGTGCGTCACTTCTCGGTAGACAAGGACGAAATCCGGGCATCCAGGGCCCCAGCCGTCCACAGTCTACGGATGGCGGCATATGGATCACCTCTTTGCCTCGTACAGCAGGGAGGCCTGGGCCCTAGACTGGCTCCGCTAGAGCTCCACGACCTCAGCTATTTTCCCTGACCTTTGGCCCGTGCCCTCGTGAGTGTGTCATCTCTACTTCCACTTCTCTTCCCACCACACTGAATCCGCCACCTGCGGATACCTGAGCGTGGACATCAACATCTATCACTGGCTGCAGTGTCACAGGTCACTAGGTGTCTAGGCTCAGGCTGACCTTGGCTGTCTTCTGCCCAGGCAAGGAGCCTAATCCTTCCAAGGAAATGAGGACACGTGCTCACTGGCCGACATCCTTTCTTTCATCCACACAGCGGTCTAGATGAGGGTAAAGAGGCCAGGGAGGCCAGGTGAGGGCTGAGTGTGGGGCCTAAGGCTTCTTTCCCAATCACCATGGTGACAGCCACCGGAAGGCTGGGCGGAACTTCTGACGGGGACGAGTCACAAACACTCAGCCAATAGGAGAGGTCCAGCCTAACCGGCCAGTTCCGCAGAGCCCTCCATTTTACCCATGGACAGACAACGGCCCCTTGCGTCTTTGGCCACAAAATCGAGGGCACCCAGGGAATAACTTCACAGTAGGCAACCCCGGATGTGAACACGTTCGACACACTGGGACAGCAGGCAGGTACCTCTTTTCCACTTATGCTGGGATATCACTAGGCAAGGCGCCCTTCCTCAGCATCTGTGGCCTCTCTGTATGTGTTCACTCAGAGGAAACTCTTCATTCTACCCCTGAGACACATCACAAGTATGAGGGGCCTGAGAGAGAGCCTAGAGATGGAACGGGGGAGGCTTCTGGCTGTACTGCTTCCCCGTGGGGACAGAATAGCAGGTAGTCTCTCTGGAAGGTCTTAGCTTCTGTTGACTGACACGCGCAATACAGTAGGGGCGGACCCTGGCCAGGTGGAGCTTGTGGGCAGATGCAACCTCTCCGGCGACGAATAATTGCGCTGCTGCTTTGTATGGTGAAAACCTCCCCCCGCCAAGGGGGATGGGTAGAGAACATTGACCCACACCCGCCAGGGGCCTTTCCTGGGACTAAAGATCCCAACGTGGTCTCAACGTCGTCACCCTCTCAACACACACCTTTCCTGCACACGTAATCCTGCCTTTCTCCGTCAGGGCCCTATCCTACCAGGAAAAAAAGCAAGCCGCTCAAAAAGGCCGATGCCAGGGAAATCGAGGAAACACTGCCAGTTTCCAAATTTTTGCTGTCTACACGTCCCCGCCTCCGGTGCAAGGCTGCCTATGTGGCCGGGCTCCGAAGGCAAGGCCGAAATCCTGGCAGCCTGGGCCCCAGCAGTGCAATGGTTGATGGACGTGGGGACACGGATGACCCGTTCGCCACATACACGAGGGATCCTTGGGCCCTTCACTGGCTCGCCATTCAGCTCCACGACGTCCACTACTGGCCCTGGCCTTTGCTTTGGCTGGTGCCCCATTAAACGTGTGCTCCGGAGCGATGTTTCTCCACCCATCACTAGCATTCTGCCACCAGGGGATATGTCAGTGTGCGAGTCACCATTTGTCACTGGCAGCAGTGTCACAAGTCACTAGACTTCCAGCTACCCGCTGACCTAGGCTGCCTTCTGCCCCAGGCAAGGTCCCGAATCCTTTATCCCAGATGCTGACACCTGGGCACTGGCGGACATTGATTTTTATCAACACAGAGGTCTGAGTGAGGGTCAGAGGGCCAGGTAGGTGAAGTGAAGGCCAGGTGGGCGGGGCTAAGGCTTCTTTGCCATCACCATAGAGACAGTCCCCCCACCGCAAGAGTGGGCGGAGCTTGGGATGGGCCTGGTGACAAGACTGAGCCAATGGCAGAGATCCGGCCCGCCAGGCAGATGACACAGGGCCCTCCATTGTGACCTATGACCCCTAGTGGCCACAGGATTTGAGCACACCCCGGGAAAGGCTACGCAGGCACAAGGGAGCCCCTGGTGCGGACTGCTTCAGGGCATTGGCAGAGCACGCCAGGTACCTCTTTCCCACTTTCCTCAGGATATCAGTAGGCAAGGCATCCCCACTCAGCATCTCTTGCCTCTCTCTGTCTCTCTCTGCTTGTGTTCCTTCTCTGAAATCTCTTCCTTCTCCCCCTTGTCACTTCACACCTTGGAGTGCCTGACAGAGGGCCTTCAGACGAAAGAACAAAGGGGGAAGGCCTCTGGCTCTACTGCTTGCCCATGGGGAGAGAAGTTCTGGTAGTCTATCTGGAAGGTCTAGAGAGCAGTGATTGATTGGGGAGCTACATCACGGGCGGACCTGGCCAGGTGAAGCTCGCTGACAAGTGGCAGCCTCTCCGGAGACTACTAATTCCGCTGATAACATTCTATGCAAATAACCGGCTGAGTGCCATGGGCAGAAAACATTGACACATACCTGCCAGAGGCCTATTCTGGGTCTGAAGAGTCCACCCTGGTCTCCAGCAACTCATCATCTCAGCACACACTTTGCCTGCACGCGTGGAAACCGCCTCTCTCCACGAATGTCTTCACCTGCTAGGAAGCACACGATGTCACTCAGCCAAAGGAGAGCACAGGCAAAGTCAACTGAAGCCCCCATTTTCAAGATTTTGCCCTCTGCTGCTCCACAGCCTCCGGTGGCACACTGCATGTGCGTCACTTCTCGGTAGACAAGGACGAAATCCGGGCATCCAGGGCCCCAGCCGTCCACAGTCTACGGATGGCGGCATACGGATCACCTCTTTGCCTCGTACAGCAGGGAGGCCTGGGCCCTAGACTGGCTCCGCTAGAGCTCCACGACCTCAGCTATTTTCCCTGACCTTTGGCCCGTGCCCTCGTGAGTGTGTCATCTCTACTTCCACTTCTCTTCCCACCACACTGAATCCGCCACCTGCGGATACCTCAGCGTGGACATCAACATCTATCACTGGCTGCAGTGTCACAGGTCACTAGGTGTCTAGGCTCAGGCTGACCTTGGCTGTCTTCTGCCCAGGCAAGGAGCCTAATCCTTCCAAGGAAATGAGGACACGTGCTCACTGGCCGACATCCTTTCTTTCATCCACACAGCAGTCTAGATGAGGGTAAAGAGGCCAGGGAGGCCAGGTGAGGGCTGAGTGTGGGGCCTAAGGCTTCTTTCCCAATCACCATGGTGACAGCCACCGGAAGGCTGGACGGAACTTCTGACGGGGACGAGTCACAAACACTCAGCCAATAGGAGAGGTCCAGCCTAACCGGCCATTTCCGCAGAGCCCTCCATTTTACCCATGGACAGACAACGGCCCCTTGCGTCTTTGGCCACAAAATCGAGGGCACCCAGGGAATAACTTCACAGTAGGCAACCCCGGATGTGAACACGTTCGACACACTGGGACAGCAGGCAGGTACCTCTTTTCCACTTATGCTGGGATATCACTAGGCAAGGCGCCCTTCCTCAGCATCTGTGGCCTCTCTGTATGTGTTCACTCAGAGGAAACTCTTCATTCTACCCCTGAGACACATCACAAGTATGAGGGGCCTGAGAGAGAGCCTAGAGATGGAACGGGGGAGGCTTCTGGCTGTACTGCTTCCCCGTGGGGACAGAATAGCAGGTAGTCTCTCTGGAAGGTCTTAGCTTCTGTTGACTGACACGCGCAATACAGTAGGGGCGGACCCTGGCCAGGTGGAGCTTGTGGGCAGATGCAACCTCTCCGGCGACGAATAATTGCGCTGCTGCTTTGTATGGTGAAAACCTCCCCCCGCCAAGGGGGATGGGTAGAGAACATTGACCCACACCCGCCAGGGGCCTTTCCTGGGACTAAAGATCCCAACGTGGTCTCAACGTCGTCACCCTCTCAACACACACCTTTCCTGCACACGTAATCCTGCCTTTCTCCGTCAGGGCCCTATCCTACCAGGAAAAAAAGCAAGCCGCTCAAAAAGGCCGATGCCAGGGAAATCGAGGAAACACTGCCAGTTTCCAAATTTTTGCTGTCTACACGTCCCCGCCTCCGGTGCAAGGCTGCCTATGTGGCCGGGCTCCGAAGGCAAGGCCGAAATCCTGGCAGCCTGGGCCCCAGCAGTGCAATGGTTGATGGACGTGGGGACACGGATGACCCGTTCGCCACATACACGAGGGATCCTTGGGCCCTTCACTGGCTCGCCATTCAGCTCCACGACGTCCACTACTGGCCCTGGCCTTTGCTTTGGCTGGTGCCCCATTAAACGTGTGCTCCGGAGCGATGTTTCTCCACCCATCACTAGCATTCTGCCACCAGGGGATATGTCAGTGTGGGAGTCACCATTTGTCACTGGCAGCAGTGTCACAAGTCACTAGACTTCCAGCTACCCGCTGACCTAGGCTGCCTTCTGCCCCAGGCAAGGTCCCGAATCCTTTATCCCAGATGCTGACACCTGGGCACTGGCGGACATTGATTTTTATCAACACAGAGGTCTGAGTGAGGGTCAGAGGGCCAGGTAGGTGAAGTGAAGGCCAGGTGGGCGGGGCTAAGGCTTCTTTGCCATCACCATAGAGACAGTCCCCCCACCGCAAGAGTGGGCGGAGCTTGGGATGGGCCTGGTGACAAGACTGAGCCAATGGCAGAGATCCGGCCCGCCAGGCAGATGACACAGGGCCCTCCATTGTGACCTATGACCCCTAGTGGCCACAGGATTTGAGCACACCCCGGGAAAGGCTACGCAGGCACAAGGGAGCCCCTGGTGCGGACTGCTTCAGGGCATTGGCAGAGCACGCCAGGTACCTCTTTCCCACTTTCCTCAGGATATCAGTAGGCAAGGCATCCCCACTCAGCATCTCTTGCCTCTCTCTGTCTCTCTCTGCTTGTGTTCCTTCTCTGAAATCTCTTCCTTCTCCCCCTTGTCACTTCACACCTTGGAGTGCCTGACAGAGGGCCTTCAGACGAAAGAACAAAGGGGGAAGGCCTCTGGCTCTACTGCTTGCCCATGGGGAGAGAAGTTCTGGTAGTCTATCTGGAAGGTCTAGAGAGCAGTGATTGATTGGGGAGCTACATCACGGGCGGACCTGGCCAGGTGAAGCTCGCTGACAAGTGGCAGCCTCTCCGGAGACTACTAATTCCGCTGATAACATTCTATGCAAATAACCGGCTGAGTGCCATGGGCAGAAAACATTGACACATACCTGCCAGAGGCCTATTCTGGGTCTGAAGAGTCCACCCTGGTCTCCAGCAACTCATCATCTCAGCACACACTTTGCCTGCACGCGTGGAAACCGCCTCTCTCCACGAATGTCTTCACCTGCTAGGAAGCACACGATGTCACTCAGCCAAAGGAGAGCACAGGCAAAGTCAACTGAAGCCCCCATTTTCAAGATTTTGCCCTCTGCTGCTCCACAGCCTCCGGTGGCACACTGCATGTGCGTCACTTCTCGGTAGACAAGGACGAAATCCGGGCATCCAGGGCCCCAGCCGTCCACAGTCTACGGATGGCGGCATACGGATCACCTCTTTGCCTCGTACAGCAGGGAGGCCTGGGCCCTAGACTGGCTCCGCTAGAGCTCCACGACCTCAGCTATTTTCCCTGACCTTTGGCCCGTGCCCTCATGAGTGTGTCATCTCTACTTCCACTTCTCTTCCCACCACACTGAATCCGCCACCTGCGGATACCTGAGCGTGGACATCAACATCTATCACTGGCTGCAGTGTCACAGGTCACTAGGTGTCTAGGCTCAGGCTGACCTTGGCTGTCTTCTGCCCAGGCAAGGAGCCTAATCCTTCCAAGGAAATGAGGACACGTGCTCACTGGCCGACATCCTTTCTTTCATCCACACAGCAGTCTAGATGAGGGTAAAGAGGCCAGGGAGGCCAGGTGAGGGCTGAGTGTGGGGCCTAAGGCTTCTTTCCCAATCACCATGGTGACAGCCACCGGAAGGCTGGACGGAACTTCTGACGGGGACGAGTCACAAACACTCAGCCAATAGGAGAGGTCCAGCCTAACCGGCCATTTCCGCAGAGCCCTCCATTTTACCCATGGACAGACAACGGCCCCTTGCGTCTTTGGCCACAAAATCGAGGGCACCCAGGGAATAACTTCACAGTAGGCAACCCCGGATGTGAACACGTTCGACACACTGGGACAGCAGGCAGGTACCTCTTTTCCACTTATGCTGGGATATCACTAGGCAAGGCGCCCTTCCTCAGCATCTGTGGCCTCTCTGTATGTGTTCACTCAGAGGAAACTCTTCATTCTACCCCTGAGACACATCACAAGTATGAGGGGCCTGAGAGAGAGCCTAGAGATGGAACGGGGGAGGCTTCTGGCTGTACTGCTTCCCCGTGGGGACAGAATAGCAGGTAGTCTCTCTGGAAGGTCTTAGCTTCTGTTGACTGACACGCGCAATACAGTAGGGGCGGACCCTGGCCAGGTGGAGCTTGTGGGCAGATGCAACCTCTCCGGCGACGAATAATTGCGCTGCTGCTTTGTATGGTGAAAACCTCCCCCCGCCAAGGGGGATGGGTAGAGAACATTGACCCACACCCGCCAGGGGCCTTTCCTGGGACTAAAGATCCCAACGTGGTCTCAACGTCGTCACCCTCTCAACACACACCTTTCCTGCACACGTAATCCTGCCTTTCTCCGTCAGGGCCCTATCCTACCAGGAAAAAAAGCAAGCCGCTCAAAAAGGCCGATGCCAGGGAAATCGAGGAAACACTGCCAGTTTCCAAATTTTTGCTGTCTACACGTCCCCGCCTCCGGTGCAAGGCTGCCTATGTGGCCGGGCTCCGAAGGCAAGGCCGAAATCCTGGCAGCCTGGGCCCCAGCAGTGCAATGGTTGATGGACGTGGGGACACGGATGACCCGTTCGCCACATACACGAGGGATCCTTGGGCCCTTCACTGGCTCGCCATTCAGCTCCACGACGTCCACTACTGGCCCTGGCCTTTGCTTTGGCTGGTGCCCCATTAAACGTGTGCTCCGGAGCGATGTTTCTCCACCCATCACTAGCATTCTGCCACCAGGGGATATGTCAGTGTGGGAGTCACCATTTGTCACTGGCAGCAGTGTCACAAGTCACTAGACTTCCAGCTACCCGCTGACCTAGGCTGCCTTCTGCCCCAGGCAAGGTCCCGAATCCTTTATCCCAGATGCTGACACCTGGGCACTGGCGGACATTGATTTTTATCAACACAGAGGTCTGAGTGAGGGTCAGAGGGCCAGGTAGGTGAAGTGAAGGCCAGGTGGGCGGGGCTAAGGCTTCTTTGCCATCACCATAGAGACAGTCCCCCCACCGCAAGAGTGGGCGGAGCTTGGGATGGGCCTGGTGACAAGACTGAGCCAATGGCAGAGATCCGGCCCGCCAGGCAGATGACACAGGGCCCTCCATTGTGACCTATGACCCCTAGCGGCCACAGGATTTGAGCACAGCCCGGGAAAGGCTACGCAGGCACAAGGGAGCCCCTGGTGCGGACTGCTTCAGGGCATTGGCAGAGCACGCCAGGTACCTCTTTCCCACTTTCCTCAGGATATCAGTAGGCAAGGCATCCCCACTCAGCATCTCTTGCCTCTCTCTGTCTCTCTCTGCTTGTGTTCCTTCTCTGAAATCTCTTCCTTCTCCCCCTTGTCACTTCACACCTTGGAGTGCCTGACAGAGGGCCTTGAGACGAAAGAACAAAGGGGGAAGGCCTCTGGCTCTACTGCTTGCCCATGGGGAGAGAAGTTCTGGTAGTCTATCTGGAAGGTCTAGAGAGCAGTGATTGATTGGGGAGCTACATCATGGGCGGACCTGGCCAGGTGAAGTTCGCTGACAAGTGGCAGCCTCTCCGGAGACTACTAATTCCGCTGATAACATTCTATGCAAATAACCGGCTGAGTGCCATGGGCAGAAAACATTGACACATACCTGCCAGAGGCCTATTCTGGGTCTGAAGAGTCCACCCTGGTCTCCAGCAACTCATCATCTCAGCACACACTTTGCCTGCACGCGTGGAAACCGCCTCTCTCCACGAATGTCTTCACCTGCTAGGAAGCACACGATGTCACTCAGCCAAAGGAGAACACAGGCAAAGTCAACTGAAGCCCCCATTTTCAAGACTTTGCCCTCTGCTGCTCCACAGCCTCCGGTGGCACACTGCATGTGCGTCACTTCTCGGTAGACAAGGACGAAATCCGGGCATCCAGGGCCCAGCCGTCCACAGTCTACGGCTGGTGGCATATGGATCACCTCTTTGCCTCGTACAGCAGGGAGGCCTGGGCCCTAGACTGGCTCCGCTAGAGCTCCACGACCTCAGCTATTTTCCCTGACCTATGGCCCGTGCCCTCGTGAGTGTGTCATCTCTACTTCCACTTCTCTTCCCACCACACTGAATCCGCCACCTGCGGATACCTCAGCGTGGACATCAACATCTATCACTGGCTGCAGTGTCACAGGTCACTAGGTGTCTAGGCTCAGGCTGACCTTGGCTGTCTTCTGCCCAGGCAAGGAGCCTAATCCTTCCAAGGAAATGAGGACACGTGCTCACTGGCCGACATCCTTTCTTTCATCCACACAGCGGTCTAGATGAGGGTAAAGAGGCCAGGGAGGCCAGGTGAGGGCTGAGTGTGGGGCCTAAGGCTTCTTTCCCAATCACCATGGTGACAGCCACCGGAAGGCTGGGCGGAACTTCTGACGGGGACGAGTCACAAACACTCAGCCAATAGGAGAGGTCCAGCCTAACCGGCCAGTTCCGCAGAGCCCTCCATTTTACCCATGGACAGACAACGGCCCCTTGCGTCTTTGGCCACAAAATCGAGGGCACCCAGGGAATAACTTCACAGTAGGCAACCCCGGATGTGAACACGTTCGACACACTGGGACAGCAGGCAGGTACCTCTTTTCCACTTATGCTGGGATATCACTAGGCAAGGCGCCCTTCCTCAGCATCTGTGGCCTCTCTGTATGTGTTCACTCAGAGGAAACTCTTCATTCTACCCCTGAGACACATCACAAGTATGAGGGGCCTGAGAGAGAGCCTAGAGATGGAACGGGGGAGGCTTCTGGCTGTACTGCTTCCCCGTGGGGACAGAATAGCAGGTAGTCTCTCTGGAAGGTCTTAGCTTCTGTTGACTGACACGCGCAATACAGTAGGGGCGGACCCTGGCCAGGTGGAGCTTGTGGGCAGATGCAACCTCTCCGGCGACGAATAATTGCGCTGCTGCTTTGTATGGTGAAAACCTCCCCCCGCCAAGGGGGATGGGTAGAGAACATTGACCCACACCCGCCAGGGGCCTTTCCTGGGACTAAAGATCCCAACGTGGTCTCAACGTCGTCACCCTCTCAACACAAACCTTTCCTGCACACGTAATCCTGCCTTTCTCCGTCAGGGCCCTATCCTACCAGGAAAAAAAGCAAGCCGCTCAAAAAGGCCGATGCCAGGGAAATCGAGGAAACACTGCCAGTTTCCAAATTTTTGCTGTCTACACGTCCCCGCCTCCGGTGCAAGGCTGCCTATGTGGCCGGGCTCCGAAGGCAAGGCCGAAATCCTGGCAGCCTGGGCCCCAGCAGTGCAATGGTTGATGGACGTGGGGACACGGATGACCCGTTCGCCACATACACGAGGGATCCTTGGGCCCTTCACTGGCTCGCCATTCAGCTCCACGACGTCCACTACTGGCCCTGGCCTTTGCTGTGGCTGGTGCCCCATTAAACGTGTGCTCCGGAGCGATGTTTCTCCACCCATCACTAGCATTCTGCCACCAGGGGATATGTCAGTGTGCGAGTCACCATTTGTCACTGGCAGCAGTGTCACAAGTCACTAGACTTCCAGCTACCCGCTGACCTAGGCTGCCTTCTGCCCCAGGCAAGGTCCCGAATCCTTTATCCCAGATGCTGACACCTGGGCACTGGCGGACATTGATTTTTATCAACACAGAGGTCTGAGTGAGGGTCAGAGGGCCAGGTAGGTGAAGTGAAGGCCAGGTGGGCGGGGCTAAGGCTTCTTTGCCATCACCATAGAGACAGTCCCCCCACCGCAAGAGTGGGCGGAGCTTGGGATGGGCCTGGTGACAAGACTGAGCCAATGGCAGAGATCCGGCCCGCCAGGCAGATGACACAGGGCCCTCCATTGTGACCTATGACCCCTAGTGGCCACAGGATTTGAGCACACCCCGGGAAAGGCTACGCAGGCACAAGGGAGCCCCTGGTGCGGACTGCTTCAGGGCATTGGCAGAGCACGCCAGGTACCTCTTTCCCACTTTCCTCAGGATATCAGTAGGCAAGGCATCCCCACTCAGCATCTCTTGCCTCTCTCTGTCTCTCTCTGCTTGTGTTCCTTCTCTGAAATCTCTTCCTTCTCCCCCTTGTCACTTCACACCTTGGAGTGCCTGACAGAGGGCCTTCAGACGAAAGAACAAAGGGGGAAGGCCTCTGGCTCTACTGCTTGCCCATGGGGAGAGAAGTTCTGGTAGTCTATCTGGAAGGTCTAGAGAGCAGTGATTGATTGGGGAGCTACATCACGGGCGGACCTGGGCAGGTGAAGCTCGCTGACAAGTGGCAGCCTCTCCGGAGACTACTAATTCCGCTGATAACATTCTATGCAAATAACCGGCTGAGTGCCATGGGCAGAAAACATTGACACATACCTGCCAGAGGCCTATTCTGGGTCTGAAGAGTCCACCCTGGTCTCCAGCAACTCATCATCTCAGCACACACTTTGCCTGCACGCGTGGAAACCGCCTCTCTCCACGAATGTCTTCACCTGCTAGGAAGCACACGATGTCACTCAGCCAAAGGAGAGCACAGGCAAAGTCAACTGAAGCCCCCATTTTCAAGATTTTGCCCTCTGCTGCTCCACAGCCTCCGGTGGCACACTGCATGTGCGTCACTTCTCGGTAGACAAGGACGAAATCCGGGCATCCAGGGCCCCAGCCGTCCACAGTCTACGGATGGCGGCATATGGATCACCTCTTTGCCTCGTACAGCAGGGAGGCCTGGGCCCTAGACTGGCTCCGCTAGAGCTCCACGACCTCAGCTATTTTCCCTGACCTTTGGCCCGTGCCCTCGTGAGTGTGTCATCTCTACTTCCACTTCTCTTCCCACCACACTGAATCCGCCACCTGCGGATACCTGAGCGTGGACATCAACATCTATCACTGGCTGCAGTGTCACAGGTCACTAGGTGTCTAGGCTCAGGCTGACCTTGGCTGTCTTCTGCCCAGGCAAGGAGCCTAATCCTTCCAAGGAAATGAGGACACGTGCTCACTGGCCGACATCCTTTCTTTCATCCACACAGCGGTCTAGATGAGGGTAAAGAGGCCAGGGAGGCCAGGTGAGGGCTGAGTGTGGGGCCTAAGGCTTCTTTCCCAATCACCATGGTGACAGCCACCGGAAGGCTGGGCGGAACTTCTGACGGGGACGAGTCACAAACACTCAGCCAATAGGAGAGGTCCAGCCTAACCGGCCAGTTCCGCAGAGCCCTCCATTTTACCCATGGACAGACAACGGCCCCTTGCGTCTTTGGCCACAAAATCGAGGGCACCCAGGGAATAACTTCACAGTAGGCAACCCCGGATGTGAACACGTTCGACACACTGTTACAGCAGGCAGGTGCCTCTTTTCCACTTATGCTGGGATATCACTAGGCAAGGCACCCTTCCTCAGCATCTGTGGCCTCTCTGTATGTGTTCACTCAGAGGAAACTCTTCATTCTACCCCTGAGACACATCACAAGTATGAGGGGCCTGAGAGAGAGCCTAGAGATGGAACGGGGGAGGCTTCTGGCTGTACTGCTTCCCCGTGGGGACAGAATAGCAGGTAGTCTCTCTGGAAGGTCTTAGCTTCTGTTGACTGACACGCGCAATACAGTAGGGGCGGACCCTGGCCAGGTGGAGCTTGTGGGCAGATGCAACCTCTCCGGCGACGAATAATTGCGCTGCTGCTTTGTATGGTGAAAACCTCCCCCCGCCAAGGGGGATGGGTAGAGAACATTGACCCACACCCGCCAGGGGCCTTTCCTGGGACTAAAGATCCCAACGTGGTCTCAACGTCGTCACCCTCTCAACACACACCTTTCCTGCACACGTAATCCTGCCTTTCTCCGTCAGGGCCCTATCCTACCAGGAAAAAAAGCAAGCCGCTCAAAAAGGCCGATGCCAGGGAAATCGAGGAAACACTGCCAGTTTCCAAATTTTTGCTGTCTACACGTCCCCGCCTCCGGTGCAAGGCTGCCTATGTGGCCGGGCTCCGAAGGCAAGGCCGAAATCCTGGCAGCCTGGGCCCCAGCAGTGCAATGGTTGATGGACGTGGGGACACGGATGACCCGTTCGCCACATACACGAGGGATCCTTGGGCCCTTCACTGGCTCGCCATTCAGCTCCACGACGTCCACTACTGGCCCTGGCCTTTGCTTTGGCTGGTGCCCCATTAAACGTGTGCTCCGGAGCGATGTTTCTCCACCCATCACTAGCATTCTGCCACCAGGGGATATGTCAGTGTGGGAATCACCATTTGTCACTGGCAGCAGTGTCACAAGTCACTAGACTTCCAGCTACCCGCTGACCTAGGCTGCCTTCTGCCCCAGGCAAGGTCCCGAATCCTTTATCCCAGATGCTGACACCTGGGCACTGGCGGACATTGATTTTTATCAACACAGAGGTCTGAGTGAGGGTCAGAGGGCCAGGTAGGTGAAGTGAAGGCCAGGTGGGCGGGGCTAAGGCTTCTTTGCCATCACCATAGAGACAGTCCCCCCACCGCAAGAGTGGGCGGAGCTTGGGATGGGCCTGGTGACAAGACTGAGCCAATGGCAGAGATCCGGCCCGCCAGGCAGATGACACAGGGCCCTCCATTGTGACCTATGACCCCTAGTGGCCACAGGATTTGAGCACACCCCGGGAAAGGCTACGCAGGCACAAGGGAGCCCCTGGTGCGGACTGCTTCAGGGCATTGGCAGAGCACGCCAGGTACCTCTTTCCCACTTTCCTCAGGATATCAGTAGGCAAGGCATCCCCACTCAGCATCTCTTGCCTCTCTCTGTCTCTCTCTGCTTGTGTTCCTTCTCTGAAATCTCTTCCTTCTCCCCCTTGTCACTTCACACCTTGGAGTGCCTGACAGAGGGCCTTCAGACGAAAGAACAAAGGGGGAAGGCCTCTGGCTCTACTGCTTGCCCATGGGGAGAGAAGTTCTGGTAGTCTATCAGGAAGGTCTAGAGAGCAGTGATTGATTGGGGAGCTACATCACGGGCGGACCTGACCAGGTGAAGCTCGCTGACAAGTGGCAGCCTCTCCGGAGACTACTAATTCCGCTGATAACATTCTATGCAAATAACCGGCTGAGTGCCATGGGCAGAAAACATTGACACATACCTGCCAGAGGCCTATTCTGGGTCTGAAGAGTCCACCCTGGTCTCCAGCAACTCATCATCTCAGCACACACTTTGCCTGCACGCGTGGAAACCGCCTCTCTCCACGAATGTCTTCACCTGCTAGGAAGCACACGATGTCACTCAGCCAAAGGAGAGCACAGGCAAAGTCAACTGAAGCCCCCATTTTCAAGATTTTGCCCTCTGCTGCTCCACAGCCTCCGGTGGCACACTGCATGTGCGTCACTTCTCGGTAGACAAGGACGAAATCCGGGCATCCAGGGCCCCAGCCGTCCACAGTCTACGGATGGCGGCATATGGATCACCTCTTTGCCTCGTACAGCAGGGAGGCCTGGGCCCTAGACTGGCTCCGCTAGAGCTCCACGACCTCAGCTATTTTCCCTGACCTTTGGCCCGTGCCCTCGTGAGTGTGTCATCTCTACTTCCACTTCTCTTCCCACCACACTGAATCCGCCACCTGCGGATACCTCAGCGTGGACATCAACATCTATCACTGGCTGCAGTGTCACAGGTCACTAGGTGTCTAGGCTCAGGCTGACCTTGGCTGTCTTCTGCCCAGGCAAGGAGCCTAATCCTTCCAAGGAAATGAGGACACGTGCTCACTGGCCGACATCCTTTCTTTCATCCACACAGCGGTCTAGATGAGGGTAAAGAGGCAAGGGAGGCCAGGTGAGGGCTGAGTGTGGGGCCTAAGGCTTCTTTCCCAATCACCATGGTGACAGCCACCGGAAGGCTGGGCGGAACTTCTGACGGGGACGAGTCACAAACACTCAGCCAATAGGAGAGGTCCAGCCTAACCGGCCAGTTCCGCAGAGCCCTCCATTTTACCCATGGACAGACAACGGCCCCTTGCGTCTTTGGCCACAAAATCGAGGGCACCCAGGGAATAACTTCACAGTAGGCAACCCCGGATGTGAACACGTTCGACACACTGGGACAGCAGGCAGGTACCTCTTTTCCACTTATGCTGGGATATCACTAGGCAAGGCGCCCTTCCTCAGCATCTGTGGCCTCTCTGTATGTGTTCACTCAGAGGAAACTCTTCATTCTACCCCTGAGACACATCACAAGTATGAGGGGCCTGAGAGAGAGCCTAGAGATGGAACGGGGGAGGCTTCTGGCTGTACTGCTTCCCCGTGGGGACAGAATAGCAGGTAGTCTCTCTGGAAGGTCTTAGCTTCTGTTGACTGACACGCGCAATACAGTAGGGGCGGACCCTGGCCAGGTGGAGCTTGTGGGCAGATGCAACCTCTCCGGCGACGAATAATTGCGCTGCTGCTTTGTATGGTGAAAACCTCCCCCCGCCAAGGGGGATGGGTAGAGAACATTGACCCACACCCGCCAGGGGCCTTTCCTGGGACTAAAGATCCCAACGTGGTCTCAACGTCGTCACCCTCTCAACACACACCTTTCCTGCACACGTAATCCTGCCTTTCTCCGTCAGGGCCCTATCCTACCAGGAAAAAAAGCAAGCCGCTCAAAAAGGCCGATGCCAGGGAAATCGAGGAAACACTGCCAGTTTCCAAATTTTTGCTGTCTACACGTCCCTACCTCCGGTGCAAGGCTGCCTATGTGGCCGGGCTCCGAAGGCAAGGCCGAAATCCTGGCAGCCTGGGCCCCAGCAGTGCAATGGTTGATGGACGTGGGGACACGGATGACCCGTTCGCCACATACACGAGGGATCCTTGGGCCCTTCACTGGCTCGCCATTCAGCTCCACGACGTCCACTACTGGCCCTGGCCTTTGCTTTGGCTGGTGCCCCATTAAACGTGTGCTCCGGAGCGATGTTTCTCCACCCATCACTAGCATTCTGCCACCAGGGGATATGTCAGTGTGGGAGTCACCATTTGTCACTGGCAGCAGTGTCACAAGCCACTAGACTTCCAGCTACCCGCTGACCTAGGCTGCCTTCTGCCCCAGGCAAGGTCCCGAATCCTTTATCCCAGATGCTGACACCTGGGCACTGGCGGACATTGATTTTTATCAACACAGAGGTCTGAGTGAGGGTCAGAGGGCCAGGTAGGTGAAGTGAAGGCCAGGTGGGCGGGGCTAAGGCTTCTTTGCCATCACCATAGAGACAGTCCCCCCACCGCAAGAGTGGGCGGAGCTTGGGATGGGCCTGGTGACAAGACTGAGCCAATGGCAGAGATCCGGCCCGCCAGGCAGATGACACAGGGCCCTCCATTGTGACCTATGACCCCTAGTGGCCACAGGATTTGAGCACACCCCGGGAAAGGCTACGCAGGCACAAGGGAGCCCCTGGTGCGGACTGCTTCAGGGCATTGGCAGAGCACGCCAGGTACCTCTTTCCCACTTTCCTCAGGATATCAGTAGGCAAGGCATCCCCACTCAGCATCTCTTGCCTCTCTCTGTCTCTCTCTGCTTGTGTTCCTTCTCTGAAATCTCTTCCTTCTCCCCCTTGTCACTTCACACCTTGGAGTGCCTGACAGAGGGCCTTCAGACGAAAGAACAAAGGGGGAAGGCCTCTGGCTCTACTGCTTGCCCATGGGGAGAGAAGTTCTGGTAGTCTATCTGGAAGGTCTAGAGAGCAGTGATTGATTGGGGAGCTACATCACGGGCGGACCTGGGCAGGTGAAGCTCGCTGACAAGTGGCAGCCTCTCCGGAGACTACTAATTCCGCTGATAACATTCTATGCAAATAACCGGCTGAGTGCCATGGGCAGAAAACATTGACACATACCTGCCAGAGGCCTATTCTGGGTCTGAAGAGTCCACCCTGGTCTCCAGCAACTCATCATCTCAGCACACACTTTGCCTGCACGCGTGGAAACCGCCTCTCTCCACGAATGTCTTCACCTGCTAGGAAGCACACGATGTCACTCAGCCAAAGGAGAGCACAGGCAAAGTCAACTGAAGCCCCCATTTTCAAGATTTTGCCCTCTGCTGCTCCACAGCCTCCGGTGGCACACTGCATGTGCGTCACTTCTCGGTAGACAAGGACGAAATCCGGGCATCCAGGGCCCCAGCCGTCCACAGTCTACGGATGGCGGCATATGGATCACCTCTTTGCCTCGTACAGCAGGGAGGCCTGGGCCCTAGACTGGCTCCGCTAGAGCTCCACGACCTCAGCTATTTTCCCTGACCTTTGGCCCGTGCCCTCGTGAGTGTGTCATCTCTACTTCCACTTCTCTTCCCACCACACTGAATCCGCCACCTGCGGATACCTCAGCGTGGACATCAACATCTATCACTGGCTGCAGTGTCACAGGTCACTAGGTGTCTAGGCTCAGGCTGACCTTGGCTGTCTTCTGCCCAGGCAAGGAGCCTAATCCTTCCAAGGAAATGAGGACACGTGCTCACTGGCCGACATCCTTTCTTTCATCCACACAGCGGTCTAGATGAGGGTAAAGAGGCCAGGGAGGCCAGGTGAGGGCTGAGTGTGGGGCCTAAGGCTTCTTTCCCAATCACCATGGTGACAGCCACCGGAAGGCTGGGCGGAACTTCTGACGGGGACGAGTCACAAACACTCAGCCAATAGGAGAGGTCCAGCCTAACCGGCCAGTTCCGCAGAGCCCTCCATTTTACCCATGGACAGACAACGGCCCCTTGCGTCTTTGGCCACAAAATCGAGGGCACCCAGGGAATAACTTCACAGTAGGCAACCCCGGATGTGAACACGTTCGACACACTGGGACAGCAGGCAGGTACCTCTTTTCCACTTATGCTGGGATATCACTAGGCAAGGCGCCCTTCCTCAGCATCTGTGGCCTCTCTGTATGTGTTCACTCAGAGGAAACTCTTCATTCTACCCCTGAGACACATCACAAGTATGAGGGGCCTGAGAGAGAGCCTAGAGATGGAACGGGGGAGGCTTCTGGCTGTACTGCTTCCCCGTGGGGACAGAATAGCAGGTAGTCTCTCTGGAAGGTCTTAGCTTCTGTTGACTGACACGCGCAATACAGTAGGGGCGGACCCTGGCCAGGTGGAGCTTGTGGGCAGATGCAACCTCTCCGGCGACGAATAATTGCGCTGCTGCTTTGTATGGTGAAAACCTCCCCCCGCCAAGGGGGATGGGTAGAGAACATTGACCCACACCCGCCAGGGGCCTTTCCTGGGACTAAAGATCCCAAAGTGGTCTCAACGTCGTCACCCTCTCAACACACACCTTTCCTGCACACGTAATCCTGCCTTTCTCCGTCAGGGCCCTATCCTACCAGGAAAAAAAGCAAGCCGCTCAAAAAGGCCGATGCCAGGGAAATCGAGGAAACACTGCCAGTTTCCAAATTTTTGCTGTCTACACGTCCCCGCCTCCGGTGCAAGGCTGCCTATGTGGCCGGGCTCCGAAGGCAAGGCCGAAATCCTGGCAGCCTGGGCCCCAGCAGTGCAATGGTTGATGGACGTGGGGACACGGATGACCCGTTCGCCACATACACGAGGGATCCTTGGGCCCTTCACTGGCTCGCCATTCAGCTCCACGACGTCCACTACTGGCCCTGGCCTTTGCTTTGGCTGGTGCCCCATTAAACGTGTGCTCCGGAGCGATGTTTCTCCACCCATCACTAGCATTCTGCCACCAGGGGATATGTCAGTGTGGGAATCACCATTTGTCGCTGGCAGCAGTGTCACAAGTCACTAGACTTCCAGCTACCCGCTGACCTAGGCTGCCTTCTGCCCCAGGCAAGGTCCCGAATCCTTTATCCCAGATGCTGACACCTGGGCACTGGCGGACATTGATTTTTATCAACACAGAGGTCTGAGTGAGGGTCAGAGGGCCAGGTAGGTGAAGTGAAGGCCAGGTGGGCGGGGCTAAGGCTTCTTTGCCATCACCATAGAGAAAGTCCCCCCACCGCAAGAGTGGGCGGAGCTTGGGATGGGCCTGGTGACAAGACTGAGCCAATGGCAGAGATCCGGCCCGCCAGGCAGATGACACAGGGCCCTCCATTGTGACCTATGACCCCTAGCGGCCACAGGATTTGAGCACACCCCGGGAAAGGCTACGCAGGCACAAGGGAGCCCCTGGTGCGGACTGCTTCAGGGCATTGGCAGAGCACGCCAGGTACCTCTTTCCCACTTTCCTCAGGATATCAGTAGGCAAGGCATCCCCACTCAGCATCTCTTGCCTCTCTCTGTCTCTCTCTGCTTGTGTTCCTTCTCTGAAATCTCTTCCTTCTCCCCCTTGTCACTTCACACCTTGGAGTGCCTGACAGAGGGCCTTCAGACGAAAGAACAAAGGGGGAAGGCCTCTGGCTCTAGTGCTTGCCCATGGGGAGAGAAGTTCTGGTAGTCTATCAGGAAGGTCTAGAGAGCAGTGATTGATTGGGGAGCTACATCACGGGCGGACCTGACCAGGTGAAGCTCGCTGACAAGTGGCAGCCTCTCCGGAGACTACTAATTCCGCTGATAACATTCTATGCAAATAACCGGCTGAGTGCCATGGGCAGAAAACATTGACACATACCTGCCAGAGGCCTATTCTGGGTCTGAAGAGTCCACCCTGGTCTCCAGCAACTCATCATCTCAGCACACACTTTGCCTGCACGCGTGGAAACCGCCTCTCTCCACGAATGTCTTCACCTGCTAGGAAGCACACGATGTCACTCAGCCAAAGGAGAGCACAGGCAAAGTCAACTGAAGCCCCCATTTTCAAGATTTTGCCCTCTGCTGCTCCACAGCCTCCGGTGGCACACTGCATGTGCGTCACTTCTCGGTAGACAAGGACGAAATCCGGGCATCCAGGGCCCCAGCCGTCCACAGTCTACGGATGGCGGCATATGGATCACCTCTTTGCCTCGTACAGCAGGGAGGCCTGGGCCCTAGACTGGCTCCGCTAGAGCTCCACGACCTCAGCTATTTTCCCTGACCTTTGGCCCGTGCCCTCGTGAGTGTGTCATCTCTACTTCCACTTCTCTTCCCACCACACTGAATCCGCCACCTGCGGATACCTCAGCGTGGACATCAACATCTATCACTGGCTGCAGTGTCACAGGTCACTAGGTGTCTAGGCTCAGGCTGACCTTGGCTGTCTTCTGCCCAGGCAAGGAGCCTAATCCTTCCAAGGAAATGAGGACACGTGCTCACTGGCCGACATCCTTTCTTTCATCCACACAGCGGTCTTTTTTTTTTTTTTTTCAGCGGTCTAGATGAGGGTAAAGAGGCCAGGGAGGCCAGGTGAGGGCTGAGTGTGGGGCCTAAGGCTTCTTTCCCAATCACCATGGTGACAGCCACCGGAAGGCTGGGCGGAACTTCTGACGGCGACGAGTCACAAACACTCAGCCAATAGGAGAGGTCCAGCCTAACCGGCCAGTTCCGCAGAGCCCTCCATTTTACCCATGGACAGACAACGGCCCCTTGCGTCTTTGGCCACAAAATCGAGGGCACCCAGGGAATAACTTCACAGTAGGCAACCCCGGATGTGAACACGTTCGACACACTGGGACAGCAGGCAGGTACCTCTTTTCCACTTATGCTGGGATATCACTAGGCAAGGCGCCCTTCCTCAGCATCTGTGGCCTCTCTGTATGTGTTCACTCAGAGGAAACTCTTCATTCTACCCCTGAGACACATCACAAGTATGAGGGGCCTGAGAGAGAGCCTAGAGATGGAACGGGGGAGGCTTCTGGCTGTACTGCTTCCCCGTGGGGACAGAATAGCAGGCAGTCTCTCTGGAAGGTCTTAGCTTCTGTTGACTGACACGCGCAATACAGTAGGGGCGGACCCTGGCCAGGTGGAGCTTGTGGGCAGATGCAACCTCTCCGGCGACGAATAATTGCGCTGCTGCTTTGTATGGTGAAAACCTCCCCCCGCCAAGGGGGATGGGTAGAGAACATTGACCCACACCCGCCAGGGGCCTTTCCTGGGACTAAAGATCCCAACGTGGTCTCAACGTCGTCACCCTCTCAACACACACCTTTCCTGCACACGTAATCCTGCCTTTCTCCGTCAGGGCCCTATCCTACCAGGAAAAAAAGCAAGCCGCTCAAAAAGGCCGATGCCAGGGAAATCGAGGAAACACTGCCAGTTTCCAAATTTTTGCTGTCTACACGTCCCCGCCTCCGGTGCAAGGCTGCCTATGTGGCCGGGCTCCGAAGGCAAGGCCGAAATCCTGGCAGCCTGGGCCCCAGCAGTGCAATGGTTGATGGACGTGGGGACACGGATGACCCGTTCGCCACATACACGAGGGATCCTTGGGCCCTTCACTGGCTCGCCATTCAGCTCCACGACGTCCACTACTGGCCCTGGCCTTTGCTTTGGCTGGTGCCCCATTAAACGTGTGCTCCGGAGCGATGTTTCTCCACCCATCACTAGCATTCTGCCACCAGGGGATATGTCAGTGTGCGAGTCACCATTTGTCACTGGCAGCAGTGTCACAAGTCACTAGACTTCCAGCTACCCGCTGACCTAGGCTGCCTTCTGCCCCAGGCAAGGTCCCGAATCCTTTATCCCAGATGCTGACACCTGGGCACTGGCGGACATTGATTTTTATCAACACAGAGGTCTGAGTGAGGGTCAGAGGGCCAGGTAGGTGAAGTGAAGGCCAGGTGGGCGGGGCTAAGGCTTCTTTGCCATCACCATAGAGACAGTCCCCCCACCGCAAGAGTGGGCGGAGCTTGGGATGGGCCTGGTGACAAGACTGAGCCAATGGCAGAGATCCGGCCCGCCAGGCAGATGACACAGGGCCCTCCATTGTGACCTATGACCCCTAGCGGCCACAGGATTTGAGCACACCCCGGGAAAGGCTACGCAGGCACAAGGGAGCCCCTGGTGCGGACTGCTTCAGGGCATTGGCAGAGCACGCCAGGTACCTCTTTCCCACTTTCCTCAGGATATCAGTAGGCAAGGCATCCCCACTCAGCATCTCTTGCCTCTCTCTGTCTCTCTCTGCTTGTGTTCCTTCTCTGAAATCTCTTCCTTCTCCCCCTTGTCACTTCACACCTTGGAGTGCCTGACAGAGGGCCTTCAGACGAAAGAACAAAGGGGGAAGGCCTCTGGCTCTACTGCTTGCCCATGGGGAGAGAAGTTCTGGTAGTCTATCTGGAAGGTCTAGAGAGCAGTGATTGATTGGGGAGCTACATCACGGGCGGACCTGGCCAGGTGAAGCTCGCTGACAAGTGGCAGCCTCTCCGGAGACTACTAATTCCGCTGATAACATTCTATGCAAATAACCGGCTGAGTGCCATGGGCAGAAAACATTGACACATACCTGCCAGAGGCCTATTCTGGGTCTGAAGAGTCCACCCTGGTCTCCAGCAACTCATCATCTCAGCACACACTTTGCCTGCACGCGTGGAAACCGCCTCTCTCCACGAATGTCTTCACCTGCTAGGAAGCACACGATGTCACTCAGCCAAAGGAGAACACAGGCAAAGTCAACTGAAGCCCCCATTTTCAAGACTTTGCCCTCTGCTGCTCCACAGCCTCCGGTGGCACACTGCATGTGCGTCACTTCTCGGTAGACAAGGACGAAATCCGGGCATCCAGGGCCCCAGCCGTCCACAGTCTACGGATGGCGGCATATGGATCACCTCTTTGCCTCGTACAGCAGGGAGGCCTGGGCCCTAGACTGGCTCCGCTAGAGCTCCACGACCTCAGCTATTTTCCCTGACCTTTGGCCCGTGCCCTCGTGAGTGTGTCATCTCTACTTCCACTTCTCTTCCCACCACACTGAATCCGCCACCTGCGGATACCTGAGCGTGGACATCAACATCTATCACTGGCTGCAGTGTCACAGGTCACTAGGTGTCTAGGCTCAGGCTGACCTTGGCTGTCTTCTGCCCAGGCAAGGAGCCTAATCCTTCCAAGGAAATGAGGACACGTGCTCACTGGCCGACATCCTTTCTTTCATCCACACAGCGGTCTAGATGAGGGTAAAGAGGCCAGGGAGGCCAGGTGAGGGCTGAGTGTGGGGCCTAAGGCTTCTTTCCCAATCACCATGGTGACAGCCACCGGAAGGCTGGGCGGAACTTCTGACGGGGACGAGTCACAAACACTCAGCCAATAGGAGAGGTCCAGCCTAACCGGCCAGTTCCGCAGAGCCCTCCATTTTACCCATGGACAGACAACGGCCCCTTGCGTCTTTGGCCACAAAATCGAGGGCACCCAGGGAATAACTTCACAGTAGGCAACCCCGGATGTGAACACGTTCGACACACTGGGACAGCAGGCAGGTACCTCTTTTCCACTTATGCTGGGATATCACTAGGCAAGGCGCCCTTCCTCAGCATCTGTGGCCTCTCTGTATGTGTTCACTCAGAGGAAACTCTTCATTCTACCCCTGAGACACATCACAAGTATGAGGGGCCTGAGAGAGAGCCTAGAGATGGAACGGGGGAGGCTTCTGGCTGTACTGCTTCCCTGTGGGGACAGAATAGCAGGTAGTCTCTCTGGAAGGTCTTAGCTTCTGTTGACTGACACGCGCAATACAGTAGGGGCGGACCCTGGCCAGGTGGAGCTTGTGGGCAGATGCAACCTCTCCGGCGACGAATAATTGCGCTGCTGCTTTGTATGGTGAAAACCTCCCCCCGCCAAGGGGGATGGGTAGAGAACATTGACCCACACCCGCCAGGGGCCTTTCCTGGGACTAAAGATCCCAACGTGGTCTCAACGTCGTCACCCTCTCAACACACACCTTTCCTGCACACGTAATCCTGCCTTTCTCCGTCAGGGCCCTATCCTACCAGGAAAAAAAGCAAGCCGCTCAAAAAGGCCGATGCCAGGGAAATCGAGGAAACACTGCCAGTTTCCAAATTTTTGCTGTCTACACGTCCCCGCCTCCGGTGCAAGGCTGCCTATGTGGCCGGGCTCCGAAGGCAAGGCCGAAATCCTGGCAGCCTGGGCCCCAGCAGTGCAATGGTTGATGGACGTGGGGACACGGATGACCCGTTCGCCACATACACGAGGGATCCTTGGGCCCTTCACTGGCTCGCCATTCAGCTCCACGACGTCCACTACTGGCCCTGGCCTTTGCTGTGGCTGGTGCCCCATTAAACGTGTGCTCCGGAGCGATGTTTCTCCACCCATCACTAGCATTCTGCCACCAGGGGATATGTCAGTGTGCGAGTCACCATTTGTCACTGGCAGCAGTGTCACAAGTCACTAGACTTCCAGCTACCCGCTGACCTAGGCTGCCTTCTGCCCCAGGCAAGGTCCCGAATCCTTTATCCCAGATGCTGACACCTGGGCACTGGCGGACATTGATTTTTATCAACACAGAGGTCTGAGTGAGGGTCAGAGGGCCAGGTAGGTGAAGTGAAGGCCAGGTGGGCGGGGCTAAGGCTTCTTTGCCATCACCATAGAGACAGTCCCCCCACCGCAAGAGTGGGCGGAGCTTGGGATGGGCCTGGTGACAAGACTGAGCCAATGGCAGAGATCCGGCCCGCCAGGCAGATGACACAGGGCCCTCCATTGTGACCTATGACCCCTAGTGGCCACAGGATTTGAGCACACCCCGGGAAAGGCTACGCAGGCACAAGGGAGCCCCTGGTGCGGACTGCTTCAGGGCATTGGCAGAGCACGCCAGGTACCTCTTTCCCACTTTCCTCAGGATATCAGTAGGCAAGGCATCCCCACTCAGCATCTCTTGCCTCTCTCTGTCTCTCTCTGCTTGTGTTCCTTCTCTGAAATCTCTTCCTTCTCCCCCTTGTCACTTCACACCTTGGAGTGCCTGACAGAGGGCCTTCAGACGAAAGAACAAAGGGGGAAGGCCTCTGGCTCTACTGCTTGCCCATGGGGAGAGAAGTTCTGGTAGTCTATCTGGAAGGTCTAGAGAGCAGTGATTGATTGGGGAGCTACATCACGGGCGGACCTGGCCAGGTGAAGCTCGCTGACAAGTGGCAGCCTCTCCGGAGACTACTAATTCCGCTGATAACATTCTATGCAAATAACCGGCTGAGTGCCATGGGCAGAAAACATTGACACATACCTGCCAGAGGCCTATTCTGGGTCTGAAGAGTCCACCCTGGTCTCCAGCAACTCATCATCTCAGCACACACTTTGCCTGCACGCGTGGAAACCGCCTCTCTCCATGAATGTCTTCACCTGCTAGGAAGCACACGATGTCACTCAGCCAAAGGAGAGCACAGGCAAAGTCAACTGAAGCCCCCATTTTCAAGATTTTGCCCTCTGCTGCTCCACAGCCTCCGGTGGCACACTGCATGTGCGTCACTTCTCGGTAGACAAGGACGAAATCCGGGCATCCAGGGCCCCAGCCGTCCACAGTCTACGGATGGCGGCATATGGATCACCTCTTTGCCTCGTACAGCAGGGAGGCCTGGGCCCTAGACTGGCTCCGCTAGAGCTCCACGACCTCAGCTATTTTCCCTGACCTTTGGCCCGTGCCCTCGTGAGTGTGTCATCTCTACTTCCACTTCTCTTCCCACCACACTGAATCCGCCACCTGCGGATACCTGAGCGTGGACATCAACATCTATCACTGGCTGCAGTGTCACAGGTCACTAGGTGTCTAGGCTCAGGCTGACCTTGGCTGTCTTCTGCCCAGGCAAGGAGCCTAATCCTTCCAAGGAAATGAGGACACGTGCTCACTGGCCGACATCCTTTCTTTCATCCACACAGCGGTCTAGATGAGGGTAAAGAGGCCAGGGAGGCCAGGTGAGGGCTGAGTGTGGGGCCTAAGGCTTCTTTCCCAATCACCATGGTGACAGCCACCGGAAGGCTGGGCGGAACTTCTGACGGGGACGAGTCACAAACACTCAGCCAATAGGAGAGGTCCAGCCTAACCGGCCAGTTCCGCAGAGCCCTCCATTTTACCCATGGACAGACAACGGCCCCTTGCGTCTTTGGCCACAAAATCGAGGGCACCCAGGGAATAACTTCACAGTAGGCAACCCCGGATGTGAACACGTTCGACACACTGGGACAGCAGGCAGGTACCTCTTTTCCACTTATGCTGGGATATCACTAGGCAAGGCGCCCTTCCTCAGCATCTGTGGCCTCTCTGTATGTGTTCACTCAGAGGAAACTCTTCATTCTACCCCTGAGACACATCACAAGTATGAGGGGCCTGAGAGAGAGCCTAGAGATGGAACGGGGGAGGCTTCTGGCTGTACTGCTTCCCTGTGGGGACAGAATAGCAGGTAGTCTCTCTGGAAGGTCTTAGCTTCTGTTGACTGACACGCGCAATACAGTAGGGGCGGACCCTGGCCAGGTGGAGCTTGTGGGCAGATGCAACCTCTCCGGCGACGAATAATTGCGCTGCTGCTTTGTATGGTGAAAACCTCCCCCCGCCAAGGGGGATGGGTAGAGAACATTGACCCACACCCGCCAGGGGCCTTTCCTGGGACTAAAGATCCCAACGTGGTCTCAACGTCGTCACCCTCTCAACACACACCTTTCCTGCACACGTAATCCTGCCTTTCTCCGTCAGGGCCCTATCCTACCAGGAAAAAAAGCAAGCCGCTCAAAAAGGCCGATGCCAGGGAAATCGAGGAAACACTGCCAGTTTCCAAATTTTTGCTGTCTACACGTCCCCGCCTCCGGTGCAAGGCTGCCTATGTGGCCGGGCTCCGAAGGCAAGGCCGAAATCCTGGCAGCCTGGGCCCCAGCAGTGCAATGGTTGATGGACGTGGGGACACGGATGACCCGTTCGCCACATACACGAGGGATCCTTGGGCCCTTCACTGGCTCGCCATTCAGCTCCACGACGTCCACTACTGGCCCTGGCCTTTGCTGTGGCTGGTGCCCCATTAAACGTGTGCTCCGGAGCGATGTTTCTCCACCCATCACTAGCATTCTGCCACCAGGGGATATGTCAGTGTGCGAGTC